>NW_004955423.1:2993666-3005245 GCF_000276665.1 Chinchilla lanigera | reverse complement strand
GAAATAAATTGTATTCTCCAAATAAAAACGTTTCTCATTTTAAGCCACTAAGTTTTGGAGTAATTTGTATACAACAATAGGTAGGGGCTAGGGATTTAGCTCAGCGGTACAGCACCTGCCTGGCAAGCGTGAGGTCGTGAGTTCGATTCCTGGTACCGGAAAAAAAAAAACAAAAAAAAAACCCAAAAAACAAACCAACCCAAAAAAAACCAATAGGTAATTAATGATTATTGACTAAAGTTAGTAAACTGCTGAACAGAAAGGGAAAAAGCCACTAAATATAGTCACAGTAAAAGTAACTCAATAGTAGTTAAATTTAACCAAAATGATTTGTCATAAAAATATATAAACACATGTTATATTTAGAGGGAAAAAATCAACAAATTTATCATGAATTAAAAAGTTGTCAGCAACAGCATTTGGATCCACAGAAGGTACCAGATAACACATGCAGTTTTCTTGGCAAAGTTCTTGGTCAACATATATATACTCTTATGAGAAAGCACAGGCCAAAAATCTCACTTCAGTTTCCTAAGTTCCTAACTCACAGGAACTCTGAGAAGTAAACTGTATCCTCCAAATAAAAATGTTTCTCATATGCCAAAATCCAGAACAGCCAAAATAATATTGCAAAAACAATTTGAAGGGTTCACACTTCCTAATTTCAAACATTTCTAAAGCTCCAGTGTGAGACTGGCACACTTTGTCAGTGGCAAGTCCAAAAATATAACCCTTATGTGGATTTGGATGTGGAATGTCCTCCATGTGTTGTTAAAAGCTTAGGCTGGTGCTATTGGGAGGTGGCAGAAATGTTAAAGGTGGAGCCTACTGAAAAGTTTTCAGATTATTGGAGGTTTGCTCTTGAAGTTGATAGTGGGACCCTTCATCCCCACCCCGCTCCATATTCTGGCCGTGAGCAAACAGTTCCTCCACCACATTTTCCCAGCGTGATGGGCTGCCTCACATCAGGACCAAAAAAGCCAACTAGCCATGGACTGAAAGCACTAAAATAAAATTTTCACTTTAAAAAATTTTTTTCTCAGGCATTTTATTTCAGTAACAGAAGCTAACTAACACACATGGTATAATAAGAAACACATATTTGTTTTCTGTTTCTTATTCCTGGTTAGAGTTCCTAATGCATTTGGAATTTCCTGAACAACTGAAATGACAGAAGTATCTTTTGTTATTCATACAAGACCCTCAAGCAGACCTGAGTTTATAAGTGCTGATGAGATGACCATTGAAGGGCCCTGAGACAGCTTCAGGATTGAGGACTAGTAACAAGAGGAACCAACCACGCTGTCAGAGTGTTGGAGCTTCTAGCCTCTACTGCTCCCCCTTTAACTTTCAGAAGGGGAAAGGAGCTAGAGATTTCGTTCAATTATAAATAACCCATGATTTTATCAATAATACCCACATAACGGAATCTTTCTTTGAAAATAAAAACTCTAAACAGTGTTAGTCAGAGAGTTTGAGTTGGTGAATACATGAAAATACATTTCAGAAATCCTATTTGTCTCACTGAATTGTTTTCAAAAATAGGTTTTTAAAATTTTATTTTTGACTGAGAAATAATTATCTATTTGAGAAGGTACAATGTGTGATGTTCTGTAAGTACACAGTTTGTAATGAACAAATTGGTGTAATATACTGTTACCTCAAACATTATTTGTAATGAGACTATTCTAAATCCCTTTTTCTAGTTATTTTTACATATATGTTAACTACAGTTTTTCTGTACAACAAAATACCAGAACATATTCCACCTAACTGTGATTCTGTATTATTAACCAGTATCTTTCATTTCCCCTTCTCTTTCCCCAGCCTCTGATAACTGAAATTCTACTTTCTACCTCTGTGAATTCAACTTTTTTTAGATTCTACATATAAGTTATTTGTCTCTCTGTGTCTAGTTTAGTTCACTTAACATAACAGCTAAATTCATCCATATTCTTACAAATGACAGAATTTTATGCTTTTTTTATGAATGAATAGTATTCCATTGCATATACAGATGCTGTTTGACTTACACTGGGGTTATACCCTAATAAATTCACTGTAAGTTGAAACTATCATTAAGTCAAAAATATATTGAATACATCTAACCTAGTGAAAATCATTGTATACTATAGAGTATTGGTTATTTACTCTTGTGACTGCATGGTTGACAGGAAGCTGCAATGAGTCACTGTCTAGCAAGAGAAATTATGGTAATACGTAACACTAGAATGGGAAAAGACCAAAACTAAGGATTTGAAGTATGGTTACCAACAAATACATACTGCTTTTATATTACCATCAAGTAAAAGAATCATTAGTCAAACTGCCCTAAACTGAGATCTGTGTATATATATAGGATATCATTATTAATATTTTTAATCCATTCATCTGATGATGGATGAAAATTTTTTCAAACAAAAAATACACTGAGTTAACTAGTAATGGGTTTGTTTGTTTGTTTGTTTGTTTTTTCGCTTGTTTTTTTTTCTGGTACCGGGAATTGAACTCACGACCTCGCGTTTGCCAGGCAGGCGCTGTGTCACTGAGCTAAATCCCCAGCCCCTAGTAACGGGTTTAGTATAAATCTAACATGAATTAGCAAAAGTTTTTTTAAAATTTTTGTTTTAATTTCTAATATTGTTATATATTAATAGATATAACCCACCTAAATGAAATCTCATTGGGAATCTTCAATAATTATTTTTTTGTACCAGGAATCAAACTCAGGACCTTGCACTTGCCAGGCAGACGCTTGCACCACTGAACTATATCCCCAGCCCAATAATTTTTAAATGTAAAAGTATACTGACAAAAAAGCTTGAGAACTTCTGCTCCAATCGTATAATTCACCAAAATAATTGTCATACTATATGTAGTCAATTAGTTTTAATTATTTACTATCTATCCCTCTGAAAGCAAGAAACTATGACTAGAACCCCAGACCTAAAAGGTCTAACATATAATAGATTTTACTTTTGTTACTGTTTGTCTCATTCAGATTCTGTCATGTTTAATACTTTTGAATGTACTCATAAATATTTAAATGTATTCACTGAATAATACTTACTTCATTTAATTAATTACCTTTTTCGGAATGCTGATGTGCTTTCTCCTTTATCTTCTACAATATTAACTAATTTTGTATCATCAGAAACATTTATCTCAGGTGCTATCTCAGTGCCCATGTGAGTTTTATATCTCTGAGAAGACCCATATGTCAACTTCTCAGAAACATATGATAAGTCAGTGTTATCTACTTGTTCAAAATTTAGATAATCTTGTTCATATTTATTAGAGGTAAATTTGAATTTTTGTGTTGGCAAAATATAACTTGTGTCTCCATTAGTAATCTTTAAATTTGATGTTAACAGTTTTGGCTTCTTTCTTTGACCTATAAAAACAGAACATATTAATTATTATATATTTTTCATGAAAACAAATTTTCAAAATTACAATGGAAAGATTTAATGAAAACTTTCAAAAGAGTTTATTAGTTACATAGAAAGCCAAGAGAAAAGTATTATTACAGTAACAAAATAATTTATAATACTATATATGGTTTTAAAATACCTACAAATGTTTTTTTTCTGAAGGGAGCTCAGAAATTAATTCAGAATTATTAAACAAAATTCAAAATGTATACAGAACCTACATTATAAAATAGGTTTAACCCCAACCCACAAAAAAGCAACCCATAACTGTAATATTTAACTACTTTAGCTATAAGTGATATTATAAAAGCAATTAAGTCTTAAAATTTTACAAAATTTACACACAGAAATACAATGACCAATCATAAAATACTATCAAATGTGATATAGTATTTATATGATACAATGTTTTTAATTTTGTAATCTTTCTCCTAAACTCAAGATAAAGAAATGTTTTCATTAGAGTGATAGAATTTTAAAGATTTCTTTAGAGACTTTTCAAGAATCTATGGAAGGTTTAGGCAGAGTTTGGTAGACTTATTGGCTCTTAAATTTGCTATTTATACATCTATTTATACATATCTATTTATTTATACATATACTACCTGTATATTATGTATGCTAAATAGTATTTGACATATTCAAGAGTATATGTTTTTATATACAAAGCATATATGTAAATTATGAGGCTTAATAATCAAATATATATGTATGAATCTACTACTCAATTTAAAAAATAAAGTTTTACTAGAAATATCACATTACATAACACACATTATTTAAACATGCTTTTTTTTCTTGGTTTTGGGGGTTGAATTCAGGGGCCCACACATGTATGCTCTACCTGAGACAATATGCTCTACCCTTGAGTTATACCCAGCCTGAGCATGACTGTTTTTTGATTTTTATAAAAATGGTCTCAAACCATATATAATATTCTGCGTACTGCTTTTTTCACTCAATATACTGTAGACATCTGGCTCCCAGAGGATCTTATCTTTAATAAAAAGCAAAGAAAAACTGAACCTCAGTGACAGGAATTTTAACGGTAAGGGGAAAAATATTCACAGAACAAAAAAAAACAATCATAGGGCCAGGGATGCAGCTCAGCAGCACAGCGCCTGCTTGGCAAGGGTAAGGCCCTGAGTTCAACTGCCGGTACCAAAAAACAACAACAACAACAACAAAATAACAATTATATGATAGTGTATTGTATACTATGTATATGTATATTAATATGTATATGAAGAAAGTGTTTTAGAGCCTAAGATTTGATAAGCACTATTTTAAATAGGTGAAGCCTTTCATTTTATTCCATTAAAATAAAGAAATTAATATTTTAATGTGTTGCTAGACTCTTTCATGTTGACATGAGCTGCATGAGTTTGGTTTCACAATAAATGTAGCAATTTACCTAACAATTTATGACTTTCGATTTCTTCCTCTAAGTCCTGAGTATCTGGGATTTCTGAAATCAATGGAGCAGGGGGGAGAAACCAATCCAGTGATTTTTCACTGTCTGGAAATCTATACAAAATACAAAAATACGAACATGTTATTTAAGATATAACATTACACACTATTTATTAAGCATTACTCAATTACAAAATCTTAGATAAACATTCTGTAAACTAATTTTCTGTCATTACTTTGATTTACCTCTATACAGCAGGAGTGTTCGTAACACTTTTTCCCTTGTGTTAAGGGATTAATGATAATGCTGTGTGAGATCTGCTACTTTAAAAATGGCTACAATTCTGCCTCATTTTATCCAATTAAAATGTTTGTGACAGGAAACTTAAACCTGTCCCAATCTTTAAAAAAAGTAATAAATCATGTTCAAACTTGACTACTTTAACAATCACACATAACAAATTACTTACAAAATAACTCATCCAAAATCATGTATCATCAATGTTACACAACACTATTACTCGTATTCTAGAACATTATTACCAATTAAGGTCCTAAACCAAACATTCTCGGTCCAGAACTATCTATAAACTACAGAAAATCTAAGAAACCATGTGAGAGCTATAATGTCTTTCTTTATAAGCCTACAATAACTAATGTGATTTGTGCCACACTTTGGCATCCTTACCCCTCATCTTTCAGCTGTGATTTTGTTAACTGATACTGCTTTAATATTTGCTTTCCCACCAAAGCTGACTTGTCCTTCATTAGGGCAAAAAGGTAGTGGTTAGGCAACAGGAAATACAGCTGAGAAGAGCACCATGCAGTCTGCCTATCCCAAGTCCCAAAGATTTTATGATTTATTTCTTTTCTCTTCACTTAGGAATGTTAAACTCTCTGAAATGAGACAGACACTCAATCTTTTACTTTTCTGCTTATCATAGTGCTGTATTTTCCAAATAAAAAAACCTAGATACATTATCTGACAATATCTGACAGACTGTAATTTAGGACTATCTCAAAGATCCCCTAGATCACACCCACCTCAACAATTCCCTAGCATGACTCACAAGACTCAGCATATAGTCCTACTTCTAGCTATGGGGCAGAATCCAACAGAAACCAGACACAAATTTCCAAAGGCTCTGTCTTGTGGAGTCACATGGGACACATTTAATGTTCTACATCAGTGATAGCGAAACTTGTACAGCTTTCAATGATACAAACAGCCTGCTGCAACACATGTGCCATAGGTTTGCCACCACTGCTCTAAGTAATGAGCTATCACAACATAGTGTATGTGAAATGCTACCCGTGAGAGAAGCTTATTAGGGACTCAATATCCAGGTCTTTTAATTGGATACCAATAAGTATCCTCTGACACATAAATTTCAGAATCCCAGAAGAAAAGCAGTTGTTTAGTTTAAACCATATTATTTGTACATGCAGTTTACATACAGGGAGCTATTGCATCAGTAATAGTGGGAACCTTCTTGAAATCTAAGTTTTCAGACCCCCCCCCACCCCAGCAAACAATCCTTTACAAGGGTAGAACTACTGTTAACTCTTTTCTGCAAAGAATATTCCAAAAATCCAAGAAAGAGGAGAGATATAAGAAACACATATTGAACTCTACTATTCTACTCCCTCATAAAATTACTTTCCTATGATTTCCCTATTTTTTCTAGAGGTGCTACCATTATCACAGTACCAAAATCCAAAGCATAATAATCTTTTTTACTCACTATATAAAGACAACTATCAGGTCTTACTGAATCTTCCTTATAATAACTTCGTTCTCTTTTTTTTATAATAAGTTCTTGAATTCATCATTTCCCTTTTTTTGGTCACTATTGTAACCAAGATTCTAATCAACTTCTGTCTGGTTGAGAACAACTGTGTCTTAACAGCCCTCACTGCCTCTAGGCTTCCTCTCTAATATATTTTATACATTCCTACCACATTGTCACACAACTCCATTCAAAATCCTTCAGTGGCTCCCAATGTTAAACTTATATTAAGCTAGTGGGCTTAGACTAGCTTAGTTTTAATTCTCTTATACATAACTTTTAGTCTAGGTCAAACTGAACTGCTTGTTATACACTGCTATAGTTTGGATAAGTGTCCCCCAAAACCTTGTGTGTTAAAGGTCCTGGGGCTATCGAGAGGGAGCTAAACCTATAAGAGCTAGGGTCAAATGGGAGTACATTTGGTCACTGGGGGTGTCCCCATGAAGGAGACATGGGAACCTCAACCCCTTTCTGTCTCTGCCACCCTGTTTCCATAAATTGAGGGCTTCCTCCATCACGTGATGTGTATGCCATTATGACATACACACCAGCGATTCAAAAGCAGAGATCTTTTTATAACAGGCCAACTGACCATGGGTTAAAATCTCTAAAACTGTGATCCAAAATCAATCTTCCCTTCTTATGAGTTGTTACCTCAAGTTTTTGGACAAAGAGATGACTAATACAATGTCTAACAGATAATACATTCTGTGCCACATGGATGGTTCCTTTACTCTGCTTACCCTGTACACTGCCTGATTCCCATACCCACCTAGAGCTTTGATTTTTTACTTTCATTTATACCAACAGTACTTGGCACAATGCTTTTTATAATTAAATATACTGTTCAAGAAAGTTTGTTGATTTAAATACATGGCCTTTAACACATAGAGAATTATTTTTAAAAATAAAAACAAACAATATTCTAAAAGTCTTTATCCTAGCATTTAATACTCAAAACAATCTATCCTCCATTGATTTTTTTAAGCTTTATGTCCTACTGTTTCTTCTTTAGGAATCATTTATTGCAGAAAATTGTCACTATGCACTGTCCCCTAAAAAGATAGTGTCCCCTAAAAGGACTTTGAATTGTCTCATCTCCATCTTGATTTGTCTTTCCTCTTTTTCTTTTTTGCCCTCCCTCCTTCCTTCCCTTCCCTTCCTTTCCCCTTCCCCTTCCTTCCTTCCTTCCTTCCTTCCTTCCTTCCTTCCTTCCTTCCTTCCTTCCTTCCTCCCTCCCTCCCTCCCTCCCTTCCTTTCTTTTCTATAACACTCTGCCTTCAAATGCCAAGCCTCTTGAAGTTTCTCTCTACTACCATAAAGTCTGACCTGACCATCCTTCTCAAGATGACTTTCCTGATGAATCTGAAACTTCACTGCAGGAACATACACTTATCATTTGCTTTGCACATCTTTTTTACTTTGTATTGTTAGAAAGATAACCATATGCTCCAAAATGTGCCTGGGTCAGTTCTGACTAACTCTTGCTTCCCTAGTTGGATACACTTTGATGAAAAATATTCCAGTCTGGATGATGAATTACATAGTCACATTATTTATTAATGACATTTCCATATGTGTGTTTAACCTCAGCTAGACTTTAAATTTTTGAAGTAAACATTTATTTTATTCTTTTTAATGTCTCTTTCATCAATTAATAATATTTGAACAAATGTGATTAAAATTAAAGGAAACAATGATGTTTCATTCGCACAGGCTAATACAATAGGACCAACATAGAAAATTTACAATTGAGAGCAATTCACATATGAAAATCCATAAAAGGTGATATTTAAGAGACTACCTACTTTCTATTATTCTTGTTGTCTTTGGTCTTGCACCTTTATTTCCATCTATATTTCCTGCCTACACTGAATTTCCCTATCACATTTGGCCTTTGGCACATTGCCCATTCTGTTTTCAAAAAGTAACTTCATTTTTTGACCTGAGTTATATTCTTTTAATTCTAGCCTTTACCTTGGCCAGAAATAACAAATCAGAAATGATATAAATGAAAGGTAAATAGACAAGAATCTACTTTTAAAATGGCAACATTTAACATGTTAAATTTCACTTATTTCCTTATATTTGAATTCCATGTTTTCCAAATATGTAACTGAAATATCACTTGTTGCCCCTTCATTATTTACTGAGAGAAAATTAAAACTGTTTAAAATTTTTAAAAATCTAAAATAATACACTATATTACCATTCTGTGGAGGCAGACTTACTTTTCAACTTCATCTGAGTTTTCGAAAAATAAATTATCCACAGGAAACAAGTCGTCATTTGATTTTAGCATTGTTGGAAACTCCTTTGTCATAAATCTACAGGATACAAAACACATAGTTTCTATTTGCAAAGATATAGAAAAATGTTTCTGGCTAAGTAAAGTAGAATCATTACTTTCTCACAATATCTGGTAAAATATACCAACAAGTCTTGCAGCTTCATCTTCTGCAACTTCCTCCCAAGTGCCTCAGTAATCAAATTCATTATTTGCTTCTCTACTCATTCATGCTTTTTCACACTCATGCCCCTCTTCACATTGTACCAATGCATTTTCTTTCATCCTTCTCAAGGCAAATTCCTACCCATCCTCCTATGTATAGGTTACCATTCTACAGGCATATGCTGCTCTTTTCTTGTTCCGGTTACTTCCCCCTGTGCATTAACACCACATCCCAATTTGTTTCTAAAGTCTGAAATATTACAGAACATTCTATATGTGAAATAAAATCAGATGCACAGGTCATAAAACATAAGTTATATTTATATTTCTTCTGTGGTAGTTAATATACTTCAAATTTGTCCTAAGAATAGAAATTTAAGTCAAAGAAACTATATGAGCACCACCTTGTGGAGAAAGCTTCACTGCTAATTTAGATTATGTCTCTCCAACACTGAGGATTCCCTGATAGGACACAAGTAGGAGTGATGGAGGGGAACAAGTAATGTACCCATCTCTTGAGAAAATGGTACAAGTAAGGGAGTTAAACCTGCAAATATTTTAGGACTGATCCAGAATACTATAGTGTGAGGTTTTTCATTGTTTTAGTTACTGGCTTCCTTCCCCAACATGTTTAATTGCCCTCTCTACTTCTCTCAATTTATTAATCATTCAGGTATCAACAAAAATAGTAAAAAATGAAACTAGTTTGGTTTTATAAATGGCTAAAGCAATTAGCCATTTATATGAAAACAGAAGCCTAGAATAGTAGCATAGGAACCAGAACATTAACTCAGAAATAAAAGCTTAGAATAATAGCATAGGAGGCTGAAGAGTCATTCAGAAATATACTAACACAAGCTGTCTTGCTTAGTTTGTTTGAGGTACTGGGGATCAAACCTAGGGCCTTATATATACTATGCAAGCACTCTTCCACTGAGCTACCTCCCCAGTCTGCTCAGAGTTTTAATATCTTTATGCATATAACCAGTTTCAAAACTTGAACAATTATCTGAAAAATATAAATGAAAGTACTAGTCATTTTCTATATTGTCCAAAAAGTAATGTTTCCTATCTAATTTTAGAACTATGCATTTTTAATCAACAAAAAACTTTTACAAATAAACTTTTATGTAGTTTTGGTATCTCAGAAATTAAATAGAAAATCTTAAGGCTAACATTGATATGCTTGAATTATTTATTCTGAACAAAACTGCAAATAAGACCAAAAAGCCCCTACAAATTCAAAGGATCTTTAGGGAAAAAAATGGGCATGAACTATACAAAAGTCCTCCAGCAAATCTTACTAGAAGAACTTTTGATTTCCAGTTCTGCCGTAAAAGATAATGTTTTGGTTCGGAATAAAAACTTTATACATGCACTTCTTAGTTCTGATGCATTACTACAGAAAAAAAATAATTCTTATCTAAAATTCTCTACTCTCTCATCCTGCACTGTTTTTCTTTATAGCAGTAATAGTTAACTGACATATGTTTCTTTACTACCTTTCTCCCTCATGAGCAAGCAAGGGCTTTATGCTCATCAATAGGTTAAAAATCCTGGAGCAGTATTTGGCATATAGTAATGATCCATGCAAATTCATCGTGGGATAAATGCATTAGCAATGTCAATTTATAAAAGTAATCTTCAGTAAAAATAATTTTAGAGTAATTTACTCTAAAACATGTATTCCCCAAAACGTTTGAATTTAGAAATATGGTTTTGACGGGGCACAGTGGCGTATGCCTGTAATCCCAGCAATCAGGAGGCTGAGGCAGGAGGACGTGAGCTTGAGACCAGCGTGGGCTATAAAGTGAGTGCAAAGCCAGCCTGAACTGCGTAGTGAAACCCTGTTTCACTCAAAAATTTTTTTCCAGGATTCATAAAATCACATCATCAAAATCATTATATGAATCATTCATAAAATCATATGTACAACTTGATGGATTTGGCACTTTCATTATGTAAGTAAATCTTGTTTTAAAAGCCCTAAAAGGAACCTTGCTACAGTTCAGTGTGCATTTGTGTCATAAGAAGATTGCTAAATTCTGAATTAATTGAAGTTCTAGGTTTAGATTCAAATTTTCTAACTTTCCATGTTAATTTTTTTATTACAAAATTTTTGTTTCAGCACGTGGTACCAAGTGCGAAGCACAATCGATAATATCATCCCGAGCAGCTTGAGTCTGTTCTTAAACTGTCTTCCGACTAGCTTTTTCCGGAGAGGACTCGCACCTACTCTACACGAGGACAATTTGGCAGTCTTATTTTCTCTAACCCCTTCTTGATAACACTCTCAGATTTGGTACTCCCTCCTTATAACTTTTACTCTCACAAGCACACTCACTTGCAAGTACCCACAAGGGTACGTAACAACCGGTTCGCTAGCAGCCCGCAATCAGCCCTGAGGGAACAACCGCGCGCCCCGACGCCTCGGGCGGCGCCAGAGCCGGCACCCGCGTGCGCACGCGCGCTGCACCCGGGCCCAGAGGG
>NW_004955423.1:2948810-2993233 GCF_000276665.1 Chinchilla lanigera | reverse complement strand
CCGCGCTCCCGCTCCCGCTCCGCGCCACCCCCCCGCGGCTCTGCGGCCGAGCGCCGATCCGCCGGCCCCTCGGAGGACCCCCGCCCAGCCCGGCTCAGCCGAGCTCCAAGCAATGGATCGCCGGCCCCGCCGCTCCGGTCCACTTCTCCTGTTTTCTCAGTAGTTTAAGATTGGCCTTGAGGAATGTATCACTGCCGGGATACTGGATCAGTTTTCACCAATACAGACCCCAGTGTTGGGTGTAAGGCCTCTTACATACATGTATTTAAGGTACATGCGTTTAAGCTTTCTTAAGTACAGACCTTAATCTTGGGTGAAAAGTAACCCCGCTAACTTAGCCTGCTTTTCTACCACCTAAACCGCTACTCCCCACTCCCAAAGCATACCGCAACCTGCCTTTCTCATAGACGCTTTAACTCTGGGACCTCCATTTTCTTATTACCCAAAAAGTGTTTTACGTATATTATTTATTAAACTATCACAATGGAGCCGACACAGTGTAATGCCAGCGTGTAGGAGGCCGAGGCAGGAGAGTTACAGTTTAAGTTGGCAGCCTAGACAGCTTAACTATTTAGCAAGGTCCTGCCTCAAAATAAAAATAAAAAAGACTAGGGATATAACTCAATAAGAAAGCCCTTAGTTTAATCCCCAGTACCAGAAAAAAAAAAAAAAAAAAATCGGAAGGACACTATTGAGGTCAACATTACTGAAGTCAATATCTCGATGAACTTATTTCAGAAATAAAGTTTCAGAAATCCTTTAAAAAACACAATGACACTTGTCTGTTTAATAAATGTGTACAAAAACATTAACAGTGTACTTACACCATACATGTAAAGAAACCATAGAAGTTAAATTGCCCTTTAAAATTTCCTTAATACAATCGTTTTTGAAAATTGGCACGGAATGCTTTCACGGGAAAATTTCTGCAGATGGTAAGATATCATCAAATCAAAGATGTGTATCTTTTAGAGGTATTTATCCTGTATTTGTTTTTTGTCTTTTTTTTTTTTTTTTTTTTTTTTTTTTTTTACAGGGTTTCGCTATGCAGTTCAGGCTGGCTTTGAATTCCCTTTGTAGCCCAGGCTGGCCTCGAACTCACAGCAGTCTTCCTGCTTCAGCCTCTCGAGTGCCTTGCCTGGCTTATCCTGTCTTTGAAACACCCCTCTTACATCTAAGGCCCATGGTCTGTCATCTGACTGCCCTGTTCCTACGGGTTCTTTTCTTGACAGCTCTCCTGTTTACTTACTATGTGACCTCAGAAAAAGTGAAACTTCAAGTTTTAATTCATCATCCTTAATGACACTAATAATTCCTAACTCATTTATGAGTTAAAATAATATTTGTAATAGTCCTACTGCATACTAAATGCTCAGCAATATCAGTTTCTTTTACCTTCCATAGATTGTATTATTTCAGTAATTAGGTAAACCATTATTTCAATAATGATAATTAATAAACTCACTGAGTCTTTTTGACAAAATAACTGATACTTGACCTCATAAACTATTTATAACACAAAGGCTGAAATGCCATTCCTCACAAAAATTCTGGACTCATATACTTAATAAAGAAAAATTTTAGCAAAAAAGGATGCATTTGTTATGAACTGAATGTGAATCCTCCAATTTGTTGAAATTCATATGTTGAAATTTAATCCTAATGTGATGGTATTTGAAGGAGGGACATTTGGAAGGCAATTAGTTACTGAGCGTGGGCCTTCGTAAATAGGATTAGTACCCTTGAAAAAGAGGGCAGAGACCTAGCTTGCTCTTTCATAGAATGAGAGCCAGGAAAAAGCCCTCACCTGACACTGGATTTGCCTGTACTATAATCTTGAACTTCCCAGCCTTCAGAATCATGAAAAATAAACTGCAGTTTAACCCAGTCCACAGCAATTTATTATAACAGCCCAAACTAAGAGAACATTTCTGAAAAATTGTGGAGTTCATCCACTGGCTGATACAGAGAAACTTCACTGTCAAGCACACAAGAGCAAAGGACCCCTGGGACAGTTACATTTGATTGTGTCAACTTGATTGGCTTTGGGACCCTGAGCTGATGGAGCATGCTTCCAGGTGTATGTGGGTGGGTCATGAAGACATGGTCTACATCTGGTCCCTGGCCCCTTCCTCTCTGTATGCTCTGCTTGTCTACCGCCAGGAGCTGGGTATATTTGCTGTGCCACACCCTTCCTCCATGATATTTCTGCATTGGAGCCAACCACTGAACCCTCTGAGATTAGGAGCCAAAGTAAGCCTCTTCTCCTTTAGTTGTGGATATTGTCTCAAAAGTAGGAAAGCTGACTAATACAGCCGCTACGTTCATAAACAAAACCTTCTTTTCACTCATTCATTCAATAATGCAGTCAGAATTCTAGAGAGCCTTTCCTTTCCTCTAAAAAAACAATGCCAAGGAGCTGGGGATTTAGCTCAGCGGCAAAGCGCCTGCCTGGCAAGCGCAAGGTCATGAGTTCAGTTTCTGGTACAGGAGAAAAACCAAAAAAAAAACAAAAAAACCAAAAAAAACAATGCCAACATAGGAGTTTTAATTTTAAAAAAAAATCAGGGTAGCAGTAGTTTATAAAAATCCCATTTTTTAGATAGATTGTTTTAATGTTACATTTCTCTAAGAAAATCTTTTAATCCTAAAGATTTAATTTTACAACCAACATACAAACGCTACAACAGTCCACCAAATTAAATAACAGGTAATTTTAAAATACAAAGTCATCCATATCTCAGCTTTTGAGTTAGGAGCTGAAATAACACACTGCTCAGTGAAACTAGTCAAAATTAAAGAAAAACAACTCTTCATGCCCTTTGGAAATGGTTCTAGGGGCAAACAGCAAAAAGAAGGAACATTGCTTTGAGAAAAACCCATGAAAATCTGTAAGAAAGGCAAATCTGTGGGTTTTTTTCAGTATTTTTTATTTTATTGGTACATTTTAGATATTCATAATGATAACATTCATCACAGGGAATTTGTACCTGTGAGTGATATATATTGTTTCTCTCCCATTCCCCTCCCTGTCTTCAGTCCTTCTCCTTATTCACAAAAGCTTTGGTGATATGTCAGCCAAGACTGCTTCCTCCCTGCTCTTCCCGTGTGAGAAAGCAGAGACTCCAGTTGGGACCCTACAGCCAAACCTAGAGGCTTTCTGTCCCTCCCCTCCCCTGTCCTCCCTTCCCTGTCCTCCCTCCCATCCTTCTTCTTTCTCGCTCTTACTGTTTTAGTGTGGTAAAATAGTATTTATAATTTTATAACTATAGTATTTATAATTTTAACCATTCATAGATGTATCGTGTATGGCATTAAATATATTCACAGTATTATTTAACCATCGCATTATCCGTACCCAAAGTTTCTCATCACCCCCTACAAGAACTTTGTATCCATTAAATAATAACTCTTCTTTTTCCCCTTTCTGCAGTTCCCAATAACCTCTATTTTATTTTCCATCTCTATAAGTTTGCATCATATAAGTGAAATCATACAATATTTGTCTTTCAGTATCTGGCTTATTTTACTTAATGTAATGTTTTCAACATCCATCTATACTGTAACATTTCCAGAATTTCATTCCTTTTTGAGGGTGCATATACCACGTTTTGCCTATTTGTTGTCCTGATTGAGACACACTTGGATTGTTTCCATGTTTTTGCTGTTGTGAATAAAATTGGTGTATAAATATCTCTCTGAGTCCCTGCTTTCAGTTCTTTTAGATATACACCTAGGAATGGAATTGCTGGGTCATACGGTAGTTCTGCCTAACATTTTAAAAAATCACCAAAATGTTTTTAATAGCAGCTGCACTACTTTGCATCATCACTAACAAAGCACAAGGGTCCCGGTTTCTCCACATACTGGTTAATATGTTATTTCTATTTTTTGAATTATAGTTATCCAGTAGGTAGGAAGTCTTATTGTGAATTCATTGTGAATCTCATTGTGGTTTTGACTTGCATTTCCTTAATGGCTAATAATGAACATTTTCTCATATGCTGAATGGTCATTTGAATACTTTCTTAGTAGAAATGTCTTTTCAAGTTTTTTACCAATTTGGGGGGAGTTTCATTCTTTTACTTTTGAGCTTTTAGAGTTCTTTGTATATTCTGGGTTTTAATCTTATTAGATATATGAGTTAGAAATATTTTCTCCCATTTAGTAGGTTATCTTCTGATCCATGTGACTGGCTCATGTGATGAGCCAAGGTGACCGCCAGACATGGTGGCCCCATGTGACTAGGATAAAATAAGGGCGTGCCTTATTTCATCGAGGCTGGCTTTACGAAAAGCCAGGCTTGGGAGTGCTGGCGTCTCCCTCGAGAAATTCTTTCTAGGTTCTTCTTGTGCTGAACAAAGAATTGGATAAAACAAGCACAAAAGATAGCAAAGTTTTACATTTACTAAAGATAGGAAAAGAAGCAATGCTCTGCAGAGCAAGTGTAGGTCAATTAAAAGTAAGAAAAAAGTGCGCTCTGCAGGGTGAGAGGGAATCACTATGAAAGAAAGAACAACCGTGTTGGTGGAGAATAGCTTAGTGGCAGAAGCACCTTCCTGGCAGGTCCTGATTCCCAGTGCCGGGGGGGGGGGGGGGGGGGGGGAGAGAGAGAGAGAGGGAGAGAGAGAGAGAGAGAGAGAGAGAGAGAGAGAGAGAGAAAGGGAGAGACAGGGAAAGAGAAAGAAAAAGAAAGGAATGAAGAGGGCCTGGGGATTTAGCTCAGCGGCAAAGCGCCTGCCTGGCAAGCGCAAGGTCGTGAGTTCGGTTCCCAGTACCGGAGAAAAACAAAACAAAACAAAACAAAACAAAAAACAGGAATGAAGAAAGAAAGAAAGGAAGGAAGAAAGAAAGGAAAGAAAGAAAAAGAAAGGAGGAACATAGGTATCGTGAGAGGAAAGAAAAGTTTAGGAAGTGATACACAGTTTTGTCTGAACAATCCAAAGCTATCTACATTTGTGCTTAAATAGAAAAATAATGGTGCTTAAGTGGCTTAAATAGGTGCTTTAATAGCAAAATAATGACTAAGTGATGCACAAATCAAAGGACAATTGTTCTTTGGGGACTTAATAAGTATTCTTGCTACCAAGAAGTTAATAGTCATAAACCAATTAGGAAATAATCCTTAAGTTTTATCTGCAAAGACATTTACTGGTGTTTCACAAGACCCTGGGAGCCATATTTCAGAAGATAGTTTTATTATTTTTTTAGGCAAAAATTCACTCTTAACAAATGAATTTAAAATATTCATTCATATCCAAAGCCAAGAATGGTCATCCTAATGGGACTGTCAGACAAGATGCTCCAGTTAGACCCATTCTTCTGTGAGGAATTTCATAGCCACAGCCAGTGAAGGTGATTATAAGTCAGCTGATAAAAATTCAGTGTTCAGTTGTCGTTCTTCGTACTTGCTTGTATGGTAGAATCCAAAATGTGGTAACTTAAATCCTGAAGTAAGAAGCCAACCTCCCAGGATAGAAACCTGGCAATAAAGGTCAAACTTGGACAATAAAATCATTTCCTAATTAAAATTAATACAAAGTCAAGTGTGGTGGGGCATACCTATAATCTCAAATACTTAGCAGGCTGAGGCAGGAGAATCATTTGAGCCTAGAAGTTTGGGACCAATCTGGGTAACAAAATGAAACCATCTCAAACAACAACAACAATAATACTGCAATGGTAAGGCTATCAGTTCCTTCAGGAAGAGTGTACGTGCTCTATGGTTAGTTGTATTTGGGTTTATGTAGTAAACTGTACACACTTCTCACTGTAGAGTGTACTAGGTTTGGTCATTCCTACCAAATTCTTTTATCATTATTATGAAGTCCTTTACTAAATAGGAACTAACACAGCCCTTCAGATGTTTAATATCCGAGTGGGGTAGACCTTATCTGACTATTGTAATCAAGATTCTGGCATCCATAATCTTCTATTCTTATTTAAGATTGTCTTATTGAGACATGGAACATATTGTATGGGTAAAGAGATTATTTGAAGGAACTTTTAAAAACCACCGGAAGACATTTTAAAGATATTTAAATGTCAGGAATCAGAATAAAATACGCATTTAAAACAAGCATTTTTGTTTTGTTTTGTCTTTTGTCTCAAAAAATAATTTACAGAATCTTGCAGTAATATGAGCAAGGATTACTTAGTACTGTATGTATGTTGTTTAGATGTAAGATAGTTTCTAGAGGTGATGTAATTTTGTAGCTAATTAAAGATCTTATAGTGTTTTTTTGTTTTGTTTTGTTTTTTTTTTTGGTTTTCTCCGGTACCAGGAACCGAACTCACGACCTTGCGCTTGCCAGGCAGGCGCTTTGCCGCTGAGCTAAATCCCCAGCCCCAAGATCTTATAGTGTTACAAATAACCAGTAACAATGTTGGATTGATTGGGATGTGGATGGAATAACAGGAATAAGAAATGCCATGAAGAAGCAAACTAATACATTTGCCTTGAATTCTTCCCAGGAAGAGGGGAGGGTGAGAGAATGTTACGGCAGATAATTATTCACTTGAGATATATGTGAAGTTAGGATGTATTTAAGCATAGGTTATCTCATGTTTAGTTTTCCAAAGCATTGAGAAAATGCAGTGCATATGATCTATTGTAACATTTTGGGCGACTCTTGGTAAAAAGAAATTGAGAGTGCTATATCCAGATCTGCCCAGACTGAAGCCACAGGGGAAAGAGATGCAGAAGTTCTCCCACAGCAGCTGCCACCATCAATAATCAAGGAGGGAAGGAGCTAAATCTAAAACGTTCTCTAGAAATTTTGTTTGTCCATAGTGTGTACCAGTTCCAAGAATACAATACCTTTTGCAAGGGAAGATGGGCAGGAGGAAGTGCACAAGGAATAAAAGCAGCTCAGTGCCGACTTCAGGCGCCCTGACAGTGCGAGGTACCCCAGGGAAAATGTGTCCACATCCAGCATGCAGCAGTCTGAATATGAAGCAGCAAGAGAAGCTGTGGCAACACTGGAGACTCCGTGAAGCAATGCTTACAGACTGTTCCCTGGGCCTGCCCCCAGCAAAGCCTTCCAAAGTCAAAGGTTCCACGTAGAGATCTGTTAGCCTTGAAGAACAATGCTGAGACGGACATGGTGGTATGGACACATGAACTGTTACTGTGGGTGCAGTGGCAATTCTACAATTGGGAGATACAAATTCAGCCAGGAAGGTAGGCCTACTTATGAAAGTATATACTACTTGTGATGGTTATTAGGACACAGTAGTAAAGACACGAGTTCATCAAGTGCCTTCTCCTAGTCATAATCTGGAAAATAGGGCAGTATAAGTTGGGTAGGTTTGTCACAAAAGCTAGGATTCCAACAATTAGGAGATGTGGTCTCTGAGTAAAAAACTGCTTCATCGTGTTAGGTGGGGAAAGAGAAACTACCTGCATTGTAAATTTGCTTTATCTAACTCAGATTAGTGGCCTAAGAAACACCAATGTCACAACAAAATTGAAATAGCACTCTACAATTTATTCATTTCACGGATAGAGAAATGTCTGAGAATCCATATAAATGATGAATGCGCATGCCTAGAAGAACAGATGACAGGATAAATGCATCAGATCTGTGTGTTTAGGGAATGGATTCTATCTATATTCAAGCTGAAGGAGTTCTGTCCTGCCACCAGTCAGCAGAGCAGTATAGGCTGAACTATTCTAGCCAGGATCATATCCCGGAAGGTGATGGCTGAGGATTTAAGAAAATACAAGGAGACTGGATGTGAAATAAAATTCCTGATAGTTCAAGAATCAAGAATATGAAAATATAAAAGTAAAATATTTTCTTTTTTGTGAAACTGAAATGAGTTAACATGTATCATTAAAATTTGTTTTCAGATACCTGTTGAGTAGAAGCTATCAAATTGCAAGGTGTCAGAACCTGAAAGAGTGGATAAAAATTAGGAGGTATGACAGACATTGTGAAATGAAAGGAAAATGCTCAAAAGTAAAGAGCAACTGGGGTGAGGGAACAGAGAAAAGAGAGAAGGGGAAATTATGTATGTATGTATATGCAAGATAGCTAACATAGTTGTGCTACTGACTTCTATCTCTTTACTGAAAGGAACACTTAATGATTAATTATTTTATCAATCTTCCATGTCTCTATTTGTTTTCCTGAGAAACCACTTTGAAGATATCAATATGTAATGCAACAACCATTGTTAATTTCCTGCCAGTCTGTAACTCTATATTGCATGTATTGTTCTTAAGCTGTTTCGTAAATGGATGTCTGTTGATGTTTTCCTTCTTTTATTCTTAAAATAAATTAAACAAAAATTGTGTCATTGAATTTGTTTTCAGATACCTGTTGAATAAAAGCTATCAAATTGTAAGGTGTCATTGAATATTAGGAATATTATTCACCTGTTTTAGGTGTTTTTTTATGCCATCCTAGAAAAAACATACAGCATTAACACTAAAAAAAAAAATCCTACCAGATACCACAACTTTTGCTTACTCTTTCTACTCCATTTACACATGTAGAAATGAATGAGTGATTAACCAATAGGAAACTATTTATCCCAGAAGGATGCTTTGTATTACAAGTCATATGAGGAAGTTTTGACTAAATAAGTCACTTTGTGCGCCATAAGCTATAATACTGAAGAGTTTAAACTTTTGTTCCAGGGTTAAAGTACTATTTACCAGATTTAGCAGAAAATTACCTAAATCAGAAAATATTGTAGGCATGATTGTTTGTTATCTTATACCTTCTAAAAACTGTATTACTTTCCTTAAACAGATATTGACACTGATTTTTTTTTTTTTTTCCGGTACCGGGAATTGTACTCACAACCTTGCACTTGCCAGGCAGGCACTGTGCCGCTGAGCTATCCCCAGCCCCAATTTTTGTTGTTATTTAAATGTTGCAATTGGAAAAACTGTATTTTCAAAATCCCTGACTTTGAACAAATTCCCACTGTATTTGCAACACTTTTATTTATCTGGAGTGGACCTAAAATGTAAAAAAGATTTTTTCTTTCAGCTTCATTTTCAAGTGGTATGTTTCCCAACATATCCACATATACAAATCACACTAGAAAAAAAAAATATATGCATCACATCCTCTAACCAGCTCTAAAATTTTTAAATATTTTATTTCCCCTGACCTAACATCTGAGCTACCATATGTTTTTAATTTTCCAACTCACAGAGATTACATAGCAAGTCACAAATCTGCATGGTCTAAAGCACCTGGCCAAGATCAAGTGTAGTGTCTGTTCTTATAAGTTTAAAGCACATGACTGGAAAAATCTCTAACATCAGAAGTAAGGGTTATAAATCCACATGCAAATGGAACAAATAGTGTGTACCTCACTAAGTACAAATCTGATGCAAGGCTAAAGAGGTCTTTTTAAGTAATGAAAACAAATTTTTAAGCATAAAGTCACTTAAGCAACGTATTTCAATTTATTTATATTTCCTAATTGAGAAAATTTCTCAGAATTTTTATCTACACTTTCATTTCTGGATACTAAAAATAAATACAATCTTATGTCCAATAAATAATTGCAACTCCTTCGTTATACTGAGGAATCCACAGTGATAGATTTGCCTTAAGAATTGGTCACTGACAGAATCAGAAAGATCAAACTGTCCGGTACTGAGGTTCATGTTCTTCCTACAAATCATGCTACCGCCTCTGAACAAGACTTGGCACATGACACCTATAGTATTGCAGTCAGTTTTGGATGATTCTTTTTACAAAAACTGTTGACAAAATAAAGCGTGTTTCAAGATGAGAAAGTAGAGAGATTAAAGAAGTTAAAGAATATGTAAAGAAGCAGGCTGAGAGACTGGAGAGGGCAGTATATAACATGAAGAAAAAATTCAAAGACAACAACTGTCTCTTTTCAAATATTTGAGGGACTTGTCATGTTGGTTTATGCTTTTATAAGCATGATTTCAGAAGGAAGAACCAGAACCACTGAATCAAAATTGTTACAGAGTGAGAAATAGATTTGAGCTATGAACAGTGATACAAAAAAGACTTTCAGCTTTAACAAAATTTATTGATAAACAATTTATGCACAGTGAACTCTATCCATTTAAAATAAGTAATTCAATGAGTTATGACAGTTGTATATATTTGAGATATCACAATCTTAATAAAAAGTACTACAGAACATTTTCAGTACTTCCAAGAGTCATCTTTTCTTTTATAGTCAATTGTTTCATCTGCCTTTGGCTCCAGGAAATCCCTGATCTGTGTTTTATCACCATAATATGGTTTGTATTTGTATAAATGGAATCATACAACATGTACTGTTTTGCGTCTGCTTTCTTTCACTTGGTCTAATGATTTTCAGGTTCGTCCCTATTGTTTTATATATCTTCCTTTTGTTGAATATTGTTCTGTATAGATCAGTAGTACTGCTGAATAGTAGTACTTGTATGGATGTACTACATCTGCTGGTTGATGGGCATTTGAGTTTTTCCAGTTTGGAGTTATTGTGAATAAAGTTACTATAAACATTTTCATAAAAATTTTTATGTGATCATGTTTTCATTTTTCTTGTGCATATGCCTAGGAGGAGAATGAGAATGAGTAGATTGTATAGTAGTGTGTGTTTAACTTTCAAGAAAGTTCTACATTTTTTTTCCAGAGTGGCTGTACCATTTTACATTCCTGTCTCTAGTGTATAAAAGTTCCAGTTAATCTTCCACTGTACCAGTACTTGTTACTGTCAGTCTGTTTCACTTTATGCTTTATAATGGTGGTAATGGTATCTCATTGTGGTTTTTATCTGCTTTTTTCTGATGACTAATTGACACTAAGTATCTTTTCATTTACTCAATATATCTTTCATGAGATGTTACTGAGTTTAAATAATTTGAAAGCAGTATTAGCCAATTAATGATCTCAGCCAAAAGGCTATTACTTATTGTTAAATTGTATTCTGAATACTAGGTGGTTCTTTGTCAGATACATGGTAGAGAATATTTTTACCTATTCTGTGGCTTGGCTTTTCCTTTTCTTAATACTATCTTCCAAAGAGAAAATATTTTATTTTTATGTGGTCCAATTCATACATTTTCCCTTTATGATTCTTATTTTATGTGTTCTGAGAAATCTTTGCCTATGGCAAGCTGGTAACAGTATTTTTCCAATTTTATTTGTAGTAGTTTTACAACTGTCACTTTATCTTTAGTTCTATCACACTTTTGAGTTAATTTTGTACTGTAATTATTGTATTGTATGAAATAAGGATAATTGTTTTTCTTTTTGTTCCTATATAGATATCCGGTTTTTCCATCAGTGTTTGTTGATTTTCCTTTCTTCATTGATTTTCTATGGAAGCTTTGTTGAAAATAAAGTGACCATGTCTTTGCAGTTCATTTTATGTATCCTAATTCCTTTAATGTACACACTATATTTTTAATCTTTATATGTAAAGTACATCTTTATATTTAAAGTACACTTCTTGCAGTCAGTAAATAGTTAGCTCCATTTTTAAACATATTTTAATGATCTGTTTTTCTTCATTGTATCTTAACAATATAGACTTAGGAATCTTTATTTTTTATGTTTTTTTTTTTTTTTCCAGTACCGGGAATTGAACTCAGGACCCTGTATTTTCCAGGCAGGTGCTTGTGCCACCGAGCTGTATTCCTGACCTGAAACTTTGATTTTTTTAAAGACAAGTCAAACTTGGGAGTAAAAATTATCTGAATCTGTAATTTACATTATTAGTAATTTTGAAAAGATTATTACTTTCAGAATTTGAGAATATTTCACAACAAATGGTGTATACTACTTTGATATGCATAAAGTTCACCTATATATTGCCTTTTTTCAGTGTTGGGGATCAAACCAAGGGCCTTGTGCATACTAAGCAAACGTTCTACCATTAAACTACACCCCTGGCCCTTATGTATTGCTTCAACAATATATGTAAAATAATTTTAATGATTCTATTTTACTCCCTCTATCCTCCCTGATGGATACTGCCAGATATCCACCAAAATCCACTTCTCATCTTCCAAAGCTATTAAAGAGCTTATCTTGCTAGGGATATGATTTGTTTTACTTTTTTTTTTGGTTGAGACAAAATACCCAACACCTATAAGTTAAAGGAGGAAAGGTTTATTTAGCTCACAATTTGTAGAGGTTGTCTCCAAGATCGGGTGGCACATGGCAAAGGGGCAACCCGTAACGGCAGCAGAAAATCTAGCTATCTGCCCCAGGGCAGGTGTAGCATTCACACCCTTAATCCCAGCATTGGACCATGAATCAATCACAAACTCTAGAAGCCTGCACCCATGACTGCCAGAGGCTTTGGGGAAACATCAAGATGCAAACCATAACACCCTTTATAACTTCCAAGTAGTTAATTGTAGCCACATGACTAAGCTCCTGTCAATAAAATTTGATGAAAGTAGAGTATGTCAGCTTTGACTCGGTCATTAAAACACACTCTCTTGGCCAGGAGTGTTGATACACGCCTATACATCCTAGCACTCTGGGGGACTGAGGCAGAAGGATCACAAGTCCAAGCCCCATCTGGACAACTTAGTGACTTGGTGGGACCCTGTCTCAAAATAAAAAATGAAAAGGGTTAAGAATATAGCTCTATGCAAAGACTCTGGATTCAATCCCAGAGAGAGAGAGACAAACAGACAGACACACAGACAGACACACAGACAGACACACAGACAGACACAGAGAGCATGAATAAGGGTGGAACACAGGCCCCAAAATGATTGCACTCAGAAGAGCTGTCTGCCAACCTATAGCACAGTAGCCTAGTCTATGAAAGAGAAATGAAACTGTCTCTTCTTTTTAAAATGGAGCAAATATCAGATGTCTTTGTTTCAACAGGCTAACGTTGTCCTAATACACCTTGGGGGTCAGTCTCTGCTCTATTAGGTGGTAGCAAGGGCTTGGAGAATAGTCTAAGCAGCAAATTCAATTGCTCTGCCTGCTACTCTTTTTTCACAGGGGACCGTTCCTAGAAGATTCCTTCCAGGTAGCTGTATCAGTTGCTTAGGCAACAGGACAATGTGTATATAAGTTATTATCTATAATCACTTTGACCAAGGTCGACATAAGAAATAACAGATATATGCTTTGTTCCCAGAAGTTTTCTTAAATGAGAGGACTAAGAGTGAACATCTTTAAATAGCTCACATTCTTCACCTTCTGACCTCTTTCTTTGGCTCTAGCACAAACCCCTCCCACCTTCTTCCCAGTCACTCCCAAAGCAAAGCAAAGAGGCTCCGGAACAGCATTTTGAACGATGCCAGGGCGTGCCCTTATTTTAGATAGCTATTGTTTTTTAACGTGTTTTGCTACATTATAATATTATTACCATTAAGTACAGATCTTATTGCCAGGGACATTGGGAAGTAACTATAAGTTTCAGCATTTCCTGTGAGAATTTAACTCTTTTTGGTGAAATATGTGCTATGTTTTTGGCTTACTCTACTCTTGGAGAGTGAAAAATGCAAAATATTCCATAGTCCTCCCAGCTTTGTCTCCCTGCTTTCTCTCTCCTTAAAGTCTCTCTGACCTGTACAATAGCTCCTGAATTCACTAATTTCCCTTAGTCTGCTCTAAACATTTAACCTTGATATATTCCTTCTTTCACTACCGTGGAGTTTCCATCTCAATTTTCCTTTTAGTAGATATCTTCCTCACAAAACCCTTTGTCTCTCAAATCATGAAAGGAAAGGATGTTTCTTTTTTCCAATGTCTTTTTTGTAACTTTGCATGGGTAGAATTCCTGATTAAGATGCCATTTTATAACTGTTATTGTTACAATTCCCCCTTCCTGAAAGTTCCTTGCTAAACACTTTCATAGTGACCCTATGACCTACCTTGAGTTCCAGATGTGTCAAAGATACCTGTGTGTTGTTTTTCAGCACAGAGCTTGCAACATTTCCCAGCTCCATGGTATTTTACAAGACCAACTGACTAATTCTTATTATCTGATTAGAAGGGACATGTCATCCTGGAGTCTTGGTAGTGGAAAGAAAGTACATCTCCTCCATTTTCTTTGTGGAATTCAGGGAGATCTCAAGGACCTAGCGGAAAGTAGAGGCATTAACAAAAGAAGACTGGGTCCCTGAACCATATCTAGAAGGTTCTTGTCCAATATTTAATTAGTTTGTGATGTGTTAAAAATAAATTTTTGTGGTTTTTAAACCATTGACATTTGGGTATGGGCCAGAGGGTATGTAAGGGAGGGGCAAACAGTTACTACACTATAGCTTTTCCTACTTAATTAATATGTCAAGTGTAAGATTCCCTCAATTATACCTAAATATTCTTTGATTCAACTTTGAGCTCACAATATAGTAATTATGGGAAAAGACTAAATCACATAAAATATAAATTTCAAACACTTCAGACAGGTGCTGTGTCGCTGAGCTACATCCCTGGACCATATATTTCAAATACTTTAATGAAACACTTAACAATATTTATTTATATCCCTAATTTTTATCTAAAGTTCCTATCTAAGTTGTAACCACTAATATTTTTTCACTAAAGAATGAGAACTAGAGAGATGGACGTTCTCAATTCTTAAGGAAATGCTTTAATTGAGCTATAACATATAAATATACAGAAAAGTACAAAAATCGTAAGTATATAGCTTCATGATTTTTATAATGTGAACACACTTACCATCCCCCAAACAAGAAATAATATGATTACCTTCCAAATGTAACTTCCATCAATTAATATTGCCTGCGCTATAAATTGAATCATGCAATATGTATTCTTACATGACTGACATCCTTTGGTCAATATTATGTTTATGATTGTTTCATGTACTAGATTTATTGGCTTTAACTGTTATGTAATATTCCATTTCAAGAAAATACCAAATTTGCTTAATCATTCCCTTGATGGACATTTTTGTCCTTTCCATTCAGGGGCTATTATAAATAATGTTGTTATGAACATTCATAAATATGTCTCTTAGTGCACTTATGAATGTATTTGCGTGTGGTATATTATAACTAGGAGCAGAATCTTAGGACCATACACTATATACATGTTCAGTTTTGGCAAATACTTCCAAGCTACCTTTCAAAGTGGTTGTACAAATTTACTCTCCTGCTATTTGTTCCACATCCTAGATAATTCTTAGTACTATATTGTTAATTTTTTAGATGTCAGGTATGAAGTAGTATTCTGTTGTGGTTTTAATTTGTATTTCTCTTATTACAAGGAGGAGTCTAGAGTGTGTATGAAATCCCAGTGTACATGCCCCTTACTGATTTATAGACATTATATCTTCCAAAAATAAGTATTTTGTCCGCTACATTTATTACAAATACTTCTACTTTGTAATTTACCTTTTCATCCTCTTGAAAAGTGGATGTTTTTAATTTTAGTGATGTTTAATTTATCAATATATTTTGCCCTCTGTATCTGAAGGTTCCATTTCTGTGGATTCAATCAATCATGGATAGAAAACATTTTTAAATATTGGGTCTCTACTGAACATATATAGACTGTTTTTCTTGCCATCATTCCCTAGACAATACAGCTATGCTATGTGCATAGCATTTACATTATATTAGTTATTATAATTTAAAGATGATTTACTGTGTATAGGAGGTTGTACCATAGTTCATATACAAACTATATTTCTGTATCTATATCAATGTCTATATCTATATCTATATCATCTATGTCTATGTCTATGTCTATGTCTATGTCTACCTATATTTGTCTATGACTTGAGACTTGAGCATTTGAGAATTTCAGTGTTCAGAGAGGGTCCTGGAACTAAGTCCCAGGGATACCAAAGGACAATTATATTTCCCTTTTTGGTTAGTTTCCAGATTAAGAGACCTTGGTTTATCTCAAGTTCACAAAGAAATTCTCCCATATCATCTTTTAGAAGTTTTATTTCTTTTGTCTGCATAGGGACTGATTTTTGTGTTCAGAGGTGGGGCTTTGGGAAAGGGATTAGATCATGGGGCACCAACCTCACCAATGGATTAACCACTGACAAGTTCATAGCTGAATGGGCCATAGGTGGGGCCAAGGTGGAAGTAAGCCCCCGGGGGGCTGACTTAGATGGGAATGTTTTTGCTCTGGCTCTTCCCCTGCTCTCTGCTTCCCTGATGCCACAAGTTGAACAGATTTCCTCTACCACCCCCTTCTGCCATGGTGATTCTGGCACTGGACGGCTGACCATAGGCCGAAACCTCTGATACTGTGTCAAAACAAACCTGTCCTCCATCAAGTTGTATGAGTCAGCTTTTTGTCCCAGGGATGAAAACTGACTAATATAATACTGAAATCTTTCCAACTTCATTCTTCTTTTTAAATTAGTGTCCATGTTCTCAGTACATAATGGTTACATCACTCATGTAGAGTTGGTACATACACATAGCACACCTTAATTCCTTTTCTCATCCCTCCTTGCTCTCCCCCTCCCTCATCTCTTCATCCCTTTCCCATTTGAGAAATATCTATCACCCTACTTCCCATTATCTGTCTTTTATTTTGCTCTTTATTTATAATTTGGGTTTGTCATATAAAAGCAGCCATGAAATATTTAGGCTTGTGTGTCTGAGTTATTTCACTTAACATTCTGATCTCAAGGTGATTTTTAAAGATTTTCTTCTTGTATGTGTTGCTGCATAAATTTTTAAATTGGTTTGTCAAATTCTACAAAAAAATCTACCTAGGATATTTGCATTGAATCAATAGATTGACTTGGAGATAACTAAAATCTTTCAATATTGTTACTTTTAGTTTATTTCCTATTTATTTTTTAGCATTTTATTTGTCTCATAAACTGGGATATAGATTTGATGAGAGCAGAAACTGTATTCATTTTGTTTGCACCTATACTCCAGAATCTAGAAGAATATTTGGAGTATTGTAGGTTCTCCATAAATAGTTTTGAAGTAGGTAATTAGTGTTCTAGTTGAATGCCTCTTTCTTTCTTTTCCTTTTTCTTTCTATTATCCTCCCTCCTTTCTCTTGGCCACTCAGACTCATCCTTCAGATCTGAAATTACATTTCCTTTCCTCAAGGGATTTTTGCCTGATCTCCCAGACTGGTTTGGGCTCCCCGGTTACTTTTCCACTGTTCAGACACTCTCTCTCTCTCTCTCTCTCTCTCTTGTGAACTCAAGACCTTGCACATACTAAAGGCATGCTCTACCACTGAGCTATATGGGCTCCTGTCCCATTCTAATACCCAGTATATATTTCTCCCTTATATGCTTATATTCATACTATTGTATAATACTAATAGTTATTACAGAAAAACCACGTGATTGTTGATATCAATGTTCCATAAAGAATGTAAGTTTTGTTAGAACAAGAACCGAGTCCGTCTACATTCCCAATACTTGGTCTGGTACCTGGTACCAGGCAAGTATCAAAAATAAGTCCTATAAAACTATTTTCCAGACTCTTTCTACTATTTCTTAAAAATAGAACTTGTTACATTGCCAATACTTTGCTTCAAACAAGTCTGTCTAGATGGCTTTCTGCTGCTTTTATCCTTTGGATTATTTGATGAACATTCTTTATCAAACTTCCTAGGCTAAGGAGAGGTGTCCTTTATGGACTCTAAGCCAGATTGGCTGAATCAGAAAACTAAGTTCTAAATTTAAATCTAAATTCCTAAATTTAAACTGAAGAAGCTACATTGCTAAAAGCTATGCAAGTAACTATTGCCCTGGCGACTCTGGCACCCACTCCTTTGGATTACATTCAAGACGTTGCTGTTTTATCTCTGTACTCCATAATTTTTGTCACAGTGCTTTGGGTTCAACTTTTCTCAGCATCCCTGCCCATGTTGTGTTCTGTTTTTGCTCTCAAGAGCTGCATTTTCTTTTTGGCCACCTGCCCTTTAAGGACAGCTGGAAGGCCACCCTGGCTGCCTAGTTAAGGAACTCATTAATCTCATCCTTATCTTCCCAGTCATGCTGACCACCCTAATTACAAGGGCCACACATTGTCACAACTCTGAGATCTAACTTTTGGAGACAGTGAAAAAGAAATGGTCCAAGACTGGGGATCAGGAAACCAGAAAGTACATCTATGAACAGTTGTTGGCTATCTGAATGACTTTGAAATTGTTACATTGCTTCATCTTAGGTACAATAATAATAGCTGCTCTCCCTACCTGAGAGATGCTCTGAGGATCAAATGATGTGATGTATCATGCCAGAATTTGGTAAACTGCGCAACAAATAAATAAATATTAGGTATAAATAATCTCTATCTTCCAAATCTTGAATGATGGGAAGGACTATTCCTACACTGTGGTTTTTAATAAGAAAAGTTAACCTTCCTACCACAGTCTTGTTCTTCCAAGAAATAAACCAGCTACTTTCTTCTCTGATTTACAAATGTCCCACACACTGTAGCTCTGGTTAAACAGTAAAATATCTTATTGCTTTTGATTTTTTTTTTTCTCTTTTTTTGGTACCGGGAATTGAACTCAGGACTTTGCACTTGCCAGTCAGGAGTTTGTGCCCCTAAGCTATATCCCCAGCCCACTTGTTGATTTTGAGCCTTGTTATTTCTTAGTACTCATCTGTCTGGATTACACAACTTGCCTTGATAAAAGCAGCATTTTTCAATAATGAGAGTAGAAAAGTCTCAAAGTGGTCTTTTGAAAAGCCAGAGTATTGAGTATGTTATGTAATGATTTCTAACTCTCTAACAAACTTAATCCCTTCTCTGTAGTCTATCACCCAGCCCCACTGATTCTATTCACTAGCTCTCAATCCCTTTTTCCTCTTTACTGCCATTTGTCTTATTCAAATCTTCCTCATCCTTAAGGGTGACCATTATAATTCCCTAACTTGTTTAACTGCCTTCATTTGCTACCTTCCAGTTCTTCCTTCATACTCCCATCAGAAGTCAGCAATATTGTCAGCAACAACAACCACACTGTACTGTTGTTATTGCCTTATATATTTGTTTCTGAAAGGCAAGTGTCATATTCTTAGTGCAGTATTCGGCACAGAGAAGAGTAAATGACTCTTTAATTGATCATTTCTTTCCCATAATTCATAGAACGTTAAAAGCAATGTTACTCATAAATTTATATATAAGAAAGTTATTATCAAAACAATCACCAGTAAACCTGAATTATAACTAATGTCCCATAATGTACTTATAACCTCTAATCTTTTGCAACTGCATTCCTTTTTAAAACTTGTGACCTAAATAAGTCTTTCATTGAAAAGTATGTTTCACGTGGCTCTCCACTGAAAGACATCTGAAGTAAAGCCATATTATTTGTACAGTTTCTCCTTTTAGTTTTAGGATCTCCATTTCTAAAGTTAAGGATCACTCATGAAAGTCAAAGAACTAAAGCTCCAAATTGGTTTGTTGGAAGTTTACATGAATGCTACTAAATGTGTCTGTGTGTCTTTCAATTTATTTTCTTTTAGAATACTTTCTTCTTAGGCTACGGTCATGTAGCTTATTTAATCAGTTTGATGAAGTTTTATAAATTAAATCAATGTGAAAAAAATTTAATCAATGTGATTATGAAGGTGTATTTCTTCTCAGAAATAGAATTACTTGAATAGTATTTCTTTTCCCATTAGAAACATATTCACAAGTTGGTCACATTAAATTTAAAATATATACTGTATTTCATAAAATCAAGAGCAATTTCCAACAAGTATTCCATGTTCAACTTTTTATAGGTTCCATTCAAGAGGGCTTCTGTAGAGTAGGGAGGATTTTCTTCGCTCTATTTTCTCAAATAAGGTAGCATAATGTAAAAAAGAACACCTATGTCTAAGGTTGGATAAATGTTGTTATTTTTCAAATTCTTTAGGACATCTCTACCTTAAAAATGCTAGCTAATTCTCTGTCAATGGAAGCTCTAGAAATCTTAACTTCTCAGTGAATATCAGAAAATAATAGCTATTTCCAAACCATGAGCATGCAGAGTTGATCAATGAACTTAGGCAAACTACAAATATTTTGCCATGTATTTCTGTTATGTTTAGAATATTCTTGTTTCTATATACTTGGTAGCTAGAGTAATAATTCCTAGAGGGTAGGATCTAATTCTGTAGAACATACTCTATTTTACAATTTGGACATATATATTAAAGTAATATTATGTGACAGCTTTCAAACATTTTCTGGGAATAGACACTTTCCCCCAGCATCATCAAATATGGCTAAGATAGTTGCAATACTCTTGTTTGAATAATCTTTCACTATTAAGGAATTCTGACCTCTGATTTCATTTTTAAGTTAAAAATGTGTCCTTCTCTTTGAGGGAGACCTACGTTTCTTCTTTTTGTATTATCTATCTAGATTCTGAGCTATAATCTAACATAGGTCCATAAGCCAGTGAATTAGATAAAATAATAAAAATACTCCAACACTAGAAGAAAAAGTCTTGTATAAAAACTCAAAACACAAAACAAGCAGTAAGTAGTTCTGACTAAATCAAGGGCAGAAGCAGTTCCAGGGACCAGGACTGCATCCTCTCAGATCCTTCGCTTTTGTGTTTCTCTGTCCATGCTCTGGTGCATTAGTCAGAGCTAGGGATTCCCTGGAGTTTTACAGTTTACATGAAGAGTCATCTATATGTCACGTGTATATTATTTGTGACTCTAATCTGTGATACCATTCATATCTATTCCCTAGACAACCATTATCTATTTCTTAGTAGAATAATGTTTAAGTTTTATTTAGTACTCTTCATTTTGGTAAATATCAGTTTAAATTAGATGCTCTTTTTCCCATGGTAGATAGGTTAACAGTTGTGAAAAATTTATTTCGGTTTCCTAAATGCAGATATAGAAACCTCCTTCCCTGCTCATATGAAAGGAATTGTTCAATAGTTTAAAAAATTGGTTAGAATTTGAGTAAAAAGTTGTATATTCTGGTGTTAAAAAGAGGGTGAAAATATTCTGAACATTTTTCTGACTTTTAGCACAGGTTACAAAGGTGTCTCTTTTTCTTATCCAGTTTGGAAAAGTGACAATCTGCAAGAGGCTAATGTCTGAGTAATAGTATGTATTCCACCACTCATGCTGAGTTATCATTGATGTCTTGGGCTTTTTCCTCTGAGGACTGTTTTGACGGGAAAACTAAACATTGAATAGGAATAGTCTGCTACTTCTGGCCAGATCCAGAGAAGCAGTATGTATTAATATGCAAGATGTGTTGTTACTAAGAGTGAAAAATACAGTGCCTTTCTAAAAATGTGTTCATTAATTCTTGGTAGATGAAAATTAATTTAATATGAAATATGTTCATTCCTTCTTTATAATTTTTGTAACCTAAGGTTAATATGAAATCATCATTAGGAAAGAAGAATAAACACAATTTCTTTTCAAACAATACAAAAGAAAATCAGACTAAATAGTACCAATCAACTACATGTTTTATAGGGATGTGTTGGTAAATTACTATCACTTGATCTTAGCCAAAAGGCTGAGAAGTGATATGTAAATTATTATTGCTATGTAGTAAAATAAAAAATTTTATGATACTACTTGATCAGTTGATTCAATTTGAAATTCAAAACCACCAAATTGGCATTGTGCTGTTGAAAAGTTCCTTTTCTTTCTTTTCTTTTGCTCTTTATTCTTTTTTTCTTTTTCTTTCCTTTTTTCCTTTTGGCCTATCCATAGTATACTATGATGCTACTGGAAATAACTTCAAGGGCAAACAGGAATAAACAGGGTCCAAGTTTTCTATGATTCTGTAGCCCTTTAATCATAGTGATCCTAGTACAAGAGAAGAGTGGGATCAACTCAAACAGCTTTAGGGAACTTGCTAGAGTTCCTAAACACTAAACCGTAGTCTCTCAGCAAATTCTATTTTAACAATAGCCTCAGAGTCCTTTATAAGGTATTACCTCATCTTTAATATTTTAAACCCTATGCCTTAAGTGATAGACTGGTTATTTTCTTCTCTCTAGATGATTCCTGCTTTGATGGGCTTGTTTTGTGTCTCAGGGTTTCAATACATGGTCTGCTGGGTATGGCAAAAACATTTCATATTTGCCTGCTGAGATTTCTGCACATTTCTGACAAGCTCTTGGATTTAGGTTTTCTCTCAGTATGCTTCTGTGTTCTTTTGTAGGGTTTAAAATAATTTTCTTATAAATCCTCAATTTTTTTTCCTATTGGAAGTGAATGAAAACAAGTGGAAATTTTATTATAGTTTACTTTGACCTAAACAATACAATAGAAGATCTTTTTGAAATCTATAATCATTAATCTATATATCTTACAAAATAAAGTAGATCACTCTATTAGGGAAAAATTATAACTCCAAATAGTGTTTTCTAAAATCTGCACATATCCTAGTGGATGCATATCAAGTTCATTTGTTTGTTTGTTTGTTTTGAAACAGGGTCTCACTATGTTGTCCAAGCTTGCCTCGAGGCAATCCTCCTGCCTCAGCATCCCCAGTGCTGGGATTATAGGCCTGCACCACCATTCCTGGCTCAAATTTATGTTAATTACTCTCTTTTAGGCCACTAGGGGGCTCTTTTTTTCCTACACACAATGTTATTATTATGACAGAATTTTCTTTAAAACAGAAGAAAGAGTACCCTCCTAAAAAGGTGTCAGTGAAGAAATGAGACACATATAAAGCCTGGCACAGGAAAACTTACATTGTGAGGATCACTAACAAACATTTGCATTATTATATTGTTATGATTATGATTATGGTTATTATTGAATATTTAAATTGTTAGAGGAGAAAAACAGTGTTAAGTTTTAATGTATTAGTAAAGATATATCCCTTTGTACTTACATATACTAAATTACTTCTTTCTGCCTATGACACAAAAACATGATAAGCCTATTATTTTCTAAAGAATATAATGAAGCAACAGATCTCACCAACACTAAATGTTAAAACATTTATTATATAGTTACATGCATATGGAACTCTGACAACCCTGCATATTGTCAAAAATGAAAAATGCTGAGTCTTTATATAATTCTTTATTTAATCTTTCCAGGTCTTCATATATTAAATAACATTAAATTTTCCTCTGACTCGTTTTTAAACTTATTATTAGTGCATATTTGTCATATGTAATAACCACCTTCATCATAGGGAATTACACCTGTATATAATATATCTTAATTCTTTTTCCCCCACTTACCTCCCCTCCATTCAACCCTTCTTCCCCTCCCCATTCACAAAAGCTTTTTTCCATTTTCCCACTTTCATTGTCTTTTTCCCGTTCCTTCTCTGCCTCTTCACCCCTTCCTTATTCCAGTTCCCATTTGAACATGTTTGTCCTTCTTCCAAATAGCTATCCTCCATTTCATTTCTTATTTACACTTTGGTTTTTTTCACACAGGAGAAACAATGTGACACTGAAACTTGTGTGTCTGATTTCACTTAACATTATGGTCTCAAAATGCATCCATTCACTTAAAATGACTCAAAGTTCATCCTTCTTTATGGCAAAGCAGTACTTCACTGTATATAAAAATAACATTTTCTTAGTCCATGCATTTGTTGATGGGCATATGGGCTGTTTCCAAGACTTAGCTAATATAAATTGTGCAGCTGTAAATATGGGTATGCATATATCATTGTGATATGATGCTTTTAACTCTTTCAGGAAGATACCTAGAAGGGGTACATCTGGGTTAAATGAAACTTCTTTTAATTTTATGAGGACACTCCATACTGATTTGCATAGTGGTTGCACCAATTTACACTCCCACCAACACTGGAGAAGTGTTCCTTTTTCCCTATAGCCTCTCCAGCATTTGTTGTTGTTTGATTTTTTTCTTGATGATAGCCATTCTTTCTGGACTGAGATGAAATCTTAGGGTTTTAATTGACATTTCTCGAATGACCAGTGATAGTAAACATTTTTTCATATATTGATTTGCTGTTTGTACTTCTTCATCTGAGGAGTGTTTATTCATTTTAGATGCCCATTTTGGATTGGGTTTATACATTGGAAGGGGGGGTCTGATTTTTTTTAAGTTATTTAGATATCGTAGATGTTAGTCCTTTGCACAAATAGTGGCTGGTAAAAACATTTCCCCATTCTGTGGGTTGTCTCTTTACTGTTAGTTTTTCTTGCTCTGCAAAAGCTTTTTAATTTGATGTGATCCTAGTGGGTGAATCTTCGTAATATTTCCTGTGAAACTGGTAATACTACCAAGTGATACTTCTTGTACATTTTCTCCACACAGTCTTTGCCTACACCTATGTCTTCAAGTTTTATCTATTCTACCTTCCAGCAGATTAAGTGTTTCTGTTTTTATATCTATATCTTTGATCTATTTTTATTTCAGTTTAGTGTATGGTGAGAGATATGAGTATAAATTCAATTTTTGCCATGTGGAAAGCTAGTTTTCCCAGCACCATTTTTTAAGGAGGCTGTCTTACTTTCAGTGATGGTGTTTGGCCCTTTTGTCAAAGATGAGGTAGCTGAATACACTTGGAGTTGTTTCTGCATTTTCTAATCTATTCCACTGATCCTCTGCACTTTTGCCACTATCATGCAATTTTTATTACTGTACCTTTGTACTATAGCTTCAAATCAGAGATTGTGATGCTCCCGGGGTTACCCTTGTTGTCCAGAATTGCTTTCGTATTCCAAGTCTCTTCTTGTTTCATAGAAGTTTTAGGGTTATTTTCTCTAGTTCTGTGAGGTATGCTACTGCTATTTTGGTTGGGATTATGTTAACAGTTTTGGAAGTATGACCATGTTCATTATATTGGTTCTGCCTATCCAAGAACAGGGGTATCTTTCTATTTTCTGATATCCTCTTTGATCTGCTTTGTCAGAGTACTGTAGTTTTCAATGTATACATCTTTCAATTCCTTCATTAGATTGATTCCTAAACATTTCCTTTTTCTTGATGCTATTGTGAAAGGTACTGTTTCCCTAATTTCTCTCAGTGAGTTTGTTATTCATACAAAGGAATACTATTGATGTCTGAGTGTTGACTTTGATGCTGCTACCTGCCATATTCGGTTATTATGTCTATGCTATGGTTTGTGTCTAGATGTCCCCCCAAAGCCTTGTGCAGTCATAGGGGTTTTTTAGAGTTGGCTGAATCTAGAGTGTGTGGCTGACTTGTAGTACAATACTGAGATTAAGGGTGCAAGGATTAAGGTGAGTGATTGCTGGATCACTCCACTGATTGGATTGGCATAGCCCTAATCCTGATAGACAGGACACAATATGGACTGTCTTTCCCCTTCATTATTGCTTTTTCTGTCTTCTACTGCCATGAACTGTTGCCCCTCTGACATGTGCCACACTGCATTGGAGCCAGCCTATTATGGATTGAAACCTCCAAAAACTGTGAGCAAAATAAACTTTTCCCCTTTTAACTTTGGATGTTGGGTATTTTGTCTCACTCATGAGAGAAAGGTAATGAAGACAGAATTTGGTACTGAGAGTGGGGTCATTGCTGTGACTGTAACTTATCATGTGGTTCAGAGGCTTTGGGAATGGCTTGTGGAAATGATTCAGAGATGCCAGATAAAAAAAATAGAGCTAGAGCACCTTAGACTGTACTGTATGGTAGATTCTGGTTAGAGCTCAGAAGAGCAGAAAGCTAACAGAAATCCTTCTGATAAAGTCCAGGCTTGAGAGGTTTCTGCTGGGAAGGATTGCATTGGCTGTTAGACTCCAGAAAATGTGTGTTATACCTTGGCAGAATGTTTGTCTGCATTTTGCTTGTGTCCAGAGACATTGCCTGAGACTGAGATTAAGGTCAGTGGGATAATTAATCCTCCAGAAGAAATTTTAAGGCAGTCTAATGTTGAAGTGGTGGCATATTCAGGCTTTTAGCTAGATTGATGTTGAGAATTAAGAACAAAGAGCCTAGTAGAATGATTTAAAACATTATGAATTTGGCCAGAAAGGAAGCTCCAGTAAAGCTGTGGATGGCAAAGATAAAGCAATGGAGATCTTGATTGCTGAGAAGAAACAGGAGAATAGAAAAGATGGCCTGAGGCATCACAAGAAGAAGAAGGACTCCAGCCTTTGCAGCCTCAAAATTGCAAAAGTGAAAGACTTTGCTCTGAGAATAAAACCAAAGAACACCATGTTCCAGAATGGTGGCAGGCTAGAGAATTTTTTCGTTGGAATTGGGTTCATAGTGCTCAGCAATCCAGGCACTCAACCCAAATAACTAAGACTGAGAAGTCTGGCCACAGCTCTAGCTGTGTGTCATCTACATGGTGTTGGTTTTAAATGCACGCAGAATGTAAAAGTTGTGGGGTCAAGAATGCTTCTATCCAGATTTTAGAAGAAGGCCTGGCAGGCCAGGCAGTGTGTTCCTGACAGGGTAGTGTGTGAAGATGTGAGTGTGAAGCCAAATATGCAGCAGAGACTCCAGAAGTTTGGACAAGCCAAGAATGTGAATCATCTGAGGAAAACTGCAAGGAGGGAGCAGAGTAGACCCAAGACAGAAGCCAAGGAGCTACAATGACCAGAAGTGCCATAGTGGCAGAGCCACCCAAACTCTTTGGAGTTCACCCCTCGCTATAGATTGCCTCAGATGCTGGACATAGAACTACAGAATTTAATGTTTTCCCTGCTGGGTTTTGTACTTGTTTTGATCTCATTCCTTTGTATAGCCCTGTTTATAATTTTTGAAATGGCAATGTCTACCTTGTGCCATTGAATGTTGGAAGTGTTTAACTTTCTTTTCATCTCTACAAGGTTTTCAGCTAAGAGTTTGGATTTGAACTTGCTCAGAGGAGACTTTGGACTTGGATTTTTCAGCAATGCTGAAACTTTTAGGACTTTGGCACGCTTGGAGATGGGATAAATGCCTTTTACATAAGGAAATGTGCATGAGTCTTTGGGGAGGCCAAGGGTAGAATGTTATGGTTTGTGTCTAGATGTCCCTCCAAAACCTCATGTGGTCCTAGAGGTTTTTTTTAGAGGTGGATGAATCTAGAATGTGTGATAGATTTGTAGTGCAATGTTGGTATTAAGGGTGTGGGGATTAAGAGTAGGTAATTGCTGGATCAGTCCACTGATTGGGTTGGTACTACCTTAATTCCACTAGTCTGGATACAATACAAGGGACAGAAAGAAGCTTGTCTCCTCCTTCCATCATTGCTTTTGCTGTCTTCCACTTCCGTAAAATGTTGCCCCTCTGACATGTGCCACCCTGCATTGGAACCAGCCTATTATGGACTGAAACCTCCACAAACCGTGAGCTAAATTAACCTTTTCTCCTTTAACTTTGGGTGTTGGGTACTTTGTCTCAGCAATGAGAGAGTAGCCAAGGCAATCTCATTTGTTTGTTTATTTGTTTGTGGGGGTTTTTTGTGGAGTTTTTGGGATCAGTATGCTATCAGTAAATAATGATCATTTAAATTCTTCCTTGCCTATCCACATTCCTTTTATTTCTTTCTCTTGTCTAATTGTTCTGACTAGTATTTCCAGGACTATAGTGAATGGGAGTGTTGACACTGAGCATTCTTATCTTGTTCCTGATTTTAGAGTAAAAGCTTTCAGTTTTTGACTATTTAGTATATTGTTGGCTGTTAGTTTGTCATAGATAGCTTGTATCAGATTGAGATAAGGCCTCTATCAAATTTTCTTTAGGGTTTTATTATGAATGGGTACTGAACCTTATCAAATACTTTTTCTGTGTTTATTGAGAAGATCATGTGGTTTTTGTCCTTGCTTCTGTTAATGTGGTGTATTACATTCATTGATTAGCATATGTTGAACCATTCCTGCATTCATGGGATGAATCCTACTTCGACATAGTGTATAATCTTTTTGATGATTTGCTGCATTCTGTTTGCTAGTATCTTACTAAGGATTTTTGCATCTGTGTTCATTAGGAAGTTGGCCTGTAGTTCTCTTTTTTGGTTAAATCCTTGTCTCGTTTGGTATTAGAGTTTTGCTTGCTTCCAAAATGACTGAGTACTGCTTCCCTTTCAATTTTGTTAAAGAGTTTGAGGAGTGGTGGCATTAGATATTCTTTAAATTTTTTGTAAAATTCAATAGTGAATCCATCAGGACCTGGGCTTTTCTTTGTTGGTAGTTTTTAAAGATTACTTCTTCAAGTAAGAAGTAACTATTTAATTATCTGACTGACATTGGATTATGTAGAATTTTTATACTTTCTTGATTCAGCTTTGGTAATTCATATGTATCTAGGAACCCGTCCAGTTCTTCTAAGTTTTCCATCTTACTAGAGTACAGGTTCTCACAGTAGGTACTGGTGATCCTCTGTGTTTCTGCAGGATCTGTTGTGATTTCATCCTTTTTATCCCTAATTGCATGGATTTAGGTCTTTTCTTTCTTTGATCAGGTTCACTAAAGATTTGTCTATTTTATATAACCTTTCAAAGAATCAACTCTTCAAATCATTGATTATTTGTATTGTTTTCTTCATTTCAATTGCATTAATTTCTTCTCTGATCTTTATAATTTCCTCTCTTGTATGAGCTTTGGGTTCAATTTGCTCTTCTTTTTCTAGAACCTTGGATTTTATCACTAGGTTACTTACCTGAGCTCTGTTTTTCTGATGTGGGAATTCAGCAATATGGATTTCACCCACAGGACTGCTTTCATTGTGTTCCATAAGTTCTGGTATATTGTACTGGTGTTATAGCTTAATTGTAGACATTATCTAATTTCTTCTTTAACTTCATCTGTGGCCCATTGGTTGTTCAGGAGGATATTAGTTAATTTCCGTGTGTTTATGTAGTTTTTGTGATTTCTTTTGCTATTGATTTCTAATTTCATTGCACTATGATCTGATATCATCTATGGGATAATTTCAATTCCTTTGCATTCACTTAAGCATGTTCTGTGAGCTAGTATGTGGTCTGTTTTGGAGAAAGCCCCAGGTGCTGCTGAGGAGAATATACATCCTGTTGTTGAGTGCAACACTCTACAGATATTTACTAGTTCTATTTATTCAAAGATTTGCTTCAGCTCTGATATTCCTTTGTCAATTTTTTGTCTAGTTGATCTGTTGTTTTGTGATCGTGGGGAATTGAGGTCCCCCATTAAAACTGTATTAATGCTTATTTGATTTTTCACATCCATTAGTGTTTGTTGTATATATTTAGATGCACCAATATTTGGTGCATATGTATTTATGATTATTATCTCTTCTTCTTGGATTGTTCCTTTAACAAGTATGCAGTAATCTTTGTCTCTTCTGATCAGGCTTCCTTGAAATCTATTTTATCTGCAAGTAGAATAGCTAAGTTTACCCTAAAGGGAGAAAACTTAAAAGGGAGATGCAGGAAAAAATAGAGAAATAAAAGAAGAAAAGAGATTAGAAGCAAGGTTAAAGGACAAATGAAGATTATCCAAGCCTCATGAAACTTGTGAAGAAGACAGGAGGTAAGCAAAGGAGGAGAAAACAAAAACAAGGACAAAACATAACAAAAAACCAAAAATATTCACATTCACACACACACACACACACAAAAAAAAAACCAAAAACAAGCAATCAAAGTGGGGTACTTCTCTGTGATTTCAAGTCTCTGGTTATCTTTGGATCTACAGTTTTGTGGTAGCGTTCAGTCCAAGGCATGACTCTTCTCTCACTGGTAGACAAGAGAGCCTGTTAGATCCCAGCTCCATGCTGGACAATCCCAGGAAGCTGGCAGTAGGATTAGGGCTGTGTGCTGGTTTGGGACTTTCGAATCCACAGAAATTCAGGCTCAACCTGGTCTCTGGTCATGGGGTGGAGCCCAAGTCATTTAGTTTATGCCACTCTGAGTATCTCTTGCTGGCTTGACCATGGCTTCCTGACCATGGATGTCTCTCTCAGTCACTGTGGGAGTTTAACACTGGAAGCCCTTAGATAAAGCCAGCTTGTGGTTGCTAAAAGTACCAGATTCAGCTGACCTCTCCTTAAGACGGTGTCCTACCAGGCACTCTCTCCAGAGAATATGGCAAATACTTGGACCAGAGTCACTCACCAGCTGTTGTAGCACACAGCATTCTCTACTCAAACCACTGGTACATTTCTCCTTGAACGCTTCTGGAGTTCCTTGCTTTCACTGTGTCTCTATAGTTCAATCTTATCTTTTCTCACCATGTTCCAGGAGCTGGGGAGAAAGTGCAAACTGCCCCTTCCTTTTTCTGCATTATGGTCTTACTCTTCAATTTCTTTGTAGGCTCCAATTTTTCCTTTAGATACTTCCTGGATCTGAGGAACCCACCTCCCTCCTTCTTTTCTTCCTCATGTTGTTATTTTCCAGTTTCTGGATTCTGACTCTTGAATTAGCTGATTTAGTGCTACTTATCACTCTGCCATCTTCCTGGAAGTCCTCCTCTAACTAATTTTAAAGTGTGGCCTTGAATACATTCTTACAGTCACTATAGGTAATTATTTATCCATTGGAAAGAGCCAACACATACGTCATATTACACTTTTAAATATTCTTTACTTAAGTGGTATTCTATAAACCTGATAATTAAATAAAAAGAATCAGTTTAACATGGTTAACAGGGTAAAGCAAAAAACAAAACAAAACAAAACATGTTGATAAAAAGTCTAAGACATACCAGTGATAGACTATCCCAAGCCTATAATATAACTTACAGATTTTAATGTACTGACTCTTGACTCTTTCTTCCTTGTGATTAAATTTACACTATCCTAAATTAATTTTTTTCATAAAACACTAAATCTTCACCCTGTCCACTTCTTATGCCAATTTGGGTTTGTTGGTTTTTCTCTGGAGCTCTTTGACATCGATCTAGCCCATCACTGCCATAAAATCTCCCTTAGCTTTTTTCCTTTCTTATATAAAATAACTTACTTCAATCACTGGGGTTTTTTTTTTTGCAAAATACACAGCATATATTGATACATTTAAGATTTAAATTTTTCCCCCACAGGTAAGAAATTATAATGATGTAATCATTAATATAATTAATTAAAATTGATCATCTTGAGTTTTTTATAAAGGAATAAAAATAATAAAATAACAACAACATAGTGAAAGACAAAACAAGGCACAAACAATAAAAATGATACAGGGTTTCAAAACAAAATGACAGGAATTAACAGTGGTTCTTATATTACATATTGTTACCTTCAATGAAGTTGCTCAGATTACCAGATGTAAGAATGCAAGATTGATCAAACCATTAAAGAGAATAAAAAATAATTTTAAAAAATTAGAAATGACACAGAGCTTCACCAAACCAGATGGTAGGAATTCACCAGTGGTTGTTATACTGCATATTGTTGTCCTCCAATTAGTCGTTCATATCACCAGATATAAGCATGCAAAATTGGTCAAAAAATTTTTTTTCCCCAGTCTCTCCCTCCTCCTTTGTCTTCTGCTTCTGACTTCTTCTCTGCACTTTCATCTACTGGGTTTTAAATTCTCAGTTCATATCCCAGCTTCTTTCTGACCCTTATCTCTTCCTGATATGGTGCCCTTTGACCAGTCAGTTGACACACTGGACTTCAGCTCTCTTCTGTGGTTTGTGACTCAACTTGCTTGTCTTGGACCATCAAATCTCGCTGGCTTTGATCTCTCTCAGTTTCTCCTCTGCCATGGCCCTCTGCTGTGGTCTTCTGCCAAGCTGCCCTCCCGTAGAACCAGACAGACTGTGGACCCAATCCTCTACAAAATTTGAGCCTAAATAAATCTTTCCACCTTGGTGCTGTATCAGGTATTTTGTCCCAGCAAGGAGAAGAAACTAAAGCAATGCTTCACACAATATTATATTTTGGGCCTATTGTATACCTATCAAATGGTGCCTCAGCATATAAAAATGCATACTAAATGCTGAGCTGACTAGACTTAATTTATGTTTTGAGCAATTTTTACTGTATAACTATATGGAAGATATGAGCAATTGTACTGAAAGTTTCTGAACCTATGTTATATATACCCTGTTTTTGATTTTTTTTTTTCTTTTTGCCTTTTTGAGACAGAGTCTTCTTATGCAGTTCAGGCTGGGCTTCAGCTCACTTTGTAGCCCAGGCTGGCCTCAGACTTGAAGCAATCCTCTTGCCTCAGCCCCCCTGGTTTTGATCTTTAAACCAAAATTATGGCAACAGTATATTTCCTATTTGTCTCCACTTCTAAAAATAGATCATAGGATAAGAAGGGAGAACATTCTGGTCATTTTTGTATGTTAACTTGAATTCCAAGAAAGAAAAAAGTTTACTGTATTTCTAAGTCTGTCCTTTACTAGATGCCAGTAACTTGGGCTGTACTGCAAAGCCATCTGTAATTTTTTTGCCTCCAGGATCTTTAATTCTTTGGATTTTTATTCTCTTTATCATTATTAGCCAAATAAAACAAGAAAAAAGCATGTTTTGTATGCAATAAGAGTTCACATCAAGTTAAATTGTTTAGAGTCTGGTCCAACATCATTTTGTGTCACAAATACTTTCACCTTCATTCGGTAAGGTCTGCCTCTTAAGAAGTTTATAATAAAGTACAAATAATAAAAAAATCTAAATATGAATAATTTTTCTTTGTATATAGAAATATTGTATTGTCAAAGAAATCTTTTATTATTGGGAAAATTTTCAGCTCACCATTAAATCTGGAATTTAGAGTAATATTAATAACTGTTTGTCTAAGGGATGAATGAATTTAGAAAATAAGAGAATTATGTATTTCTAGTTAGTGATGCCTAAATTAGTGATGTCAATTAATTTTATAAGTATTTAATGAAAATAAAATATCTGGTAGCGTTAAATGAATTTATTTTATTTTATCCATTGCATAACTGTTTTTCTCCTTTTTCCTCTAAAATAATTATATTTTAGAAATTTTGGAATTTTTAAGATTTTTCAGCATTTACACTACCATAGAAATAGTTAAATTTAGTTACTTCCAGACTGGGTTTTAAATGTTTTCTATCATAGCATGTTGATATTTAAATTATTATATCCAGATTTATAATCATATATCCAAAACTGGGTTGAGCATGAGGCCCCAGGGGAAGGCAGGAGTACTGTTTCTAAAATTGATGCTCTGACAACTTTTGGATGAAGCTATCCTAGGCAGTTTTTGTAGTGATAAAAGAACTGTCTTATTAAAGAGGCTGTCAGCTGGGCAAGGCAGTACATGCCTATAATCTCAGTACTTGGGAGGCTGAGGCATGAGAATCCTGAGTTCAAGGTCAGTATGGACTGTATAACAATAACCTCACAAACAAATAAGCAAAAACTAAAACAAAGCAGGGCACAGTGGCTAAGCCCTGTAATTCCAGCATTCTGGGAGGCTAAAGCAGAAAGATCACAAATTCTAGCCCAAAATGGGCAATTTAGTGATTTAGTGAGACCTGTCTCAAAAAATTAAAAAGGGGTGGGGATGTAGCTCAGTATGAAGGCCCTGAGTTCAGCCCCAAGTACTGAAAAAAATAAAGATCTCACTCTTTGACTTTTTTAGAAATCACAATCAAAGTCTCTTTAAATAGCCTTTAAATTTTAGGAGAGTTCTATTATGTATGAAATTCATACATAATATGAAACCTGTAAATGATTACAATCTTTTCATTTGAAATATTATTGTCATTATGTTAAATGTATGATATTTTAAAACTCTTTTAATATGTTTAACAGTTAACAGGTTTTAGAAGTCCTTTATGTCAAATATTATGTTGAGGCTTTTACATGAATTATCTCACCTAATGCTCACAATAATCCTATTTGTGCCCTTTACACAGGTGATAAAACAGAAATCAAAGCAAAGTACTTACACAGATTAGCTGACAAATGGGAGAGTCAGGATTTGACACTAGATCTGTCTGATACAAGACCCTCTGACCTTCCAGTTTGCTAAATTAGGGTGATGTTGTCTAGTAACACAGTCTCACTTGAGGGCCTTTCAGAAAGGAAAAGCACTGAGGCATTTTGACTCCTTTGGCATCCCTTCCAGGTCTTCAGTAGAGATTAGTGTTTGCCTGCTTGCCAGAGACAAATGAAAGTTGTATAACAAGAAAACACGCTAGTGGCTACTGCAATTTGAGGATTATTGGACTGCAGTTGCTACTACATCCTGGTATCCTGAACCTTGTTCCTTTGGAAAGTAGATTAAAAACAGCTGTGCTTAATTCTGAGGTTTGGATAAAAGAGAATGTGAACATTGAAGGTTATTTTAAATTGTCATGAGTGTGTGGATGTGGGCATGAGTCCCTGTTCTCTTCAACTCCCTCCATTCCAAGAAGAAAAAAAAATAGCTAGCTACTACCTTACTGCTTGTGGAAACATCTGGACTTTCCTCTTTACTTGGTTGTTCATGAATCAGACATTTCTGGGAATTTTTCAAAGTTAATTTGTTCCCAAAGAGAATACAAAAGAATGGCCTGTACTGTATCCTTGCTTGCTCATTTAAGCCAAGAACAATGCCTCTAGGTATGGGTGGGAGTTGAGTGTGTGCCTGAGTACAGCAAATGGTCCCTTGATTTTATTAGAGTTTCATCCTGCAGGCTGAGGTTGTCAGATGTTAACCTTAGTGTATGTTTAATATTTCTCAGTTTTGAAGTTTGACTTTAGTTTAATACAGATGGGCCAGATGCAACTACTTGCTTTTAAGCAACGACACCAACATTTCAAGCCATACTCCTAGTATCAAATATTCCAAGAAATGGTCTAGCATTTTTACACTTAAATTTTAAAAGCCATCACTGATGGCTCTTGGATAAAAGGTACTAACTAGCATACTAAAGTGAAAGTTCTAAGGCTGAGTGTAGAAATGACTCTTCTTTTTGCCCCAGAAATCCAATTCAGGACCTTGTGCTTGCCAGGCAGGTACTTGTGCCACTGAACTATTCCCAGCCCTATAAAATGACTCTTGAAAAGGTATTTTGCAATACTCTGATCCGATTGTTCCTGTAATGTTTAGTAAGATAGCTTCGCTAGTTTACACACTCACAAACTCTTCTGCTAGGAGCAAGCCTTTTGTTCCTCAGCCCCTGTCATTCCACCCTCACTGTCATATCAACACTTCTTTTGTAAGGTCATCAAATCCCTTTACAGTGCCAAATATCAAGATCCTTGTAGTTGTTATTCTGTTATCCTCAGTCTTATTATATTTCTCATCCCCTTATATATTTCTAGAAAATAACACATAAATTCAGCTCAAATGCAATGGTCCCACCATGGAGGGTAGATGCAACATGATGTAAAAGATTTTTCCAAGTCTCTTTGAAGTCGGTAACAAGACATGCTGCTGTTAGTGACCTGGAGCAATGTCTAGTCCATGTAGAATCTTGCTAAATCTGAGACACTCAATTGTGTGCAATGTCTCAACCATTTTATACTTTACCTCACCATCCACAAAGCACCTACACATATTTCTTCCATGTTAGCACTCTTCTGTTTCTCTTTCTATTTGTTTGGCTGTTCTTAGTCTCTTGTCTCAGCTTCTCATTCTTACCATCAAATGTTGATGTACTTCAATTCTGTCATAGGCCCTCTACTTTTTGTTCTCTATGTTTTCTCCCAAGGAAAATACCATTTCCCATGGAGCTATCTACATACTGACAAATACCAAATTTATATCTCAGGCACAGATCATACTTCAGAGTAACAGATGTAAATATGAAACTTCCTTGTTTTAATTATTTTTCTCGTTGCTGAGACAAAATACTCAACAACCAAAGTTAAAGAAGGAAAGGTTTATTTAGCTCACAGTTTGTAGAGGTTTCAGTCAATAATTGGCTAGCTCAAAGGCAGGGTGGCATGGCAGAGGGGCATCACAGAGGAAAAACAGTTCATGGTGGGCAGAAGGTAGCAAAGCAAGCAAGGGACTTTAGCAACTTCTTTCTACACTTGATCTTAGCCAAAAGGCCAAGAAGCAATAGCAACTTCTTTCTGCCCTTTTCGTACTCTATCTAGGTTTCCAGGCATGAAACCAATTTGTGGACTGATTTAGTAATTACATACCCTTAATCCCAGCATGACACACTATAGATCCAGTCACCTCTGAAAAAGCCCCACCTATCACCACATGAGGCTTTGGGGGGACATCTAGATACAAACCATAACATTCCTATAGGGTATTTCAATTTGAATATCTCAAAGGCATCCCTAAATCACAGAGTATGTCCAATGCTGAACTCATGACCTAATATTATCTCTAGATACTTATAATGTGGCTTTATTATACATCCAGTTTTTCAAGTCATAAAGTAACTGCAGGGGGTGGGATCATCTTTCACTTCTACTCCTACCTCATCCCCTAGATCCAATCAGTCAGCTAACTTTTGAGATATGATTTATCATTGTCATCGGCCAGTGAAGATAGTGCTCTTGGTCACAGATGTTAGTAAATTGTCCCTGGGATAGAAATATCTCCATTACAGTTTAGTCATTGCCAAACACTGAACTAAAGAAAGACTATCACATCTGGAACAAACATTCACTGGTGATGGTATTTTGCTTCTCGTTTCCTCAGCAATGATGTCAGCTTTGGCTTGTATGTAGGTCTGGCACTGACACTAACTCTACCCATTTCCCTCTCACAGATGTTACAACACACAGACCTCTCCTTACTGTGATTTCATGTTTTGAGCAATTCTAATGCTTGGGAGTTAAACAATACATATGCATTCCAGATTTCTCACAGTCTTTGTGGGGCAATTAGTATGAACCACTAATGACAAATAGATTTGTGATGTGTTGATAAAATCCAGTTTCTAAATCTATGGGCTGAGAGCCAAAGCATGATGTATAGTAAATTCACCAAGGTGATCCATCTTGTGGAGCCTCTTGAAAGGTAGCCAACTGATCTTGGAGTTACCCATATATTTTCTTTCTGAAATATCTCTAAGGTCATCTTGAGAAGATGCCTAAAGCCCATGAAACAATAGTTTTTCTTTTTAACTGCTTAAGTTAATGTAAGACATGCACAAACTTCCTGCAGTATGGGGATTATTAGCAAAAATATGCTGGAATCTGGGGTAGCAGAGGGAGTTACTTCAACAGCCATTCTGAGCGCCTCGTAGATGTAGTGTTCCTCCTGCACTGGTAGATGTAGTGGCTACACAGAGAATCAAGAATGTGCCATTTCTTATGATAACAACTAGAATACAAATGGCTATTCATCTAACATTTTATTCTTCCCCCCAAAAGGACTAGCCATTATATGAAACATGGGGTCAGTTTGGTTACCAGTCATGAGTCAGCCCAAATACAGTTGTCTTTGGTACATATAAAGCCTGTTCAGTTCAGACCACTATAGCCACAACACTGAGTTGGGCTCCCTGAAAGCACCTTGGTAGAGTCGATGCTACATGCAAAGGAAAGAGCTGGCCACTTCCCAGATGTAGCTGGCATCTGAAGGCTTCAAAGCCTTAATCCAGCAGAGGCCACAAACTACTTTAGGAACCTATAGGAGCAAAGAAACCAAAATAAATAGAAACTTCAAGAAATAAAGAGCACTTTCTGCGTGCAAGGAGGGAATAAAAACAGGCCAAAGAGGCAAAAACAAGCTCTGAAAAGACCAGCCTACAAGGAGCATAGGGTGCTGTAGGAAAATACCGTAGTTCAAAGGAAGAGTTGGCTCTAGATTTTGGAGGGCCTTGAAAGACAGGAGGGTGTGTGTGTGTGCGTGTGCGTGTGTATGTGTTACTGGAGACTGAACCCAGGACTTTTGCACTGTGCTTCATCTCCAGCTCTTTTTTTATTATTTGTTTTGAGACAAGGACTCACTAAGTTGCTAAATTACACATGATGAGCTCCAATTTGAGATCCTTTAGCCTCAGCCTGACAGAGTGCTGGGATTACATTTATGTGTCACCATGGTCAGCTGGAGGATCCTGAGATAATTGGAAAGAGGGAGCAGATTAAGGGCAAATTGAAGGAAATTATCCTGGCTCTTCCCTCTTTTCGCCTTTCCAGTTTAGTTAGTCATCAAGCCCTACAGATCCTAAACTGACCTTGCATCTTGTATCTTCCCTCTTTTTTCCACTGCCACTGCCTCTCCCATGACTGTATTTGGGTTCCTATCATAAATACCTAGCAGATCACCCATTTCACTCCAAATCATCTTCCATTTTTCTATCAGTGCACTATAATCTCTGTAGATGTTAATCTGGTTGTGTCAATCCCTATTTTAAAATACCCAGTGATGCTCTGCTGAGTGTGTTTAGGAGGCAGTTCAATCTCTTTACCTCAACATACAAGGATCATCATAATTTGGCCCAGATGTTGCAGAGGCAAATGTATTTTGTCTGGTCATATAATTTAATCATTGGGAAAATTCACATAAAAATCTGTATTTTAGGCTTCTTTTGAAAAATAACAACAAAAAAAATCTTGCAGTATTTGGGCTTGTGTTCCTAGTGGCAACATCATCCTGGAATAAGGAGCTGTTGCCCATTTGGACAGCGTATGTGTTCTCTGGCTTGTTACCGTCTGCACTCTCCATGTTGTAATTTACTTAGACGGCTTCACTCACTGGTCTAATCTGCATAGCTTCTATAAATATGTTTTTGTTTCTGGCCTGTGGATAGCCTCATATCATTCCTCATTTCTCCTTCCTTGGTTTACTGAACTACTTACAGTATCTGCAACTAGTAACACAGTTTAAGACTGTGTGACTTTGTAAATATTGCTTCCTCTGTTTAGACCATTCTGCCTTTGCCCTGACCTGTCTGATACCAACTTTTCCTTCAAGACTCTGCTCAAAAGCTCTTTCTCTTTCCCTTAAGATCTTTCCCTCTTGTAGTTTTGCACTTTTATAATCTTTCATTATCCCATCACATTCTGTGCCTGTCCTTTCCTAGTACCTATTGTAGCGTGCTATAATTAATGACTAGCGTGTTTTCCATACTAGACTATAAATACTGTCATAGATTTACATTTCCATTGCTTGTCAAAGTGTTTGTCATATAGTCATATCTGAATAAATATTTATTAAGAGAATATTGAAAGTGTTTATTTTAAAATAATGGGCAAAACAAGAGAGTATAAAAAACTATAAAGAAAGATGGACAAGATAAGGATTGAAGGTTAATAGGTGAGAAGAGGACAATCTGAGAAGGAACAGAAAAGATCAATCTAGAGGGGTAGCATGGTAGAGAAGTGATAACCAGAGCCATCAAATGCCCAAGAAAGACCAAGGATGGAGGGGTAGCATGGCATGTTAAGAAAATCCGGTCATTAAATATCTAACAGATGGTTCTCTTAGGAGTCTCATAGAGAGCAGTGGGGACATCCACCAAACTCCAGAGAAGGCAGTTCTAGTGCTCCGAGTCTGCAGTACTGTGTTCATGGCAGACACAGAAATCCCCTATAAAGGTGGTTACTGGTCTTAACATATCTTCAGATGCATGCAAGGTCTCCTTTGGGGATGCCCAGAAACACTGTGGGGAAGGAGAGAACTTTGAAGAGCTGATATCCTGCATTGGTAAGAAGAGCATGGGCCAACAAAGTTGAGGCTATGTTACCATGCACAGTTGTGAAGATTCAAATAATGCATGGAACAGTGCCTAGTAGAACATTTGACACTTGGCTGAGACTCAGAAAAGATGGTTTGTATTGTTGTTATGGTTATGAGAAGAGCCAATGTTGTGTCACCACCAGTACCTTGTGACTGAAACTACTTCCATGCCTTTTGCAAGTATGCAAGTATTCTCTTTTCTTTGCTTGTTTACCTTATTCTGAAGATTCAGTTGAAAGAGCAGTCTTCTTTCTCATGCCTGTAGCAATGGTTTGAATATGATTTTTGTTGCTCCAAGGTCCACTGTGATTAGACCTGGCCCACAGGGTAGCTCTGTAAGGATCTGGAAGCACATTTAAGGGGTGGGGCCTAGTGAGATTATCATTTGATCACTGGAAATATTAGGTGTTTCTCATATAACCCCTTTGGTAGTTCGAAAAGGAGTTGTTATCAAAAGACTATGCCTCATCCTGCCTGCTCTTTTTCTCTTTGCTCTTGTTTGGAAGGTGACCATTTTCTTCTATGCACACACCTACTGCAATGTGCTGCTTTCCACTACCCTCATCAGAGGCTAGACAAATGGGCTGCCTGATCTGAGACTTTGCATCTCCAGAACTGTGAGCTAAGTAAACTTCTTTTTCTTCGTGAGGAGCCTGTGTTAAATATTTCATTATACTGGTGATAAACTAAGACACCTGCCCATCTATTTACCTGCTTTATTCATTCCCTTTTTTAGAAGGAAAGAGCTGACTTGATTCTTATGTTGCAAAGTGTCAGAGAGGTCCAATAGAAATATTTCATTTCACTTAGTCAATAAAACGTACCTTCTTATCTTTGCCATGGAAAATATACTGTCTGTTCCAACTTCCTACCCATTTTCTTCCAGGCAGAGTCTAATATCTTCTGAGAACTGCCCTCAAAATCTGAAGTAGGCATTTAATGAGGGGCCCCGTAGGAGCTTCAGTTTTCCTGTCTCTTCCCTATAAACTTAAGCATTTTATCTACTCCACACATGTCCTGGAGGAATAATTGATTTCCTCCTGCATGTTTCAAATGACGATAACTTAGTAACCAAAGGCAACAAGTTACAGGAGTATACATCATGTGTTTGTCTTGTAACATTTTCATTACAAGTTGCATTTTCCTGTTTCACTACAAATATTGTTCACAATTTTAAAATGTTTAACTTTTCCATGTTCTACAAGTTCCTTAAATCAGTATACACATAAATTTTATTTTTGAAATGTACATTATTTTAAAGAAAAATTATTTTATAATGCTTATAGGATTATTTAAAACTTTTTAATAATAGGCCAGAATAAATTTGACTGAAACAGAGTCAATTTATTTTTTTCTATCAAAATTGCCCTTAAAATACACTGTGGAGGTAGAGTATGACATTTAAAAGAGGAACTATAATGTCAGCTACAGAAGAAAATGTATCTAAGTTAACAAAAAAATCAGATGCATTTCCCTGAAAAACAGAATTTCCTACACAAAACTAGATTGCCAATAAAGACCGTCAATGGACTCTTTTACTCTATTATGTAAATACTTGTGTCCCTCAAAAATTCATGTTGAAACTTAATCTCCATGAAGAAGTGGGGCCATAAATTGGTGATTAGCCCATGAAAGGTCCTCCTTCATGAATGGGAAGAAGAGCCTTTTCAAAGAGACTTTACACAGAAATCAGCTCTTTTGCCTTTCCATGCCTTCTGTTATATAAGCATACCGTGTTCACCGCTGGAGAATGCAGGGACAAGCTGCCATCTTGGAAGCAGGGAGACTAGATCCTCACCAACACTAACCTTCCCAGCTCCTAGAACTGTGAGAGATATATTTCTAGCTTTTATAAGTTACTTGGTCTGTGGCATTTTGGTGTAACAACACAAATGGACAAAGACACTTTATTAACACGAAAGGATAAAAGAAGGCAAGGAGTGGTCTGGACTCTAGTTCATCAGCTTCCAGGATGTCTTTGTGATCTAGGTGACTCTGAGGATTCTTACAATCTGATCTCCAAATTCCTAGGAAAGCAAGAGGCACTTCAGAGGACCAGAGAAAAGGTCTATGGTAGAGACTGTGTTTGCTGTAAATCATTGTGGATTCTGGTCTTTATTTTTAGCCTTCAAAATCAAAGGAGCTTCATAGGACACCACACACACACAGATACACACATATACATAATCAATAAATAGCATATATAAATCTGATCATTTTGCTAGAAACTATCTTAATGGAAAAGAATTTTATCTTCACAACATATATTTTTATTTTATTCATGAAAAATTAAGAGCTCCAAAAATGATGGAATGGAACACAGGACAGAAGATAATTTGACTTTCTCCTTGCCATTATAAATTGAATGAACAAAGAAGGCTTATGAAGCCACAGCAATAGATGGGAATAATGCAAGAAAGGAGAAATGGTTAAATAGTATACCTTATTTATACTGACACATTTTTATTGACATTACAATTTTTACATTGAAGTTTCTATTGACTTACAATAATCTACGGTTAAAAACAAAGTTTCTCCTTGCTATCAGATCTTGGGGTGAGTTTACTGATCTCATTGCATGAAGTAAAATCTTGGCAATGAAAGCTTTTTATGTCTCCAGCCTACTTCCAGATGGGAATATTTGAACAGATTTATATAAACTAGAATAAGTAGGCTACATAATTTACTACTAAATCCATGGTAGAGAAAAGGGGCACTAACCAGCTGGCACATGGGAAAAAAGGGACAGGAGTTAACACTGTCTTAAGCAATCCAGTATGATGCTTCTAGTCCAGCTAGAAATGAATACTTTCTCCCAGCACAGCTCTCCGTGGACATGTCCCAATTTCAACCCAATCCCATCCCCATGGCACTATGGTAGCACTGAAGAAGGAGCTCATGTTTCATTTCTAACCCAGTTTCCCACCTAATTCAGAGTCTGGCTGTTTCCTGTCTTTCAGAGATTTCTTTACCAGTGTTACTCATCCCTGCTCACAACTAACATCAATAAGTCAAACGACTAACAAAATTACCTATATCGTATCTGTCAACTAGGGAAAGGATAAAAGACCCAAAGATTAAAGACAAAAGCAATTGTAGGTTTTTATCTGATGCGTCTGTTTAAAGTGTAGTGGGATAATGGCTACGCAGTATTAAGGGATTATTTCTCTTTGACACTTTCCCATTTTTTGGCAGTGCCCCTCCCTCATTGCCTCAGGGAAGATGTGTTACAGAAGAAAGCAGATTTAAAAAGAGCCTCTTTTTAGCTTTTGAGTTTTTAAAACCTAGACCCTGAGGCGAACTGAACAGACTCTGGGCAGTTTCAAAAAACAAAAAAAAGAGAAAATAAGCACGTATAGAAACACAGGAACCTGGCTTCAGGCCTAGAGGGTGGGGGAGAGGGAATTAAAGGGAAATAATGAGAGTTTAGATGCTTGGGGTCCTTGAGAAAAGGCCTCATTCCATTCCTTAGGTAGAGTTGAGACCTGGGGAATCTGCAGAAACCCTGTCTGGGACTAGGAGACCCAAGAAAAGCGATAATGTCCATCAGGTGGCAAGACCTTGGTGAAGAACTGGTACGTTAGGCTCACCCACAAGTCCCAGTGTGGCAGAGACACCATGGGATGACTTCTGCTGGCCCAAGAGGGCATAGAAGTGTGGCTGGGATCTGATTTTCCTCCAAGGGTTCGTATACTGGAAGTGTGGTCCCCAGTGTGGCAATGTGTGTGAGGGGGTTTGCAACCTTTGAGAGGTGGCGCCTAGTGGGATGCAATGAGGTCATTGGGGGCATCACCCTCTGAAGAGATGAATGTAGCTCTTGTGGGATCCTGGCTTGTGCCTAAGAGAATGCTGTTAGTTTCAGCAAAGTAGGTTGCTTATAAAGTAAAGCTACTCCACACAGCTGGCCTCTTTATCATGCATAGTTTCCCTTCCCACTTTTCCTTCATTTTGTGATACAGCCAAGGTGCCCCGGCCCAGAGGTTCAACAGGTGGAGCTGCCCAATGTGGAATTTTTGGCCTCCAAACTCTTTACAATGTACCCAGCTTTAAGTATTTTGACACAGCAGCCGAAAATAGACTAAAACAGATTCTAACATCCTTACAGAGTTTCTGTGGCTCAGCATGTCGTGGGAGTCCTGACTGAGCAGCAGAGCAGTTGGTGGCTGCATGCCCAAGAGAAGAGGCCTGAACCTGCAGGGCATTAGGAATGGGCTTGAAGATGACAGGAGCCCCCGAGGTTGTTGTCTTGGTCAGACAACACCAAGGATCTGATGTGCAGCCCCAACCCTCACACTCTGGCATTCCTAGAACATATACCAAATGAATGGACAAGACAACACACACACACACACACACACACACTCTCTCTCTCTCTCTCTCTCTCTCCTTCTCTCTCTCTCTCTCTCATTCCTGTTTTTTTTTTTTTTTGAGGTGGGGCAGGCTAGTGTTTGAACTCTTTATCCTTTACACTGAGCTACATCCCTAGTACATCTCCAGGACTCTTTTATCCCTCTCCCCCCTAATACAGGGTCTCACTAATTTCCCAGACTAAGATCAAACTTGTAATCCCCCTACCTCAGCCTCCCAGGATGCTGGGTTTCAGGCATGCACTATCATGTACCATCAGTACTCCTTCATGCCTTTTAAGAGTATACTTATCGCCAGTAAAAATAAAATAAAATAAAAATCAATGTGCATCCTTGTTTTAAAAGCACCTTGGGGGCTGGGGATGTAGCTCAGTGGCATAAGCGCTTGCTTGGCAAACCTGAGGTCATGAGTTTGATTCTCGGTACCACAAAAAAATAAAAAAATTAATAGAAAAGCACTTTGGTAAGTATTTTATACTAAAACATATAATGTTAAGTTCTAATAGATCCTGTCTTGATTGCTTGTTTGATGAGTGATTTTTTAAAAATCTATCTCCCCTCTACACTGTGAGGCATCCTAAAGTCAGGGTTATATTTTATTTTATTATTATTATTATTTTTTTTGGTTTTTCTCTGGTACCGGGAACCGAACTCACGACCTTGCACATGCCAGGCAGGTGCTTTTGCCGCTGAGCTAAATCCCCAGCCCC
>NW_004955423.1:2945615-2948710 GCF_000276665.1 Chinchilla lanigera | reverse complement strand
TTTTTGGTTTTTCTCTGGTACCGGGAACCGAACTCACGACCTTGCACATGCCAGGCAGGTGCTTTTGCCGCTGAGCTAAATCCCCAGCCCCCAGGGTTATATTTTAATCTTGGGCCTAAAATGTAGTACAGTTGCCAGATTAAATAATCAATGAGATATTTTTTCATCTTCTTACCTTTACTGCTTGATTTAACAATAATTTCACAAATATCAATTGAGCACCCTCTAAATGCTGAGCATGTTGATGTATACTTTTACCTTCACTTCTCCCAGAAATATTGTAAAGTAGATGTGATCATTCCAGTTTTAAAGAGAATGAAAAATAAAGCTGAGAGAATCCATGTAGAAAAAAACCAACATGGTAATAACTTATTTTGTAGAATTTTTTGAGAATTATAAATAAATAAGCACAAAAGTAATGAATCCTGAACATGAGGTAAATCAGTAACTGATGATCCTTACAGTTGCTGCCAGGGCTATTGGTGTCTCCTAACTAGATGTCAGCGCCAGTCCAGATATACCACAGCTGCTCATAATTTTAAATTAATGGTTTGTCTTTTTTTCCTGAGACCAGTATTTCCTTTCTTCAGAGTTCATTCTAATCCTTAGTGCAATCCCTTGGTTCCCACAAGGTCCACACTTCTAATTTCCAGAGATCATTTCACAAAATGAGACACTGCTCTTCTCTGGGGACTTCCTGACTCCACTTTGGGGAATACATTCTTACATTTTTCCCAGCATTTTAAAAGAATTTCCTTCCTGGACTTAAGAAACTAAGAGCTGCCCGCTCCTTGTCATTTTTAGGGTTGATGGGTTGCAGCCTTTCCTGAGCAGTCAAGCTAGCGCAGCTATCGAGACTCTGAGAGACCAGATGGCTCCACTCAGATGAATCAAGCAAGACTCCCTCAAACTCAATTTCACGTTCCAGCCTCTCTCAAACATCACCTGGGAATGTTCACGCTCCATAAAGCTAACCAAGTACTGGAAAATATTTGCTGCCCTCTGTGGGAGGTGGGCTCCCCTTCCAGGGTGCCAGTCCTACCTGTGCCCAACTCTGACTACGCTGTTTCCTGCTGGCACTTCAGTGTCTCCTCAGGGATCCTGGTGAGAATAAAAAGGAAGAGAGGAAAGCAGAATGCGATCCCAGATGAGCACTTATTCAGGAAACAGGGTCCAAATTTTGAGATCCTGGTGTTAAGAGAAATGCGTTAGAACAGCATGGACTTTGGAGGCCAACTTGTTTATGGGTGACTAAATGTTTTTGCGTGACAGCCGATTCAGGAGAAACAAAAAAGCCTTATATAAATGGCAGGAATGGATTTTTGCAACTAGATGGACCTTTTTTTACTCCACATTTCTTCATATTCCAAGTTTTTCTCTTTATTCAGATAATAGATTAGAACACAAGGCCTGCATTGTTTCAGAGGAAAAAAAAAACAGGTTGCAGGTAATAATTCTTGGCTTATAAATTTCAAAAGCCTAGACCTAGGCTTAATAATAATATTGTATAAAACTAAGCATTTTACATGTGTTCTTTTATTTAATTTCTCACCAGGATCCTATTAGATGGTATGGTAGAGAGAGTAGTGCCCCCTCAAAGATGTCCATTTTCTGATCCCTAAAACCTGTGACTATATTTTGATACCTTACATATCAAAAGAAATCTTGCAGATGTAACTAATTTGCATGAGATGGAAATAAGCCAGGATCATCCGGGTGAGAGGCCCAGTGTAATCACACAAGACCTTGTAAGGCAGAGTGAGAGAAAGAGATGTGATGACTGATGTGGAAGCAGAGTGCATGAGTGCTCAATGTGAAGATGCTGTGTGACTGGCTTTCTAGATGGAGAAAGGATCATGAGCCAGTGAGACAATGCACATGTCCCTAAATTGATGAAGACAACGAAACAGGTTACCCCACGGATCCTCCGCGAAGAACAACGACCAACCGACACTCAGGACTTCGAACTTTCAGAACTGTGAGATAACAAATGTGTTAAGTCACTAAGTTTGTGGTAGTTTGTTATCACAGCAACAGAAAACGAATAGAGGTGGGTACTATCATTAACCCAGTTTTATGTATAATGAAACAGAGGCATAAGTGATTATACAACTTTCCCAAGTTCACATAGCTAATAAGTAATAGAAGAAGGAAATAAAAGTGTTGGTCTGGTTCCAGAGCCAAGGTTCTTGCTTACTATACTGTATTACTCTGTTGCATATGTTGAAAGATTTAGAGGATGAATAAGGAGAAAATTTACCCTGGAAGTGGGTGGTCAGGTGAGAAAATTGCAAGCAGAAATAATTTTAGATGCATGTGGAGTCTGAGAAAGGCATCCAGCAATCTCTCACCTAAGATCAAGGAAGGGTGAGGAGGGGCCAAGAGAAACCAAAGGTAAGTAGATTTGGGGGTCTAGGAGCAAGATGTGCCTTTGGCTTCCTTTTTCAAGGAAAGCCCAGGTTGGTGACTGGCTCCCTAATGGCATGGTAGAGAGAATGTGTAGTGTCTTATCTTATAAGCCTGAGACAGGCTTATTGAGTTTCTCCTCAATACAAGGTGTCAGGAGAACCTAGATATTTTCTTTATGCCCAAAGTGGCATAGATGTGAAATTAAATTGCTATTGAACCTACAGAGACCCTGTGGAAGGAAATGAAAAATTACTCATAGACTCTTGGTTAGGCAGCTGGCCAAGAGCAGGATGGGAGGCAGTGCCTCTCAGCGGATGCCAACATGTGCAGATGATACTCAGAGACCAGATGTCACCATATGTGCAACTACACACAGAGAGGCACATCTTGACAAACAGCAAATCTTGGCCTGTGGAACTTAGACGTAACCTTAATAGGTGCATCTAAAGTGATGGGGTGGGAGGAAAAGCCCTCAATAAACAGACCTTTTTTTTTCAATTTTATTTTATTAGTGTGTAGTGGATTGATAACTGGTGGTCAACTTATAACCCCCAGCTGAACTGAGTGAGTGGTGCTGGTTGTGGGAGGCCCACCTGAGGACTGTTGCCAGCAGCATAAGAGGCAGACCTGGAGAAGAAGAAGCAGGCTGTTGGGAGCTGGGAGAAGCTGTTGGGAGCTGAGAGAGA
>NW_004955423.1:2912019-2945310 GCF_000276665.1 Chinchilla lanigera | reverse complement strand
ATCACTTCCTGGCTCCAGTGCAGATCCCTCAGCCTGCTAGCACAGATCCTTCTTCCTGCTGGCACAGACTTTGTAGATTCCACCACTGACCTTTGGGCCTTTCCAGCAGATCTATGAAACAGGTCCGCATGAGACATTGTCATGGGTTTTGGGCCTCCAGTTGAATTCATGGAGGCATCGGTATGAGCTCTGGGTATTCAGCTCAACTCGTGTAGACATTGTTGTGGGATTCAGGCCCTCAGCTGGATTCCTTGGTCTTAGTGTGTGGACAGATTTCCTGCACTCTTTTGTATACTGTTCTTTGGGTGACTTATAAATAATCATATAAAGTATGTGTCCTGTATTATGTTGTTCCCCTTGCAAAATAAGCCGCCCCAAACCAACACATAGTGCATATTAGCAACATTGAATAATGAGGCTTGTTTTTGCATGTGGGCACACACATGTAATATATCTTGATTATTTTTACTCTTCATTACCCCCTCCCTCTTCCCTCCCTCTCCTCTGATCCCCTTCCCTATGTCTAATTATCCACCTGCTGCTTTCCGTTCTCTCTCTCTCTCTCTCTCTCTCTCTCTCTCTCTCTCTCTCTCTCTCTCTTTCTCTCCTTTTTCTAATATGCAATATTTGACTTCCTGAGTCTGGCTTATTTCACTTGACATGATGGTCTGCAGTTTCATCTATTTTCTATGAAATAATATGATTTCATTCTTTTTGGATGAATCATACACCACTGGGGTCTCCAGGACTAAATACAATCTCTGTGATCCTAAGGGTTGTTGTTACTACGGAGTAAACATGAGCTACAAAAGGTCCAGTCACACCTTGTTCCCTTTTCACCTTGGGCAGTGGCTTCCTGGAGAACATCAGTGGCTCCTCCAGGCCCTGACCTGTCCTCCTTGAAAACTGTTGCCCTAAGCGGATAACCACAGGTTTCTCTTCTCAGTATGATTATTGGTTGCAAAAATAACGATGTGCATTTGTGTGGTTTTCACATAAATATGATTCTCATTCACTGTAAATTTTGGGAGAAAAAGACAACAATTTTAAAAAGTGAATTTATAATCCCATATTCTAGAAAGAGCCATTATTGCAATATTTTCCTTCTAGCCATTAAAATGTATATATACACATAAAATTTTACATGATTAGAAATTGGAAATAATATTTAAATAGTTAAATTTTACTTATTCTTTTGAATGGAAAATAAAATTACATGTTATAAGACTTAAAACTGTATACAAAGAAAGGTAAAGTTTCCTCTCAAGCCTGTTTTATGCCACCCAGATTTTTTTTCCAAAAGCAATCCTGTTCCTAATTGCTTGCATGTCCTTCGAGTAATACTCTAGTTATATACAAGAAAATGAATTTTGTTTTTCACACAAATGTAACCTATTAAACACACTCTTCACTTTTATTATTAAACAAAGTATCATAAAATCCACACCAGGATTTCCTCATTCATTTCTACATGAAGACCTTCCTCATTCTGTTGTCAATTAATTCCTGCCAAAGACCACCAGGAACAAACCAAGAGCAAGCAAGCTGGGTTTATTGTTCATTGCAGCTGGGGAAAGAGTACACCATAGATGTCTAAGTAACAAGGACTTACCACAAGATTTGAATCTCTATTAGGTGATTTAGGGGAGGGCTGCAATGAGCAGGGCTTTGTTGTGGATTGGATGCTGTTAGGAAGCAGGGATAATAAAGTGATCTGCTATTTTAATAAATCTTATCTATAGGAAAGAGGGATGAATAACAGTTAAAGATTTGCTTGGTAAGGAAGTGCAAGCAGTCACTCATATTAGCTAAGATTAGAAAATGTTTGATCACTTTTGTGATTTGGAAAAGGTTCATGTTTTGATCTAACATAAACACACAGTGGTCTTTTTGCCTTGATCCATCCCAGTCACAGAGAAGTCCTGTCTGACTTTCCTGTTTTGTGAAATTGTTTATGTTCAACAGTGGAACCATAGGCCTGCCAATAGTACCAGGCCAACTCCCAGATGTCAGGGGCTGCTTTCTTTTTCTTACTTTGTATACGGCTTGTGTAATCACCTGTTTGATGCTTTATTCTTTATTTAACTTTGACGTTAGGTGGAACATATAGATTGTGTCCAGATTTTCATTATTATAAATCAATCGGTAAGTTAAGGATTTAAACTGCTTTAAACAATAAAGAGGATTTATTAGCCTTTAGAACACATATGTCACTAAAATGAAAAGAGGGTTGGAGATACGGTGTAGTGGTGAAGTGCTTGTCAAGCATGAACATCAGGCCCTGTGTTCAATCCCCAGAGCCATAATTTTTTTTTAAAAGTAAAAATTGGAAGTAAAATGCCCACAAGCTGGGCAAAAATATTTGTAAATAAAATATCTGACAAAGACCTAGTAAGGTGTGTGTGTGTGTGTGTGTGTGTGTGTGTGTGTGTGTGTGTGTGTGTGTATTTTTCGGTACCAGAAGGTTGCTCTGGGCCCTCTACCACTGAACTACATCCACAGTTCTTTTTTTCTTTCCTTCTATTTTTAATATTATGACAGTTAAATTGCCCAGGTGGAGCTCAAACTTGCAATTCTCCTTTTCTTACTTACTTTTTTCTGAGATAAAATATCCAATACCCAAAGTTAAAGGAGGAAAGGTTTATTTGGCTTAAAGTTTGTAGAGGTTTCAGTCCATAGTTGGCTGGCTCCAAGGCAGGGTGGCATATGGCAGAGGGGCATCACAGAGGAGAAACAGTTCATTGCACACAGAAGACAGCAAAGGCAAGCAAGGGACTTAGCAACTTTTTTCCCCTTTTATATTCTACCTAGGCTACTGGGATTAGGGTAGTGCCAAACCAATGGACTGATTTAATAATCACCCACCCTCAATCCTAGCATCTTTAATCCTAGCACTGACCCATGAATCAATCACACACTTTAGATTCAATCACCTCTGAAAAAACCCTACCTCTGACTATATGAGCCTTTGACATGATGTGTAGATACAAGCCATAACACTCCTACTTCAGCCTTGCAAAATGCTGGGGTTACAGGTGTGTGCCACTGCAACTACCCAAAATACACTTTTTAAAAAAACTCAGAACTCAATAAGAAAACAAAGTAAACCAATACTTTAAACTCTTCCCACAAGGGAAAGAAAACTCTTTCATTTTAAAGTGAAAAAAATATTTGAATAAACACTTCCCAAAAGAAGATATATATGTTTGGTACACAAACACATGAAAATATGTTCAGCACCTTTTGTCAATAGGGAAATGTACAAGGAGATACCACCGTCACCTACTAGAATAGCTCGCATAAAAAAGGATTGACTATACCAGGTGCTGGCGAGAATATGGAGGAAAAGGAACTCTCATCTATTGCTGGTAGACTATAAAATGCTTCATCCACTTTGGAAAAGATGGTAATTTCTTTAAAAGTTAAATACATACTACTTCCAGTATTTACCCAAGAAAAAAGGAAATGTATGCCTCTACTTGTATATAAATGATCGTAGCAGTTTCATATTTAATAGCCAAAACCTAGAAACAATTTAAATTTCCGTTACACGGGTAAATGGAGAAACTGTGGTATATCTATAATGGAATGCTATTCAATAAAAAGGAGAAAATTCTTGATACACACAATGTGAATACATTTCAAAGTAATTATGTTAAGTGAAACACCCAGACCCCTTTCATAAAAACTACGTTTGTCCATTTAAAATTCAGAAATTGCAACTAATCTATAATGAAAGAGAGCAGATGAGATATTGCCTGTATCATTAGAATCGCAGGTGGAAACTTTGGAGATGATGTGATAAGTTTCCTATTTTGTTTGTGGTGATCATTTTGGCAGCATACATGTCAAAAATAATCCAAATATATACTCTAATATGTACAGTTTATATATTATATCTCAGGAAAGCTGTATTAAAAAGGAGGAAAGAGGGTTGGAGATGTAACCCAGCAGTAGAGCACTTGTCTAGCATGTAGAGGTCCAAATTTCAATTTGGATTCAATCTCCAACATCACAGGAAGCGAAGGAGAGAGAGAATGAGAGAGAGAGAGAAAGAGAGAGAGAGAGAGAGAGAGAACATCTATAAACCAGTGACTATCATCAGTGGTGCAAATTCTTTGTTTTTCTCTATTGTTCCTCCTGGTCTGGAAGACAAAGAGCTTTACAAGCAGGAGAACTGAGACCTGAAACTCGTTTTTCAAACAAGGACTATGGTCAGGAGGATAGAATACAGTAAACAGGACTGACCACTGGAAGGGACATCAGAAATTTTTGTAGTTCTGATTATTTTCTTGTTAGAGTCTTAGAAGTAGAATCATTGTGAATAGAGAAAGTTACCAAGATCATTTGGGTGCAATGTCCAGTGAGAAAAGGAAAAATGTAGACTTACAAGGATAATTGAGGAGAGTTAAATGAAGGACTATTTATGAAGGCATGTAAAGAATGAAGGGCTAAGGAAACTTATATGGACTGGCAGCAACAGGAAGGATGGGATGAGGGGCAGGAAATCTTTTCCACTTTCCAAACCTGAAGAGCAAGTGGAGCTGTTCTCAGAACTTGACAGGAGTGAGAACTGTGGGAAACAATGTATTTAGGGTAGCAGTGGCCCTAGGTAAAGAACACAACTCAGCCAATTTGGAACCCAACAAGAAAGGAACTTGGGAAATAAAACTCCAACTTCTCTCTCCTTACTGACCTCACAAAATCCAGGCAGGCAAGAAACCTGGGTCATGTGCCTCAGTCAGTAGAGGTTAGCCTCTGGGACAAGGAGTAAAGTAAAAAACGGTGGAGAGGGAAGAATACCCAACACAATGCTTATTGTTAAACTCCTTTGCATAAAACTACTGTTTAAAGTTTTTATTTTTCTTTCTTAGAATACTCCTATGAAGTGACTGAGGCAGGACTTTTAAACCATGTTAGAAAACAACTCTTGACCCACCCCTGCTCCATCCTGTTGTCTGCCAAATATGTCAGATGTCATTTTATAACAATGGAAAATCTTGGAAAGCCAAGACAGCTGGGCATTTGGTAGCACAAATGAGGAATGGCTTTTCAAAGGAGTATTTTGCCAGACCCCAAGGATTCAAACTGATTCAGAAGAAATATAACTGCCAATCTGCTAGATATCAGATGTGCCGAGTATATGTTCCCCGAAATCAAATAATAAGTTCCGAGGAACAAGGGAGGTAAGGTTTATTGAGAGATAGCTGCTGAGAGACAGGAAGGGTCCCAAATGGATTGCCACCAAGGCTGTATGTTGGGGGTAATTTATACAGCAAAATCAAAATGTGGGTGCAACCTAGGTTAAACTACAATCAATCTATAGGATTACAAATATAGCCACTTAGCTGGTATTGATCCAATAAGGAAATGAGCCACATAGCAATGTACATAGGAAGGACAAAGGCATTTTGGGGGCAGGATGAGCCTAGATGTTCTGGTCACCCACCTGGGTGATTGATGTCTATCTGGACTTTACCGGACCAAGTAATCCCAACCATGGTACAATCTCAAGTTACTGTTTGTCCCTCAGGTAGGCATGCAGGCCTGGTCACTGCATCTTTATCTTGAACCCTGGCCTTCAGTGGATGTGCCTCAAGCCACAGTTTTGGTGTGCTCTCATCTTTTGCACTGACTCTCTCAAGAGCCGGTCCCTGTCTGACTGCCTATTAATTTCTATCTACTTTAGCTGGCTATAGTAAAACCAGTGGTCAAAACAAAGACCAACTGACCTCTTTCTCTAGGTTTCGTATTTCTTCTCCCAAGTTCACAAGTAGAACTGTTCTAATTGGATAGAAAATACAAAACAGAACCCTTCTCAATTTGTCACCAAAAAAATACAAACACAAAGAGGAGGGGTTGTGCCACTAAATGAAAAAGAGATGAGACTTTCTACCTGAGAATAAATCCTATAAGAAAATAAAAATGCAATTAAGGAAAGATAATGACTCTTTCTCCATTCTAAAACAAAGGGAAGAATTTCTGCCTTGTATTTCCAAGGGTTTTTTTTTTTTTATGTATTGGATATTTTATTGGATTAGCAGGGAGTATAGTCTCAGCCGTGGCCAAGCCCTTCTGCAGACCATACTGGCCTAGGTATGTCTGCAAATCATCCGGGCCAAATCTTATTAAATGGGAGCTACAGAGCCTTCAGAGAGACAACAAATCGTGTAAGGCAGTGTTTCTTAAATTTCAGATGTGCTTAGGAATTTGTAGGGTCTATTAAAAAATGCAGATCCTTTCTCAGTAGGTCTGGGGTGCAGCCCGAGAACCAGCATTTCTAAAGAGTTGATGCTAGCACTGCTGGTACTAGAGCAATACCACAAATCAAGAGTGCAAACTCAGGGGCTCAAGGCAGTAGCAGATGTGTGATCCTGGAGGATGCATCACATTGGGAAGCAGTAGGAACTGAGGTGAACTGGAGCATGCATGCTCTGCCTTCAAGCATTCAAACAATAACATTGTGCAAGCCCAACAAAAACACGACTACAGTTGAATTCCACCCCCATCAATTTCAGCTGCTGCATAGAGGAAAAGGCAGGCTTGGTCTAGTAGCAAAACCTAAATGACAAAAGGAGGGCTCATTCTATTTTGTTCACAATTTTCTCTTAGCTTAATCCTCCATGGACTCATGTGAAAATTGTGAAGGGCAAAGAGCTGCTCCTCTTAAAACTTTCTAAAAGATACTTGGGCACAGATAATATCACTTGTCTTTCTCTTTCCAAAAGGAAAACAGAAATAGTTACACACAGGGCAGATTCTCCTCCACTGTCAATGAGGTACAGCCTCATTGGATTCATTTGAAGAATAGAGGTGACAATAACAGGTAGATGCAATGGTTTCCAGTGAAAGCAGCAGCCATTGTGCCAGGCCAGGTGATGCCCACAGGAGGTGGGTGAGAGTGGGATGGCAGAAAAGTCATAGGTAACTGTACCAGGTACATGGTGAGGCCCATACATATATATTTGATGAACAGACAACATGAACTTGAGTTCTTAGGCAGTAGAGGCCTATCTCTCTAGGTTTGATTGTATATCCATCCTTACAATGTCCTGCCCTATCTCTCAATGTGGTGAAGGTCTCTGCTTTTTGCTAAAAATAACAGCTCCTGTTTATAAAGTACTTTCACATCTATTTTCTCGTATGCACCTCACCTTTCCCGATTGGAGGAGCACATCCCCAGCATCTTGGCAAAGCATGAAGGCTTGAGGATGACAATAATGTCCCACACCACCTCACCTGAGGGATGGCACAGGTAACTGATAAGATCTGTTCATAAAAATCTTGAGGACACACAGAAACAGCACCATGGGGTAGAGTAGAGGGTCTCAGAGTCCAAGAATCTATAGATGTGGGTAGGACAGGAATCAGCTAAACACAATGACATGAAGATCACTAGGTTGTTTCATGTGATCATCTGCACCCATACTGCTTTACATTCCACTTCATTTCTATCTTTTGAAACAGATTAGATCAGCACAATCCAGTAGACAAAATGTAGGCCACATGTGTAATTTTAAATGTTCCAAAGGGCAAACTATGGAACAAAAAGAAAAAGGTAAAATGGATTCTAATGATATATTTGATATATAAAAATTGATTTAATATTTTCATATAGTTTTGTGCTACCTTTGAAATCCAGCATATAATTTATTTTTATAAGCACATCTTCAATTCACACTAGCCACATTCAGGTAGTGCATAGCCATACTTGACCAGTGGCCTCTATTTTCTAGTCATTGCACTATACTTTGTCAGGTAGTTTAAGAAAACGCATTTCAATCTGGGCATGGTGATGCATGCCTGTACTCTCAGCTAGTCTGCTGACACACAGACTAAGACAAAGGGGTCACTTGAGCACAGGAGTTTGAGGACAGCTTCAGCATAGCAAGACTGTCTCAAAAAACAAAAACAGATAAAAGTAATGTTATGTTACATACATACTATGGTCTGATTTCATCCAACCATAAAGCTACATGTTCATAGCTTTAATAGAAGTTAATGAAATAAACAGAATTTTTTTTGCATTTTTTAAGAGAATAATAATAAAAATTTTAAAAAGAACAATAGCAAAATACCAACAACAGACAAAAATAAAACAAAGCAAAAACAATATGAATGACACAGGGTTTCATAACAAAATGATAAGAATTAATAGTGGTTGTTATATTAAATATTGTTGTCTTCAATGAAGTTGCTCAGATTACTAGATGTAAGAATGCAAGATTGATCAAGCTATCAAAGAGAATAAAAAATAAAAACAAACAGAAAACATTAGAAACGATACAGAGCTTCACCAAACAAGAAGACAGGAATTTAACAATGGTTGTTATATTGCACATTGTTTTCTTCAATATAAACAGAATTTTGTCTCAAATATTGGTGCTGTATATTTAAGTCAGAAGTTAACTAAAGATTTAATAAACTGAAACAAAATATCAAGTAGTTTTAAAGCAGTTTGGAAACCAGTTAAGTGTGTTAAAATTCCTACATACTTTATATGAGAAAATACTGATGCGTGGTTTAAGTATGCTATAACTAAAGTTATATGTTCTAGTTTTCCAGGAACAGTGCCAGTTTATGCTTGTTGTCCCAGAATAGCTATTAATGATTCCCCCTTTCACCTAAAAGTTATCCCAGTTTGAGCAGTTTGGGATGAAGCATATGATTATCTTAGCTATAGCACATAATGTGAAAATCTAAACATTGAACAAAGTTTAAACTTTAATTACTAACATGTGTATAACTTATACTTGAATATTCATTCTCAAAGAAAATAAAACCCTCATGTTTAGTTTTCGAATATAAAATCTTATACTTGGATGAAGAAAAAAATGAAAGCATTCCCATCTTTTTAAACTGCTTATTCAAGACTATATTCAATAGATTTAATTTATATAAATAAATTTAGAGGGCTGGAGGTATAGCTCAGTGCTAGAATGCATTGCAAATAGAACAAAACAAAACAAAGCACAATTCTAGGAAATTGATCTATCAGTAAACAAGGTCATTTCGGTTTAGTATTTCATTCTTAAGGTTAATTATTTTCTTCTTATAACCTGGTCATCTCAACATATTACTCTTGCCAATATAGTAGTATTCAAAGATCTTTGGAAAAGAAGATGCTATATGGATGTAATTATTTTTCTGCTAAGGCAATATTACTTGTTTTTAAATAAAACAAAGGAAAACGTTCCAAGCAATGTATTTTAAATATCAGCATTCACTGAGCTGGGTTCTCACTGGACTTTAGATGGTTTTTCTTTTTTCTTTTCTTTCTTTTTTTTTTTTTTGATGGCTTTTCTTTAATGCTGTACTTGAAGCAAGCTGAAAGAGGGTGATATACACAACCACTGGCATAGTCGCCCTATCTGTTGACTTGAGATGTGAAAGCGATTTTTTCAAATTTCAAGCCAAGACTTTTACTACTTATTTCAAAGCACCAGACATTGTGATATAATGAAAAGAACAAACCTCTGGAATTTGGAGGAAAGAAATAGAGGAGCATATGGGCAGATGTAAGATGTACATTTTTAAGGTTTTAGTTCTTAAGTTAGATATTATGTTTTGGGTGATTTTTATACTATTAAAACAAACAAATGTCAAGCATGGTGGCACATGCCTGTTATCCCAACACTCTGGGTGCCTGAGACAGGAGGGTTGCAAATTCCAGCCCAGCATGGGAAATTTAGTGACTTGTTGAGACCCTGTCCCAAAATAGAAAAAGGGCTGGAGATGTAGCTTATTGTGAAGGTCCTGGGTTCCATCCTCTGTACCACCCCTAACCCCAATCAAACAAATAAATACTAGATTATGCATGGCCTACTGCTAACACTGTCCACATGACAAAGACTATAATTATTTGGGCAATTGGGTACAGTTTTTTTAAGAAAAAATTCTGACACTGTACTTGATAACTGTCTGAACTGGGGTAAGACATATAGTTTCTGAAAATTTTTAAATATTTAAAAAGATCAACAGACTTGCTTTACTACCTGCCTAACAGGCTTATTGGACTACTCTACTAAAAATACATGTACAAAAAGCTGGATGTAGTGGTGCAGGCCTGTAATCCCAGCTACTCAGGAGGCCGATATAGGAGAATTGTAAGTTTGAAGTCACTTTAGTAAGACCGTCTCAAAATTTTACAAAATATAAAGTTTTAAAAAGGGATAGGAATGTATCTCAATGATCCCTGGGTTTAATTCTCAGCACCACAAAACCAAATAAAAGTACAGTGCTTTATTTACAGTATGCACAACTTTCTTTTTCATACAATGCTTCCCAAACTAATGTCCCTGTATACATAAAAGTTCTTTTCATCAGTCATAAAAAGCTGTTAGTCATTTGACTGCTTTGTTCATTCTTCTCTTCTTTCTTTTTGTTGGGCTGTCGCATCAGCTCCCACTCATCAGGTATACTTTGCTAAAAATCCTTTTTAACATTCTCATACTTTGTGCTGTATACACTTAGTGGGGAGGGAGACTTGGAAAGGGAACTGTAATGCTTGAATGGTGCCCCAGAAAAGATATGTCCAGGTCTTAGTCCTGAAATCTATAAATGTGAACTTATTTGGAGAAAGGGTTTTTGAGGATACTACTAAACCAAGGATTTTAAGATACATTCTGGATTATCCAAGTATATCTTAAATCCAAAGATGAGTGTCTTATAAGAGATACACAAAGGGAAGACAGAGAGAAACAGCAAAGGCCTTATAAAAATAGGAGCAGAGATTGGAGTTCTGCTGCCACAAGCCAAGAAATGCCTTGATTCCCAGAAGCTGGAATAGGCAAGGAAGGAGTCTCCCTAGGGTCTTCAGAGAGAGCACAACCCTGACAACATAACTTGATTTCAAATTTCTGGCTTCCAGAACTGAGAAACAATGCATTTCTGTTGTGAACCACCTAGTTTGTCATCATTTGTTATGGCAGCCACAAAAAGTAGTATAGGAACTAACGTTAATCGCATCCTGGCATTCTTCTAGCAGCTTCAAGTATATCTCATTTGGTCCTCAAAAGAACCTGGTAAACACACATTATGATGCCCGTATTTAGATAGAAGACTTACTCACAGTCACACTACGGTAGATCCGAAAGTAAATCCCAGTAGTCTTATTATATGGTTCATCCACTGGCTCGTCATAGAGAATGCGACACTGGATAAAAATAATCAGTGAACTTCTTTTGCCCATAAATATATAAAATAATCTTACTATATGATATGTGTTTATTGTTTTTGATTGATAATTGAATGGACAGAAAGGTTTAAGTAAAATTAAAATAACAATATTCCTACCAAATATGTCAAAGAATGCTGTATTTCAATATAATTTAGGTTTCTTTTGGGTCTTTTACAGTTTCTTTTGTTATTTTAGTCTTTCATTAATTCATTTAATTATCTATTCATCTATTATGTGCTAGGTATTGAGCTAGGTCACAGCGATATAAAAATGAATCAGCTATCATACCTGTCCTTATGATACTCTATAAGGAGAATTATTGTGAAGGTTATCAGAATCAAAATGGAATCACTATGTCAACCCTAGAAAAATAAAGCCAGGAGGTTATGGAGGGACATAGCTCATGCATGATTTGCCTGATAACAAGAACTATCACAAGAGACTATGCCCAAACCACAACCTTGTACAAAGAATACTTCTGCAGGGACATCTGCCCAGCAATTGCCTGCTCAGTCCTGGACTAATTCCACCTTGTTATTGATCCTTTTAGCCAAGGATAATTATTTCAAAACAATTTATGTAAATATCCCCATTTTACCTTTGAAAACCCTTGTTTTCCTTTGCCTCCTTAGGTATGCTTATGATTTGTCATAGCATGTGTATTCCAGTTTACAAGCTTCTGTCATTCCTTAATAAATTCTTTTCTTTTTTTTTTTCAGATGCTACTTTAATACATTCAAGTAGAATCAAATTCACAGTTCTTGACACTGCACCACTTCAAATCCTGCCAGTCATTTCTTTCACTTCAGCCACTGATGACACTAGGAGTTCCATGTAGACCTCAACTGAGGTTGTGCAGAAGCAATTTAATAGTACTCTTACTTCAGCCCATGCAGCGTCTTGATTGCTGTCTTCCATGGTGAACATCTTATGTGTTGAACACCCATATGAACTCACTTGACATTCTGGAATATGCAGCCTGGAAGGGGGAAGGGAGTTGACTAAAAGGGCATAAGAGTCAATGGATGAATACTTACTTGACCTTTCAACCCAGGTGAAAGGTTCTGTAACACATTCCAAAGCCACCTCAGATTTTGTGAGGTTTTGTTCCGCTCTTCTAACCTTAGAAGTAGTCAACTCCTTAATACAAAGCTGGCCTAGCTTTTCCTCCATCCTTAAATGCCTTCTCCCTGGAATCACATTGTTTAGTAAATATCGCAAGCATTAAGGGACACCCAGACAAGAGTACCATCTTATATAACCTGGTATTAATTTTATGTTGTGTGAAGGGCTATTATGGCATCCAGGCTGGGACTAAGCCATCTACTACAGAGTCTAGAACCCAGGGTTCTTACAGGATGTCAATACTTTGTAGAGATGTCTTGAGTGATTAGTCCTTCTACTAATTTCTTTCATGGGACTTCCAAAGCCTCATTTTGCAGAAACTATAAAATAGCATGAAAGAGGGAAGAAGGTATATCATATGGACACATTTATTTTCATAACTGCCTATTCAGTGTTTACTAAAAAAAAAAGAAAATTTTGGAATGCTGATTGTTAGGTCACTTTTATGATGTAAAATTTAAGCAAACTTATGTTTCATTTTTAATATTCTTGGTGACTATTCATGGGCAAATTGCAGTGGAAATGTGGTGGAAAGAATGCATTGGCCAAGGGTCTCGCTACAAGGAACTATCTTGTAAAGTTAACTTGCTTTGACAAGTTCCAGATGTGCTTCATATGACCAAAAATATTGAGACATTGGAGCCTAGAGTAGATCTCAAAAATTTTTTTTTTGCTACATAGAAGATGAGTGTTTAAATAATGATTGTTTCTAAAACCTAAAAATGAATGCATTTTGTATTTTATTTTAATTTTTTAAAGACTGGTGTTTGGAATGTTTTGCTTTGTACTTTATACATGCAAAGGCACTAATAATTCTCATTCTTGAGTCTTTGTTTTCCTTTTTTTTTATTTTTTGGTTATCACGCTGTTGCTTTCTTAGCTATGTGATGGTTGCAAGAGGTGTTCGGTTTATATTCTTAACATATATAGCTCACCATCTTCAGGGATGGCTGGAAGACATCACTTTATCTCACTATAACTATTCTCTGAATCACAATTACCCTTTTGGAGAGAGGATGACAAGGTGGTACTTCTAGGCAGTGAGGATCTAACCCTAGTTTTATAGTAGTTCTCAGAGGACATCCTAGCTTTCTAATGAGATGTCATAATTTGGGGTTCCAAATTTTAAGACAGATATAGTACTCTATCCTTTTCATGTGGCCAGGGAGAGAAGAATTCATTAGTAGCAACATAGGACTTGAATTGTTAAGAGTAGAATCAATATTAATGAAGAATTTGAAAGCAATTTTATTGGTGTTACCACAACAACTGTACAAGCAGCAGCACAAAAATTCTCAGTGGATCTTTGCCTTCACTTCACATAGAGGCCATGTCTTAGTTATTGTCTCCTCACTAAAATACAGTATCTGACGCTTGCAACTTAAAGGAGAAGGCTTATGATTTTAGAAGTTTCAGTCCACATTCAGCAGGGTTAAACATGGAGACAGGATGGTAGAAGGACCCAGAGAGAAGAAAGCAGCCAGGAGCTGGAGAGAGAAGGGTGGGGCCAGAGAGGGAGATAACCCTTTCCGGTTACGCCCCGCATCCCACCCATCCACCTCACCCCGTCACTGGCCTCTTTAGAGCAGATCCCACCTCCTAACAGTGAGTTAGCTATACTCACCACTCCCCCACCCCCCACCCCGCCCACTACACACCCTGTGAATATACTACCTTCCAAAGCCTCGCTCCGGAGCACAGGAGGGTTTGGGGGACATTCTTGATCCAGATCACAACAGGCACTGAATATACTCCGGCTTCTTTCGCACATCAAAATCAAATGCCAAAGTCACTGCTTCTCTATCCTCTCATGCTGCTAAAAAAGACTTAAGCATACGGATTCTTAGCACACCTTTTCTATCTCTATCTATGGAGAATGATGGGAGAAGTGTAGTTTTCAAATGGAGAGGGTAAACTGAGGATTTCTTGTTAAAAAAAAAAAAAAACAAACTACCATTATAAAGCACTAGTTGCTTTCTAAATAGCTCTAGTTTAAAAATAATAAATATTTGTGCCTTTCTTTCTCCATATTCAGCATCTAATTTAATGTGTGGTAACAATTTATCCCCACACACATTCTTTTAATTTGTGTCTTTGCCAGGTACAAAGATTGTAGATACAGGCTGCAGATGTGATGTTACAGAAAATGGAAAATTTTTTCCATAAAGGGTCAGAAAATACATTTGTTCTTTTGCTGGCCGCACATCCCTGTGACACTTGCTCAGCTCTGCTGCGCTGCGGTGACAGCAGTCATAAACAATATGTAAACAAATGAGCACGGTTGTGTTCCAGTTGTGATACAATTTTCATGTATTACAAAATATTCTTTCGCATTTTTTTCTAAAATTAAAAAGGTATAATCCATCCTTAGTCTGCAGTGTACAAAAACAGATGGCATGCTGGAACTGACCCTTGGAAGATTTGGTCTGTAGTTCTTGGAGCCCTGTTATGATCTCATATCAAATTAAATATCACTGTGTTTAGAGCCTCAGAGTAAATTGTGCCAGTGCCTCTACTGTAGATTCTATTTCAGTACTTCGGAGGAGAAACAGGAATTTCAAGCTACCTATAAAATTCTTCTTTGGGATAAAATTTCTTGTTTAAAACCTAAAACTGAGAAAATAATTGTTCTAAATCTAAAAGCCCCTAGCACTAAGCCCCACTTAACAGAGCCATATGAAATTGTATCTTAATCAACTGACCTAAGCAATACACATTCACATGTTTAAATTTTTAGAATAAAAGTTAACTAATTATAATCTTATTCTAGAATTCAAAAAATTCACAGTAATATCAAAAAGTTTAATACAGTATTGATATCTCATTTTAAAAATGTATCATCAAAAAAAGTATCATCAAACATTTATTTTTAAGCAAAAGGGAACCACACAAAGGACTTGAACATGGAATTTCTAGGGATTTTTTCAAAACCTTAAGTCATCTTCTTTAAAGACAACAAACAATTGGAAGTAAAACTGTTATGACTTCAGTATAGTGGCTATTAATCCAATTAATGACTAAACTGAAATTGTCAGCCAGTGTCAGAGTGGGACCAGATGCTAGCACATTTTAGTCCCTGGAGACAAAACTTAACATGTCACAGTACTTGCTCCTCCACCTCCTGGTCCTAATAGCATCTTAATATACACTAGTGCTTTGTGAATATTCAGAAATCTCAGCTTTCACAAGCTTCCATTTAAATTTTTTAATATAAATTTGGTCTGTGAATCTCTCTGAATTTTAGTAAGGATGACAAGATTTTTTTTCTTCAGTGTTTGAAATCTGTATATTTCAAGAGGAAAATATATATATATTTCCTTGTGTGTTACAATGAACTTCAAAGGCAGCATATTTATTTAATACTATAAAATGTTTCTCTCTCATAGTAGATTTCTAGACATTTCTTACAGATCTTATCATTTCTCATGTTTTTAATTTTTGAAATTGGGTTGTAACTACCTACTGGTACCACAAAAGGGAGTAGATAAACAAACTATATAGATAATTATTGTAAATAACTCAGCTTCCTTTTCAAAAATTGTTTTAAGCTTAGTCCTGAGTGCATTGTATCTCCTTAAACCTATATTATAAAACAGTTGAACAAAAATTAGCATCTTTTTCCAAAACTAGGGTATGAGGGTATTTGTATATTCAAATTAAACCTAGGGTGAACAATTTATTTGCCAGTTATGTTTAAAAAACTGTTTAAAAGTGTAGAAGTGGAGTCCACTGGGAAAAGTGGATATCCACATGTGAAAGAGTGACAGTTAGAGCTATATATAACACCATATACAAAAGTTAATTCAAAATGGGTCAAGGAATTAAACATGACAGATAAAACTACAACTCTCTGAGAGAAAACAAAGGGAAAGTTTCTCAACATTAAATTTGGCAGTGATTTCTTTGTTATGACTCCAGAGGCTTCAACAAAAGAAAAATAGATAAAATGACTGTGAAAATTAAAAACATTTGCACATCAAAAGATGCTATTAAAGTAAAAAGGCAACCCAACCAATAGAAAATATTAGCAAATTATTTATGTGGTAAGACATTAACACTCAAAATATATAGAGAAATCCTAAAACTCAACATTTTTTCTTTTTTTAGTACATGTTTGCAGTACATACATTATACAATCATCTTGGGGACTGGGTACATGTACATAATACGACTTGCTTCCTTTTTTTTTTTAGTTCATTTCCCCAAACCTCCCCCTCCCTCCCTCAACAATTTTTTAAAAATACAATTCAAAACATTGGCCAAATACCTGATCATATATTTCTCCAAAGAAGATATACAAATGGTCAAAAGAGTACATGTAAAGATATTCCACATCACTAATCATCAGGGAAATGAAAATCATTCTGGAAAAAGCGCTCAAGAAGTTTCATAGGTGCTTCCTATGAAATTTAACACAATTCATCACTCTTTCTCTCACAACTTATGCTGAAATAATACTGAATAACTTACAGTTCTCTCAACACATTTGTCTGCTTGAACTCCTATTATTTTTTTGAAACCCAACTTGGACTTCAATTTCCCCAGAAAAACTTCCCTGACCTGAAGTTAATTACTCCTTTTGGGCACTTATTTCATTATCCTCATTAATTTATTCAACAAATTCTATTACATTTGACAAATAGTTAGTGACCACTTACTATGTGTCAAGTACAGTGTTAAGAAATCTCATCATCCTTGTTGTTATCATGAACTCACATAGAGTTCAACATATGCCAGGCACTCTCCCAGACAATACACATTTATTAATTTATTGACCCAAGCAACAACTGTATGAAGTAGATATTCTTACTATACCATTATGTAAATGAGGAAACTAAATCCCAGAGAGGTTAGGGAATTTGCCTATGGTCCCCTATGCAGTCCAGCTTTGGGATGCTGTGAAATACATAAAAGCTGAAATACAAGTAAAATATTCTATATGCACCAAAAACCACATTCAAAAATGTATTTATTATCCATTTTATTATGTATTTATTATACAACTTCACTAGTTGAACTGAAAGTACAGCAAACTGAAAGGTTTGCTGTTCCTAGCAGATTTCTCATGGTGATTGTAGGAATGTAGAAGACTTATGGAAAAGCAATGGGTCAAAATATGGTGTAAAAAAATGTTTGCCCTTGTAGATGTGAAGACTTATTATTCTTTCAATTTAGATAATTTGTCCTGGAGCTCAGCCATCAGGTCCTTATTCATACAGTAATAAGCTGAATGATGCGAACAGACTTGCTCCTCCCATCTCCCAAACTAATCAGAGTATGACATTTGACAATTGGTTTACTTGTTTCCAATTAATGTTACCTTTGCTAACAGAGTACAAGTTGACGAGCAGAAGAACTGTACACAGGAGCAAAGTAGAAATTTCAAATGAAATGTTGTAATTTTAGAACAGATAATTGTATAGTACAATATTTGAATTTTAGAAAGAGATGACATTGGCCTCCTATATGGAAAAGAAATGTTGTAATTTTAAAACAGATAATTGTATAGTACAATATTTGAATTTAGAAAGAGATGACAGTGGCCTCCTATATGGAAAAGAAAAGCAAACTGGTACTGCAGATGTCAACATTTCATCATGATGGAAATACTGATAGAGAAACCTTGACAAAATGGACCTGAGACGGAAACTTTCAACAACAAACTCAAACATGGAGTAAATGTTGTTGATGAGTTATGTAGCAACGGTGATGTCACTTGGAATGCAAAACACTGGCCAATGGTTGTTTTACTCATTTTTAAGCGTGTGGCATAGATAGTTTGATAGTTTACAAAGAAATGACAAGTGAAAAATATCGTGGAGAAATTTTATTGGAGGATAGGGACTGGAGCTCATAAGAGATCATTTACAGCAGAGGAAAAACAAAATGTTTCTGCCCGGGGAACTACACATAAAAATTGTGGAACATACTGGTGAGCTGCAGGGGAACAGGGAGGCACAGCATCCCAAAGACCTACTATGACAATGGGAAAACAAAAAAGATGTCAACTGTGTCTTACAAGAAAGTACAGGAAAACAAACGTACATACTATTATGCTATGCATCTAGATGTCTTCCCAAGGCCTCATACGGTCATAGGTATGGGCTTCTAGAGTTTGTGATTGATTCATGGTCCAATGCTGGGATTAAGGGTATGAGTGCTATATCCATTGTAAGGTGGGTAGCCTGCATACAATATAAGAGACCAAAAGAGGCTTCTCTGTCTCTCTGTCTCTCTGTCTCTGTCTGTCTCTGTCTCTGTCTGTCTCTGTCTCTCTTTCTATCTCTCTCTTTTCTTCTTTTTTTTTTTGGTTTTTCTCCGGTACTGGGAACCGAACTCACGACCTTGCGCTTGCCAGGCAGGCGCTTTTGCTGCTGTCTCTCTCTCTTTTCTTGTTGCTTTTGCTATTTTCTGCTGTTATGAATGGTTGCCTCTCTGCCATGTACCACCCTGCCTTGGAGCAAGCTGATTATTGACTGAAACCTCTACAAGTTGTGAGCTAAATAAACCTTTCCTTCCTTAACTTTCAGTGACAGGTATTTTGTCTCAGCAATGAGAAAAGAAACTAACACATATACTATTAGCATAAACAATACTTGTGTATGGCACATGCAGCTGTCATGTGTAAGACCGCCTTGGGTGTGACAGTTGAAACAAAGCTTATTTCTGTGGTAGACTTTTCTTTGTGCTTACAATGTAGTTCACATAGGTTTTTATTTTTGATGTTATCGTTTAGGTTTTATAACCAAGTAAACAGCTGATATGAAAATGTTGATGTCTATTCTAAGCACTCATTAATATTGGTATTTTATTTTATTGATATCTTATTTCCCTGCTAAGTATATGTTGTACAATATAGTAGGAAGCTCCTGACAAAACAGGAAGAGAACAGAGCAGACAAGACTGCTACACAGGAAAGGAAAGCTAAGCACATGAGCTGTCATTGTAAGTGAGATATGTGCACGAAGCATAGAGTTGTCATGTGTGAAGACTACTGGGTGTGAGAGTTCAAGAAAAGCTTATTTTTATGGTAGATTTCAATTGGTATTTTCATTGTGTTCACATAGGAATTTATTTCTGTTATCTTTTAGGTTTTGTAAGGAGTACACAGCTGATCTGAAAATATTGATGTCTATTCTAAAGGCACAATACGTATTAAGAATTTAATAATTTATTTTATTATATTTTATAATCTATTAACTACATAATATATAACATAATAAGAACCTCCTGACAAAATAGCAAGCCCACTGAAATGTCAAATACATCCTACAAAAAGGCCAGGAAAGCAAAAGACATGTACTATTAGTGGTAAGTGACGTGTGTGTTTGGAAGGTGCTGTTGTCATGCGTGCAGACTGCCTTAGGTATGATAACTGAAGCAAAGATTTCTTTTGGTAGAGCGTTATTGGTGGTTTTTATTGTAGTTCATATGGGAATTTATTTTTGATGTTCTTTTTAAGACTTTGTACACCAAAAACTAGTCAATGTTGAAAATTTTAAGACTTTTGTATACACAATAAATATTAAAAATGCAATACTTTATTTTTGTGATTTTTTTTCCTCTTAAGTACTCACTATTTAATATAATAAAACTCATAAAATTAAAATTAATAATTCATCAATAGAAATATTCTAAAGAATAAATGTGGGTCCGACAGATAAAATTCTGCCTTGATAACAAAGGCTACTCCAAAGGCTACTCTACGTATGACTGGATGGGTTAATCTACATATAACTATTTGCCACTTTGCTAATTACCTTTCTTCCTTGTCTCCCAAAGATTCCATGGTCAATCATAAACACTCCAATTAGCCCTCCATGTGATAGTCATCCTTAAACTCAACTGTTCTATTTCATGCCTACATTCTTTGAACTAAAATGTGCTTGAGAAGATCGTGTCATTGTGCTGTCTGGGCTCACTGATACAAATTGCAAATGGGCACTCAACCCTGCTGGTAAACTTTCTGCAGTTTACTGTGTCACCCTCACATCCAGTCCTTCATCCTCCTCTCTAACTTTATTCCTTCACAATAGATATGAATGAGATAATATCACTCCCTAGCTTGAATACTAACAAAATATCTTATGCTCCAAAGCCGTCTCGCCCTGGCTTTCAAAGCCTATAGGTTTGGCTTCCTTCTAAGTCTTCACCCTCAGACCATATTTCCTTCTCTGTCCTTCCCCACACTGGCTTTTGACCCCTCACCCATAACAACCTACCTCAACGATAGCTCATTTCTGTCTCTTTACTTGCTTTGTCCTTTCCCGGTAGTCTCTTTTCCCTGTTGGCTCCTTCTTATCCAGATCTCTTCGCTGAGAGGCCTTTCTTCTTTGGTTTATCAAGGAACCCTTCCTAGTCCCTAAGGCATTTTCCAATTTTACCTCCTTTGGAGTGTTAATCAGTATCTGAAAGTACAGCGTTCATTTGTGCTTTGTTTATTGTTATTTTGCTTAACTGGAATTTTATGATTTTTGAGACAGGGTCTCCTTATATAGTTCAGGCTGCCCTCGAACTACGTGCGATCCTCCTGCCTCTGTCTCCTCAGTGCTGGGATTACAGGCATGCGCTACCATGCCCAGCTAACTGGAATTTTACTCCATGCCAGATGACGTTTGTTTGCAGCTCTAAACTCAGGCTCTAGAAACCTGCCTACCTCATAGTTAAGGGTCTCGTCCATATACATTGACTGCTTGAAAGCCACCCTGGTCGTTTGTACTATAACGAAGCCACAAAGGAACAACTTTTGGTTTGTTTGATTGTAATGAGGGTAAGGCACTTAAATGAAAAAAAGCAGGGATCCAAGAAAGTTTCTTTTATCCGCAGCATGCCCAATGTTTTGTGTTGCACAGTGTAGGGATGTCACAGAATTCCAAGGCTAGAGGGTTGGTCTCTTAACCTTATCCAGACTTTTTTTTTTTTTTTTTTTTTTTGGTCTTTTTTGAGACAGGGTCTCCTTATGTAGTTCAGGCTGATCTGGAGCTCACTTTGTAGCCCAGGCTGACCTCGAACTCGCAACGATCCTCCTGCCTCAGCCTCCCAAATGCTGGGATTACAGGCGTGCGCCACCACGCCTTGCTTATCCAGATATTTTACTTCTGTAACCGTTCTTGCTTGTTAACCAGTCCCTGTCTTGGGAAGCGGCGCAAACTCTTAGCGCAGGCGCCCTGGAGCTGATTTGGTGGCGCCAAGGGCTTTCCAGCGCGCATGAGCAACTCGAGACTGCCGGGGCGTGAAGCGTTGCGCAGGCGCATTTGGCCGAGTCGCTAGGTGGGGCGCTCTTGGAGGCGGGGACCCAGGCATCAGGGGAGCCAAGGAAGTCGTACTCCCTTGAACTGTGAGTTTCCGACGGTTCGTTCCATGGCGCGGGATTGTGAGGTATTAGGAACGAATTCTGAATCGAGACCTCAGTTTTGTCGCAATGTTTTATCCCTTTCGCCTTCCCTGCCCTGCAGATCCCTCCGACCTCCGGCGGGAAAGTCGCGCGCCTGCGCACTAAGCACCCCGTTCGGGCTCCGGGCCGCGGGCGGAAGGGCCGGTTCTCCTGAACTCAGGACCCGCGCTCGCTGAAAGGGGACCATTCGTTTCCCTTCTCTTCTCCCGCCTCGCGCTCGTGGCCGGAACTGTATTTTCCATGCGTTTGTGCGGGGCTTTGGACGAGTCTCCTGGCTTCGAGCCTCCTGGCTCTTTGGGTAGTCAGTGGGCAGTGACTTCCATACTCAGCTTTCTCCCCCGGGCAAACCACCCCTTTTCCTCCCCGCCCCACGCCCTCCAGCTGGCAGGTGCCCGGGCTCGCTGCTCCGATGGCCCCCGACCCGGGCCCTTTTCACTGCTGCCAGCTGCAGCAAAGGCTTCCCCGCTGGGAAATGCTCCCTGTGGCCCTCTGCTGGTTTTTCTGGAAGGTGAAAGAAATTCAAATGGCGTTCCTTCGGGCTAGCTTCTCTTTGGGGATTTGAGCATATGGTGCCTTTTTAAATGTTGGCACTTCTGAGAGCCATGGCATTGTGTAGTGCTTGGCTCAGGGAGTGGTTCAACTTAACCTTCTCCAGTATTCTAATTTTGACAGCTGCTTTGCTCCCCCTGTGTGCATAACCCGTTCTTGACATTTTGCATCCCAGTTTTTTTGTGCTGGAGGCGTCTTTGGGGATTCAGATGGACGAGCCAATGGCTTTTTCTCCACTGTGCGACCGTTTTCAGGCTGATGATTCTTTAAAAAAATATGAGCAGAATTTTAAGCTTTCAGGTATGTGTTTACTTCCCAACTTGTACAGTTTTAAAGATGAACAGGTAGCCATTCTATGTTTCCGACTACTTTAAATAACACTGAAAAGGTGAACTGTACGTTTATATAAGAAGGAGCATTTTACAGATATGTAAAGATTGAGGTTACATTTTAAGAGGATTGTAATCCAGTCTTCATTTTACAGATGACGATGCTAATATCGAAGTATTAGTAGCTAGGAAAACACAAGTTTTTTCATGGGCAAAGTAGAATTTGTCTTTTTCTAGAGCTTCTTTTACCTCTCCTTGCCATACTCCGTTAAGTGTGGTTTTAGAAACACACTAGAAGAACCTCAGATTTCAAAAGCAGAATTCAATGACAATGAAATGTTAGTAGCTGCGAAAAGGCGTGATAATATGGTTTATAAGCGTAATTCATCAAGTGTTTGACCATAACACAGACTTTGGGTTGAGAAGATGATTTAATACCAGATCTTCTACACTAACAGGTGTACCTTCATTCCTCCTCTGTCACAGGGCCTGGGACATAGGGAGCATTTAATAAATATTTTGTAAATAGAAGAATTCCAGTTGACTGTAATTTCTTTTCCCTTAAAAGTTAGCTAAATCTTTTCCACCTTTGTCCTAGGCAAATTTAATGTTTCGCCTAAAGATCCTAGTTATGACCTTGTTCATGATCTGTACTTTTTATGTACACTACAGAAGACCTGAACTCCACCCTAAAACAATATGACATCACATGCTTTTGCTTTCTGAATAAAACTAAACTCATTTGGGGTCAAATTGAGTACACTTCCCAGTGTCCCTTTTTTGTGGTGATGAAATCCACTGTTATTTCAGTTACTACATTTAAAATTTTCAATTTTTGACTTACGCTTTGTATTTGCTCCCTATATCCAGTCACCCAACTTACCTTCTTTTTACTGTTGGAATGCTGTTGCTTCTTTACTTTCCCTTTCTACCTCATTGATTCTCATACACTTTTTGTTCTTGAATTATAATCAAGTCTTTTACCTTGTACTTCTGTTTCAGTTTCCATTTCATTCACAACGCTGCTACTAGATTAACCTTAAAATACCGGTTTCATTCAGTTTCATAGGTGCTGCCTTTCTTCCCTTCCATTCTTCTTGCAATTACCTATTTTTCACTGTTTAGCTTTCCCTTATTAGTCACTGGACACACTGTATAATAATGTAGTTATTATTCTTGTATTGTTTGGCACTCTATTGTGTCTCTAGTTTGGCTTGTGATACATGTTGTGCATTATTAACTAGAGTGTGTAAATGGATCAGTCTGCTTTGATTTTAGCATGCTGTTCAGGACAGTGCTGTTCTAATATTCTGAAAATCCACTGGGAAATAGAGTTGAATTTTATTTTCAGTTTTGAAAGTTTTGTAGCCATTCACATAACCCAGCATTGGACAACATTATAAATAATGCCTGTGATAATATATAAAACATGCTGAAACATTACCCATATGGTTCTTTTATTATATGACCCGTAATAAAAGCTACAGTTATATCAAAAACATAACTTCAATAAAGAATAAAGCTGATGAGGTCCAGGCACATAACTGTCTCTTGATCTAATTGAAAAAGTAAATAGACTAGATCATGAGACAGTTATGTGCCTGGACCTCATCAGCTTTATTCCTTATTGAAGTTCTGTGTTTGATCAGACAGCGGGATTTTTTACATATCTTTGCATTCCCAAAACCATACAGGGTCCAACACATAGTAGGTGCTTGAAATATTTGAATGAAAGACTTAATGCAAGGTGTCTATATCTGTTTTCATGAAAAGCCACTTTGAAGGTATCAATATGTAATACAACCACCACTGTTAATTCCCTACCACTTTGTTTGTAACTCTGTATTGTCTGTATTGTGCTTGTGATATGTTGTAAAATGTTGTATGTCTGTTAATGTTTCCCTCCTTTTATCTTTAAAATTAAAAAAAAAAAAGACTTAATGCAAGGATATAAAGTAGTGTAATAGATGTATAGCAAAGCCCTTTGCTTTGGGAAAGACTAGATCCTAGCCTGTTATTTGGTCTCCAGCTCTTCATGTTCTTCCTTCCCTTCCAGTCCATGTTTACTTGTCATTTTTGTGCTTAGTAACTTTCCATAGCTTTCACTTGTGTTCTGCTTTTCCCTTCCTCAGCTACATTATATTTTCTTATGTCCCCTCCTTCCTTTTCCCGACTCTTCTGTGCCTTTTCTTTTCATCTTGTCATCTTTTCATTCTTGTCATCTGAAGGCTTCCTGGCACCTTCAGAAGCATTTATCCTCCCCAACTCTGTGTCTCTTCTAGCTAGTACTATATGCATTCCTTGCTAACAGTTACCATTGTATTAGGAGTAATAATGTCTGTTTCCTTTACTAGACTAAATCGTAGAGAATAGTAGCTGCACCTGTTTTTTAAATTTTTCAAATATACACATGGTCAAGCATTTATAAAACCTGTTGAATGAATAACTTCATAGACCTCACTTATACCTCTGTGAAACTGGGCAAGTGATTTAACTTCTCTGAATAGGGTATCCATGTCTGGAAAAATAAGGATTTTAACTCCTTTTCTGCCAGTCACAGTGCTGTTATGAAGATCTGAGAAGACAATGCATGTGAAAGTGTTTTAAAAATGTCTTAAACTGTTACACTATGCAGAGTATTACGGTAACTTCAAGTAGCTTATATGTGACTTAGATATTATTGATAAACTCTCCAGATTTTGGTAACCTCTTCTTGTATCCAGTTGTTATTAGAGTTTATATTATTGCCTGTACTTATTTAAACCATATATATTTTCATAGAGTTTCAATTTATTTAAAAGTAGCAATTTTTCTGCTGTCCAAGATAGAAGATGCTACTATTAATTGGGATAAAGCTTTTAAAATATTTTTTACATGCTCAGAGCTTTAGTAGTCCTACTCTTGGGAGAACTGTGAACGTTCAATGCATAATACTTTTCCAGATGTCAAGATTCTGTATATTTGAAGAAGAAAGTAGTTTTGAGGAACATTGCATTGTATCCTTATTATGCCATCTAGTGACCACAGCATAAATTTATTTGCTTTTCATTTTTATTTTGGGTTTTGTTTGTTTTATGTTTAGTTTTTTGTGTTTTTGTTTTTAAGAGATAGAGTGTCATTGTGTTGCCCAGGGTGGTCTTGAACTCCTGGGTTCAAGTAATCCTGCCTCAGCCTCCTAAATAGCTGGGACTACAAGCCAGGACCACCATATCCAGCTTTAGTTACTTTTTAAATTTTAGCTTCCTCATTTTAAAAACTAAATATGCAATAATAGTAGAGTTAGTATTACTGTATAATTCCAGTGTAGTAGGTATTTTGTATGTGTAATTCTGGGACTGTCATCTTTATTAATATAGGAAGTATGAATCAAAGCACCTTGATGAGGTTTTAATTATTCTTGTAACTTTTAATAAAACATTTTTACTTATGCTTACTTGTGTTAGAATTTATTGCATTGAATTTTTTTAACTTTAGAAACTGTAAAATATATCTTATTGGCTGTAACTGTAAATTTTTGTTCCCTTGATAGGTATTAAAAAAGACATTGAGAAACTTTATGAAGCTGTGCCACAACTTGGTAGTGTGTTTAAAATTAAGGACAAAATTGGAGAAGGTAATTTGGGGATATACTTTTATTATCTTTATGAGTTTTTTCACTTATATTTTCATTATTTCTTGATCTCACTTTTAAAACTATTAAGACTATGAGAATACTATAAATTATTGTAACACTTTTCTCCCCTGGAAAGAAGGAAAGTATAAATAATAAATATTTACAGTAAAATGAACATTTCTATCTTAATCTATTATACTATTAAAGTAGTTTGTTCTGTTTTAGCATTGTTTCATTAAAAACTTTAAAAGTGAAATATTGAAAATTCTAAATTATTTTATAGGCACTTTCAGCTCAGTCTATTTGGCCACAGCACAGTTACAAGTAGGCCTTGAAGAAAAAATTGCTCTCAAACATTTAATTCCAACAAGCCATCCTGTAAGAATTGCAGCTGAACTTCAGTGTCTCACAGTGGCTGGGTAGGCGATTTAAAGATATTTTAATTGAACTGTCTACATATACCGTATAACATTTTAAGGTAGATCCCTAATAGGAATGATCAGATTGTATATAAACTAAGTGTAATTCTCAGTTGTTTGCATTTTGTTAGCACTTTGCCGCTAACCTTGCGGTAGTGAATTTATATTAATTTTTTTAGAGGGCATTTCCCTTGAGACCCAGCTTGATTTTTCTGTTCCTGTGTCACTTTTTCTGTAACCTTCCTGCCAAATCACAAACCTGGCTTCCATGGCCTGCATTTTTTTTATATGTGGGGAACTCAATTTCAACATCTCCATAACTATTGACAGCCTTAGCTCATTTTTTTTTAGACAACAGAATTATTTGGTTATTCATTCTCATTTTCTCTCTGCTAAGTTCCTTTCAGCATAAAGACATGATGTATTGTCTTTCTGAATTATCTTTCTTCTTCCAGTTTCTCTGTTACTTCTTTGTCCCCTTTTACTGCCAAACTTCTAAAAAGTTATCTCTATGTACTATTTTCATTTCCATGCTTTCTTTTCACTACGTACTCACTGCGCTGCTTTCTTCTGGCTAGACTGAAACTGATTTTGTTATACTGTAGAGTCAGCCATGACTGTAGCCATAATTTAACATAATTGACTTTTTAAAGTATATGTGCCGCCAAAGCAAGCACTAATTGACACAGAATAATTATTTATAGGGTACCTGTGATGACTTGATGCATGTATACAGTGTGTAATGACCAAATCAGGGTAAATAGCATTTCCAACTCCTTAAACATTTATCATTTTTTTTGTGTTGGGAGTCTTCACAGTTCTCCTCGTTCTTTATAAATTGTTATAAACTATAGTCACCTTTCTGTGCTCTGGGATCCTAGGGCTTTTTCTCCTGTCCAGCTGTATTTGATAATTGTTAACCAGCCTCCATCTTGCCTGTTCCCTAACATTCCTAGCCTCTAGCAATCAGTATCTTCTATATACTTTTATGAGATCAATTTTATTGACATTCATATATGAGGGAAGCATGAGGTATTTGTCTTTCTGTGCCTGGCTTATTTCACTTAACTTAATGTCTTCTAGTTCCATCCATGTTACTGCAAAGGACAGTGTTTCATTTTTTTGTTTGTTTTGTTTTGTTTTGTTTTGTTTTTCTCCGGTACCAGGAACTGAACTCACGACCTTGCACTTGCCAGGCAGGTGCTTTTACCGCTGAGCTAAATCCCCAGACCCAATGTTTCATTTTTCATGACCAAATAATATTCCATTGGTTAATGTATCACATTTTCTTTATCCATTTACCTGTTGGACACCTTGGTTAATTCCAAATTTTGGCTAATACAAATACTGCTGCAATACATTTGAGAGTACAAGTATGATTTTGATACACAGATTTCATTTCCTTTGGATATGTGTCCCGTAATAGGATTACTGAATTATGTGGTAGTTCTATTTTAGTGTTTTTTGAGGAATATGACTGTTGTTTTCCATACTAATTTAGGTTCTGATCATGACTGTGTACGGGTTCTGCCTTTCTTCATATCTCACCAGCATTTGTTATTTCTTTTATTTTTGATTATAGCTATTTTGACTGGAGTTAAACGGTATTTTCTTGGGGTTTTGATTTGTGTTTCCCTGATTGAGAATGTTGAACATTTTTCATATGTTGTTGGCCACTTGTGTATCATTATCTTCTTTTGAGAAATGTCTGTTCAGGGATCTGGGGATTTAGCTCAGCGGCACAGCGCCTGCCTGGCAAGCGCAATGTCATGAGTTCGATTCCCAGTACCAGAAAAAATAAAAACAAATGTCTATTCAGACTTTTGCCTTTGTGTGTGTGTGTGTGTGTGTGTGTGTGTGTGTGTGTGCCAGGAATTGAACTCAGGACCTTGCATTTGCCAGGCAGGTGCTACACCACTGAACTATATCCCCGGCCTGTTTGCCTGTTTCTAATCAGTATTTAGTTTCTTCTGCTGTTTTCTGAGTTTCATACATGTATTTATGGAACCTAATTCCTTGTTGGATTAATAGTTTGCAAATATTTTATTCCACTCTTCAGATTGCCTCTTCAGTCTTCATAGTTAGATATATATAATCTCATTTGTCTGTTTTTACTTTCATTGCCTGCACTTAATCTAATTTGAGTTTGTTTTTGTATATTTTCTGCTGTGTGTAGAGTCCAGTTTTTCCGCACCATTTATTGAAGAGACTGTCCTTTCTCCAGAGTGTATTTTACCCCAAAGTTTGTATGTCCTTTCTCTAGAGTCCATTTTGTTGAAGATCAATTGACTGTGGATGTGTGGATTTATTGCTGGGTTCCCTCTTCTGTCTTATTGGTTATGAGTCAGGTGCTGTATCAGCACCACTCTGTCTTATTTTCTGAATAGCATTATAGTATATTTTCAGGCCAGATATTCTGATGCCTCTAGATTTGTTCTTTTTGCTCAAGATTGCTTTGGCTATTTTGTTTTCATAAGAATTTTAGGATTGTTTTTTCTTGTTCTGTGGAGAATGTCATTGGTATTTTGCTACGGATTGCATTGAATGTGTAGATTTAGAATAGTATCAACATTTTAACAATATTAATTTGTCCAAACCATGAAAATAGGATCCACCCTTCCTGAGTATGATGGCACACTCCTAATCAGCTGCTCAGAAGGCTGAGGAAGGGTGATTGTAAGGTCAAGACCAGCTTGATCACTTAGTGACACCCTGCTAAAAAATTTAAAAGGGTGCAGGGAAGTATAGCTCAGCACTCCCTGAATTCAATCCCCTGTACTAAAAAAAATAAATAAAAATAAAACTCAACCTTATCTCCTGCCAGTCTTCCCACTCCCCTGTGTTCTGATTTCTTTAGCTTCTCTAATTTGTCTGAAGAGCTTTCTTTCTCAGGGTCACTGTTCAAACTCCCCCCTTCAGGAAGATTTCTGCTAGTTTTCACATGGTAACTCCTTATCATTTTGATAAAAGCAAGAGTGGCACTGCTTCAAAAAGTCTTCTATGAATTAAATTGGACTCAGGTTTTAAAAAAATTGTCACATACCTTTTGATTACTTTCAAAACCCGTACCATAATCTGTGTCTTACTTTTCTCACTGCTGAAACAAAATACCCAACTCCCAAAGTTAAAGGAGGAGAGGTTTATTTGGCTCACATTTTGTAGAGATTTCAGTCTATGTGTCTTAGGTACTATTTTCATTGCTGAGATAAAATACACAACACCTAAGGAGGAGGGTTTATTTAGCTCACAGTTTGTGGAGATTTCAGTCCATAACTGACTGGCTCCAAGGCAAGGTGGCACATGGCGGAGGGGAGACATTTCATGGCAGGGAAGACAGCAAAAGCAAGCAAGCAAGAGAACATGAGACAAGCCTTTTTCTGTCTCTTATCTTGTATTTAGTCTACCGGGATTAGGGAGGTGGCAATCCAGTTAGTAGACTGATTCAGCAATCAACCAGCCTTAATCCCAGCACTGAACTACAAATCAATCACACACTCTACAGCCACCTCCCAAAAAATTATGACTGCATGAGGCTTTGAGGGAACGTCTAGACACAAACCATAACACTATAGGCAGCTAACTCCAAGGCAGGGTAGCATGGCAGAGCGTCATCACAGAGGAGAAATAGTTCATGGCAAGCGGGCAGGTGAGAGCAAGCAAGGGACCTTAGCAGCTTCTTTCTGTCCCCTTCATACTCTGTCTTGGCTAGCAGCATTAGGGTGTTGCCAAACCAATCAGTGGACTGATTTCTAGATCCAGCCACCTCTGAAAAACCCCTCCCTATAACTGCATGAGGCTTTGGGGGATTTCTAGACACAAGTCGTAACAATCTGTCATTGTTACCTTGTTTATCTGTATTGTCCACTAAATAATAAACTCCTCAGAAAAAAAGGACAGAAACTGTGTTAATTTTAATGCACTGCTGAATTTATGCTTTTACATTGTGTCTAGCAAACACCAGTGCCTCCTAAATATTTATTGAATGAATAAATGAGCTTATTTCTTTCACTCCTCTCTGTTATAAAAGACAAGAAGATGAGCTGGCCTCTCTAAGACATGATTACATACATTCTAGTTCCCTAATTAAGATCATTTCTTCTTTTCTATACAACTTTACATCCATTTACCACTTTCTTTTTCTTTGAATTTTAAAAGGATACCTGCTCAGAATGTCTTCATATGATCTTACAGTGCAATGAGGCAAATTGTTTTTGTGCTCTGCTTCCATTCTGTCCTGTTTTCCTTCCTTAACTATTGTCCCTCTTCATTTGCATCTTTATTTTGCTGTAAAAAATTACTACTTAATTCTTCATTGTAAAACTAAAAGCTTTCCCTCTGTTCTTTTTATCATGTTTGATAATCCCTTCCTCCAACTCCTTTTTGTTGTCCCTTCCTTATTTTATGGTCCAATTTAGAGACTTTATTCTGAGGCTCAATTTTCTTGATATTCATCTTCACAGCGTTAGATATCACTTCTTTGTAAGCCCTGTGCTCTCATTAATTTCTTACTTGACTTCTGCTGTCATATCTCCTTGTATCTATCAAAATGATAAGCTCTTTGTTTTAGATACTTCTTTACCTGATGTTGATTCTTCATACCCACATTGTTTACTCAGGCTCCAAATCATGGCAGTCAACTTTCCCCTTTGTTCTCAACTTTTATGAAGCAGGGTAGCGTAGTAAGCAAGAGCATTAGTCTGGAGCACACTGCTAGGATTCAGAGATGGCTTCAGGACTTACTAGTTTGGTGATCTGGGGAAGGAAGTTCCTTAAACTCCTCGACCTTCGTTTTCCTTCTCTGTTAAAAAAAGGGGGAAAGAGTAACAGCACTTTCCTTTGATGACTGTTGTACAGTGGTACCTTGGTTCACTAACTGTTCATGATTTTGGGAAAGATGGCCATGGTTGTGTTTGTCCCCTTTGCAGAGTTTGCAAACAAACACACAATTTTGCCAAGTGCTTCTGTGTGTAAACCACATTTTTTGCAAGTAAAAAAGCATTCCTGCACCAAGTCAGCGCTGTAAAGGTGAAGTTTGTTAATAGATATGAGGTCCTTAGATCAGAGCCTGGTATATAGTGAGTATTTAGTAAGTGTTACTGTTATTTTAAAAATTCATTTATACCCTTACTGAATCTGCTACTAAGTCTGTTAACTCTGTCTTGTACATCTTTTTCATTCTGCCACTTCCCAGTTAAAACTATAATTGTCTCATATTTGAATTATTTTAGTAACTTGTAACTATTACTACTTTTTACTTAAAACCTTATGTTTTATTCAAGTCAGTTAAATGTTTACACTATCTTACATGATGATTTTAATTCAATTTTCTAGCAGTATGTATGAATTGCTAAAATTACACTTTTTTAAAAAATACAGTATAAAGTTGTAGTTCATTTGACCTTTCCTCTAAAGTTCATTGTGCGTTTTTCCACTAGGGGGCAAGACAATGTCATGGGAGTTAAATACTGCTTTAGGAAAAATGATCATGTGGTTATTGCTATGCCATATCTGGAGCATGAGTCTTTTTTGGTAGGTTTTAATATTTCTTAAATTTTAATTAGCTAAATATTTGATTGAAAAAATTTTATGACCTCATTCATAACTTTATTTTAGGACATTTTGAATTCTCTTTCCTTTCAAGAAGTACGGGAATATATGTTTAATCTTTTCAAAGCTTTGAAACGCATTCATCAGTTTGGTATTGTTCACCGTGATGTTAAGCCCAGTAACTTTTTATATAATAGACGCCTAAAAAAGTAAGTATGAAGAATTCCTAGAAAATACTTACATTTGCATATTTGTTTTATGGGAACACTCTGCAACAACTTTGTACAAATTAATTTTGTTTAAAATTTTTGTTGTGATTGGGGGAAAGAAATGCATGAAGAATATAAAATTGCATTAATAATGTGCATTGTTAGATGTAATGAGATTCAACGGAAATAGCACTTTGCTAAAAGAAAATTGGAAAGAATTCAGTTCTTTTTGACCTTACACATGTGTCTGATCTCTGGGCTTCATTTTTTTGTTTTTGTAAATCAGGGAATTATGTGCTATGATAGCTAATTTCCTTTTTCTACACCAGAGTTCTGATTATATGTATATTTTGGGGGGTTATTATGTCCATAAAGGTATTATAAGTTGAAAATAAAATATTGCTACTATCTAATAGATTACATTGAATACGGTAAGAAGATTAAAATTTATTTGCAAATATTACAGTGTTACTAAGTTTTAATTGTTCAAAATAAAGATTAATTTTGTTTCCTAGGTATGCCTTGGTAGATTTTGGTTTGGCCCAAGGAACCCATGATACAAAAATAGAACTTCTCAAATTGGTCCAGTCTGAAGCTGAGCAAGAAAGTTGTTCACAAAACAAGTCTCACATAATCATTGGAAACAAGATCTCATTGAGTGGCCCTGCATCTAAGGAGCTGGATCAGCAGTCCACCGCAAAAACTTCTGTCAAAAGACCCTATACAAATGCACAAATACAGATTAAACAAGGAAAAGATGGAAAGGTTCTGCCTTTTATTTTTTTTTAAGAACTGCTATCATACTGTTCAGAAATGTACTCCTTCGTCCAACGGGAGATATAATACTAAGATAGTACCTGTAATTAAGCTTTTAAAAATACTTGTATGTATTCATTTGATTAGATTTTTTTTTTTTTTTTTTTTTTT
>NW_004955423.1:2899033-2911919 GCF_000276665.1 Chinchilla lanigera | reverse complement strand
TTTTGGTTTTTCTCCAGTACCGGGAACCGAACTCATGACCTTGCGCTTGCCAGGCAGGCGCTTTGCCAGTGAGCTAAATCCCCAGCCCCTGATTAGATTTTTCACTAAGATTTGTATTGAGCTATTTTAGTATTTCAAAATGAAAGTTTTTGTTGATTAATAATCTTTGTCATTATATATTCTAAAATTGCATGATAAAAACAGAAAGTATTAATTTTTCCCTGCATGTTATAAAGTTCAGATTAATTAGCATTTTAAAAATAAATCATTAGTTATAGGGTCAAAATTCTGAAGTGTCTATCTCCATTTTAGCTGCACAGCAAAATGTAGCATCTATGCCGGTGGTTTTTTAATTTTTCTAGTTTTGTGGGGTATGATAGTATTGTATGGCTGTTAAGAGTTCTGTCTAGACTATTTTCTCCTTTCACAGAAGTGTTTTGATGCCTGAGAATGTCTTGGATGCAGCTGGTTTTGTTTCATATCACTTAACTCTTAAAACTATGGCAGAGTACAGCTGGCAGAAAGTGTTACAGATGTAATCCTTATTTTCCTTGTTTTTGTTGGTATTGTAGGAGGGATCTGTAGGCCTTTCTGTCCAGCGCTCTGTTTTTGGAGAAAGAAATTTCAATATACACAGCTCCATTTCACATGAGAGCCCTGCAGTGAAAGTAAGTAATGTAGTGTAATAGTCGAATTGTCAGTCAGTCATACACTGAAGAGCATTTAGGTAATGATTAGATTAGTATTTATTAAGTAGAGTATAGCTTTGGCAGTATAATTTCTATGAGCATTTAATCAAAACTTTTATTTTCTCTAATTTTTTTCTGGTGAGATGTTTTATCATTTTTGGTTAGCTATTTTTCTTTCCCTATGGGACTATTTAGAACATTAAGACCTTTGCTGTCAAGATTGCCAGAATGATGAGCTTCCTTACCTCACATAGTTCTGACACATACATAATGGTGTAAAGATGTTTATAAAGTCAACAAAATTGTCAATGAGGGATGATTATACATTGACTTACAATATCTTGTGACACCTAGACAACTTGAGCAACAAATTAAAACTGATTTTAGCCAATGTAATCGTGCAGTTTACAGTTCTGAAATGGAGTTAGACACTAGAACATACCTTATACCTTTGTAATGTATCAGCAAAAATTCTATTAAAATGTAAGTCGAATAGTTAATTAGTAAATTTTAATACAGGTTGTTTAAAAAACCCAGAAAGATCTTCACCATTTTAGCAGATAGCTGTTTATTTATAATCCAGTAGCACATTCAGCAGTTTTAAGGTTATTCTTCTGCTACAGCTTTTTACCATACTAGCATTAGAAGGCATCATATTATATCATGGAAATAGAAAATGCAATTTTTCTTTTATAGCTTGTAAAGCAGTCAAAGACTATGGATGTAATATCAAGAAAGTTAGCAATGAAAAAGAAGCCTGTTTCTACAAAAGTTATGAATAGTGGTGTGGTAAAGAAAGCTGTCAGCTCTTGCCCAGCCAGCCTGACCTGTGACTGCTACGCAACAGATAAAGTTTGCAGTATTTGCCTTTCAAGGTAACTTGTTTTAGCGGTGCTATAAAATCACCAGCATGCTGCCAGACAAGATTATAAACTGAACTAATTTTGGTGGGCAGTTTATTTAGTGAGTAAAAGAGAGTAACAGTGGCTGTGTAGATCTGTGAACTACACAGGCATTGATCCAGAGCAAAGCCTTGCAGAGCATATAATGCTTGTCATACATTGTTTATTTAACATGCATATGCTCTTTAGAAAATACATTTGCGCTAATATGCGGATAATTTGAGGGGTGGAAAATAGATGTTTTTAGAAACTTAGAATTGACATTTTGCTTGCTGATTTAATCTTTTCTGTTTTCTCTGTTTCTGCCTATGTGGAATAACCAGAACCAAGTAATAGAGCTTCATTCTTACTTCTATCTTTAACTCTTTGCCTCAAAATTTTTTCCCTTTCCTTCAAACTTGGCTTTCTTAAAGCTTTCCCTGATTAACTCAAATATATGAGAGACTATATCAACACTTAATCACCCAAAAACAAATGAATTTTTATATAAATTCCTGTTACGTTCTATTTTTCTGTTATGGCTTTTATCATTTGCCATGTCTTTGTGCTTAGAAATTACCTTAAGACCCTTTGTAGAATAAGGCTAGGAATCTAGTAGAGGAGGAGGAAACCAGTAGAATAAAGTCTAGGTAGTTCATCCCACTAGATTATCATTTGTTTTATACCATTTGTATCTATATCAAGGCAAAATTTACTGGGAACCAAATTGATAAATGTGCTTCCTTAAAAGAGTAATTCAACTTTAACATAACTAGAGAAATCTTCTTTCTTCATTATAAGGCATCAGCAAGTTGCCCCTAGGGCAGGTACACCAGGATTCAGAGCACCAGAGGTCTTGACAAAATGCCCAAATCAAACTACAGGTGAGTTGCCCTGGAAATACAGAATCTGATTCAAATGGTTTATCCAAAGTACTTTCTTTTGGTTTTATTTTTGAGCAAAGGTCTCACTATCTATTCCTGACTAACCTTGAACTCCCTATGTAGCCCAGCTGGCCTCAGACTTGAGGCAATCTGGTCCCCCTGCCTCAGCTTCCCATTACTGGGATTATAGGTGTGCACCACCACTTCCTGGCCATATATATTTTATTTTACGATCTTTAGGTATTTTGAGTAATATTTGAGTTCTTGCTTTTAAAATACATAACAGTGCTAGCAGTGCAGCATTCCCATTTTCGAGATGTTATTTTTTATGAAAATTTCTGATCCTAATAATGGCTTCTTGTTTTTAAAGAATTTTTCTGTAAGAGTATTTCGCTCACAAGGTAATTTTGTTACTACTATCACTTTTGTAGAGAAAAAATTGTGTTTAGTAGTTTTTACCAACTTGTACTTCATCTGTTTACTTCCTACTTCAGTTTTTGTTTTAATACTTCAGTTTTTTTGTGGTACAGATATAATTGTGTTTGGTTAGAATTATTTTTTATTAGTGTGAAAACAGTAGAACAGCAATTAAAAGACTTTGGAAAAGAAAAAAATGTGTTCTGTAATCTGAAAGTTGTCATGAGCTAGAACCCAGGTAACACCTTGTTGAATGAATAGATGAATCTAATTCACTTGGATTAGAGGCTTTGAAGAAATATTCATTCATTGTGTATCTGTTCTGTACTTGCTAATGCTGCAGAAATGAATGAGACCATCTGCTCATGCTCTAGTTAGAGTGTGTTCTCAGATAGTTCTCAGTAGGTTATTGAGTATGGTAAAATTTCTGTATAAGGGATTTAAGAGATATCTGCTCTAACTCAGAGATTATGAAAGAAAGTTCATAGAAAAGGTGGTTTCTGAGATAAGTCTGTAAATGGTAGTGGTTGATTAACATTAAGGCATGAGCTGAGGGACTCAGACAACGTAGTTGAGGCATGTAGGAAACTATTGAGTTTGGGTATGATGTAGGAAAGGTTAATGTTTCTAGAATTTAAGGTCCAACTTAAATGGTTAGAAATAAACATATAAAAGAAGGATACAAGGTAAGATCATACTTGTTAAACAGTTTGGACTGTATACTATAGAAAGCTTTTCAAGACAAAAAGGTGGTGACTTTGTCTTTAGGTAGGTCATTCTGGCAGGCATACAGAGAGGGCAGATTTTGGAGGATGGTAACCTGCAGTGGTCCAGGGGAGAGATGATGAAAACATGAACGGGGGAATGAACAGAAAGGTGGAAGGATTGGAAAGTCAGAGATTGTTAGGTAATTGATTATTGAGTTTGGGTATGATGAGGCGGTGAGGGAAAAAGGCATCTATGGTGTTTACCAGATGCTTGCTGTGCTGAATTTCTTTCACTGTATATAGTAGCCACAGTGGAGAATAAGGGAGAGATAACTGGTTTATAGGGATAGGTAAAATTGGGGTGGGACATCACTGGATCGAGATATTTGTGACACATCCAAATAGAGATGCCTGGCACAGTAAAGCTAACTCTGAAGCTCAGGGAAGAAGCTGAACTAGAAATACAGTTGAGTGTTATCATTATTAAATGGTAGCTGAAGCTGTGAAGTGAATGGAATAATCAGAGACTTGAACTCTGAGGAACCTCAGCACTTAAGGCTTGGAAAAAACAGTGAAGGAACAGACAGAGGTACACATGGCTCTAAGAAAGATGGAAACCAGTGGCCAAGGGAATAGAGAACAGTGACTTGATGATACTAGTTCAACAGTTAGGAAAAGCTGTCCCAAAAAGGAGAAAAGGAGCTTTTTAATATGAAGCTGAGCTAGTGTTTTTTCCTGGTTTGGGGGGTGGTGTTGATTTTCGCACTGCTAGGATTGAACTCAGGACCAGTGCTTAAGCCAGACTTAATCTTAACTTTCAGAATTCAGGAGATTATTAAAGCCTCTGTAGTAATAGTTGATGTTAGTACCTGACTGAAGTAGAGCTTCTAAATTTCTTTATACTAAAATGAAAATAACTTTAACCTCTGGCTATAGTTCTTAAGGAGTATCCAGACTTTTTCTCCCACAATTATTTTTGGTTTCTTTTGCTCTTATAAAATGTAGTTTACTTAGAGTTTTCCAATGGTGAAGTATCCTTTTAAATTTACCAGAGTGTTCAAGGAAAAAAATACTGTGTTTTGTAAGGATGTTGAGTCACTAATACTGACTATGGTAAAATAACCTGAGGAACTTTTCAAAAATACAAATTTCAGAACTGATTATAATTTCTGAAAGATCGAGGCTGAGCATCTGAATTTTTTCAGACTCCCAAGATGATGTTAATGCACAGTAAAAGTCAAGAACTACTTATTTAGATGATGAAATTATATATTTGGAATTTGAAGTTTGTTTTCTGTTACAGCAATTGACATGTGGTCTGCAGGTGTCATATTCCTTTCTCTGCTTAGTGGACGATATCCATTTTATAAAGCAAGTGATGATTTAACTGCTTTGGCTCAAATTATGACAATTCGAGGATCCAGGGAAACTGTCCAGGCTGCTAAAACTTTTGGTAAGCAGTTTTGTGTTACAGAACAAAACAAATGCCTCTGATTATCTCCAACAAATCACTTAATAAATTATTTAAAAGTTCTCTTCACAAAGAAATACTCTGTTCATAAAGTTCTAATTTTAAGTGGGAAATTTCTCAGTTGCTTTAAAATATATTTTATTCAGGAAAGAAAATACTATCTCATTCTATTTGTGTCATCTTACCAAATCCAAAATACTAAACTACTCCAGTATTTAAAGTTCATTTTTATAATCTTAAAAGAATAAGGAATAAAAATCTTAATTCACTTTACATGGTTTGACTTACATAAATGTTTTTAGTAATACATTTAAATTTTTGTTGTTTATTAAACATCAGATTGCCTAATACTGAGAAAGTCTTTGTCTTAATTGATCTTAGTTTAACAAGTAAAGTTAATTTTAATACAGTGTAACAAGGTCTACAATGGGGAAGAGAATAGAGATGCAGGTTAGTTGTCAGATTCTTTAGGGTTAGGGTAGCAGAAAGTAAAAGGACTAGAAAACCTAATAAATGGAGGATTATTTTAAATATATTTTAGATACGGTAGGTCTTCTTCCTAGCCATGCAGGTTCTTCTTCTACCTCACAGGGCACCTAAAAATTACCTCAACTTTGCTCTGTCCAGCAACCTGAGCTCAGATGCATACCTTGTGTTTAAGATAACTACGGTTAATATTTTCCAAGGGGTAGATATAATGCGTTAGCTTATATACACAATATGAACAAAGTTTCAGTCAGCCTATCTCTAGTGTAACTGGGCCCACATCTGGGATCAATGGTCTTAACCAGAAGTGCACATCAGAATTATGTGAGAAACTCCAAGAAACACACATGCATGCCCAACCCCACCCATTTCTGGAAAATATGATTCAGAAAAATATACTTAGGAAGTTTTCAGTTGTTAATCTGATGACAGAAGTGAATTTGACTAAATAACTACTCCTGGGTAAGCCCTGCTGCAAAAATGATTTTGTCCCTTGCTTAGGTACCAATGCCATGGTCTAATTCACAAGAAAAACTTAGTGGTACTTAGGAAAGTCTCAGAATCTTGCAAAAATTATTTCTGCAGTAAAGTCATTCCACAACTTTATCTATCTTCTTCCTAAATATTTTGATTTTTTTTGGTTTTTTGTTTTGTTTTGTTTTTTTCTCCGGTACCAGGAACTGAACTCACGGCCTTGTGCTTTCCAGGCAGGCGCTTTGCCGCTGAGCTAAATCCCCAGCCCCTATTCCTAAATATTTTGAATATATACTCTTCTTTGATCATGTATAAAAATAATGTAGGTATATTGTACAGCTTGGGACATGCTATAACACCTATGGTTAATTATTTCATGGCTTCAGAACAACCTAATAAGTTGAGGAATAAGCCTATATGACTGTTCTCTAGACCTTGCTAGAGAAAATAATGATAGGGCTGGGGATAGAGCTCAGTGGCGCAAGCACAAATCCTGAGTTCGATTCCCGGTACCAAAAAAAAAAAAAAAAAAGATAGATTTAAAAGTGAAAAAGAACTGACATGCTGTATCCTCACCAAATTAGACTGGTAATTTGTTTCTTTTGTTTTCACCCTGCCCTCCTTTTTTTCCTGCCTCAGTATACCAGTCCAGTGGTTAGATCAGAATATGTAAGGGTAACTTTTTATTACCTAGATCATTTGGTTGATAATCTGAATAATCCAAAAAGGAATCTAAACATTCTGCTCCTCCTTGCTTAAAGGCATCTTTCTATTATAAGGAAATACAAGACAAAAATAGTATATATTTGCCTAGTGGTATGTTTGTGGGCTTTTTTCCCACTATATCTAATAATAAGCTCATGTGGGGAGGTAAAGATATTTTAAAAAAGCAGGTCTGGTTGAATATTAACTCATTCAGAAGTGTTATTAGGGCTTTATATGTGCTAGGTACTATTGTGAATCTCTGCTTTCATAGAACTCAAATTCTAATGAGGTAAAGAAAGTAAGTACAGTAAATCCTTGACTTAGGAACATTTGTATTATACACTTTCACAGGTGTACTGTGTAAACTCACTTTGCTTACAAATGAATCCACCTTACAAACAATTCTGGAATGGAATGCGTTCACAAGTCAGAGACTCACTGTATTTACTATCAGAAATGGATGCTGTTGAGAAAGACAAGGAGAAGAGCAATGAAGAGGGCACAGCTATTTAGGATAGAATGATCAAGAACAGTGTTTCTGAAACTGTGACATTTAAACAGAGTCACTCAAATGAGTAATGCTTTTTCCTTCAGTCCAACAGACGTTAACTGAAAACCTAATATGTACCAGGCATTGTATGTTTTGGGGGTTCAAAGATAAATAAAACTACCCCTACCTTCAAAGAGCTCAGTCTCTGGAGGTGGACATACATTTATCAGTTAAAATACAGGAGAGCAAAAGTACTAGAACTCTCCCAAGGGTCTGACGGAAGCTTGAAATACTCAATTCTCTGAGTGTCAGACCTTAAGGAGTGATTCTTGACCTAAGTGGCATTACGTCATAGGCCCGTGATGGGTGTAGAGCGTCCCAGACCATTGTAGTCAAAGGCATAGAGGTTTGGAAGTGGGGTGAAGCATGGTAGCTAAACTGGTTAAAGATAACAGAAGGTTAAAGTGAAGCTGAAAATGTTGACAGTGAGTGAGTGTGCCTGGTTACTGCTTTCTACTTACGATCTCCCACTTTGTGGTTGGCCTTCAACTATGTAGTTCAGATACAATTTAAGAATAGTTTGTAGTCTATCTCATACTCTGTCTCCATAAAAATATGTGACTGTACTCACATGATTCTCATGAAATGTTTCTGTTACATTTAAATAACATGTTTTGTTTTTCTTCCTTTTAGGCAAATCAATATTATGTAGCAAAGAAGTCCCAGCTCAAGATTTGAGGAAACTCTGTGAGAGACTCAGGAGTCTAGATTCTAACATTCCCAAATTAGCAAGTGATACCCAAAGATGTCCTTCTCATGATTCAACTTTTTCAGAGAAGACTGACCATAAAGCTTCTTACATCACACAAAGATCTCAAGCACAGCCCTCAAGAGATTCATTATATAAAGGGGATAATAATGGGTGGAGGAATCACTTTGATGAGAATAAGACCAATTTAGAAGGCTGGGACGAGGTACCTGATGAAGCTTATGATCTGCTCGATAAACTTCTAGACCTAAATCCAGCTTCAAGAATAACAGCAGAAGAAGCCTTGTTGCATCCATTTTTTAAAGATATGAGCTTACGATGATGGTTCTTCATTTAATGTTATCGTCATACATTGTGAGGCGGAGTGAAAGAGTCCTTTGTAAAAATAGCCATAAGTTCTTATTTAAGGAATAAGGAAGGATGAATAATTTATTTTAAAATTTCAGTATTTGTTCTGGTGGCAGATGGTAAAATATAGATTAAAATTACTTAAAATGCCTCGAAGAGTTCTCTGGACTAACTTCGTGATCTTTGAGTTGAACCCAACCAAGTAGAATCAGATCTTTAGTTTCCTTTCACTGCCAAGCAAAGGAGGAAACAGTTTCACCCTAGGCCATGGGTTCAAGATATGAGATTAATGGATGTGCTAGGGGTTAAATGAGTCAGAAACTTGGTTTCCTGCTGCCTTAACACTATGAGCTGTGTGTCTTTTGGGAAAATGCAACCTGGTGCTAGTGCTCTCAAAATTTTTTTTAGGTAAAAATACCTTCTTGAGATACACATTATGCCTTTTGTAAACACTGAGGAAATATCTATGGGGCAAGATTCCACGTAAAATTGTATTTATCCATTTAAAAAATGTTTCATGAAATCTTTTTCGCATTGTCATGTTTTCCTGGTTTTTCTCCCTTCTCTGTCCCTACCTAACACATTCTCCTTGGAAATGATATGGTACCATAAAATTTCTGGGTGCTTTACTAAGTGTAACATGTTTACAGTTGGGAATTTAAAATAATAACTTGCACACTGATTGATAAGGGGACGCTTTCAGGACCAAGGTGAATATTGATAGTCCAAAGTGCTTTTCTTTTTCTGTATTATTTATGTTTTCCCACAGCATCTTAATGTATAATTAGATAACTGCTAAAGGGAAAAGTGAACATAAAATTGAGAATTTTACTGGAGGTATTTTTCTCTACTTAGAGCCATTCACATTTCTACAGCTGTTTTGACTTAAGTGGGTTAGGAAGACATAAGTGAAGGATGCAAAGTAGAAAAGGACCTAGTATAGAGGTTTATGTTATTTACATTCCAAAATGATCCACAACAGTGTATCACATTTCCTATATGGAAAATAAGTCTGGGAGAAGTTTCCTGTTTAGTTATAGATAGTTTAGGGACAAATATTCACTATTCTGATCATTGGTAAGTCAGTATGCCTACCTAATGTTTGGTAAATGTAGTACGTGTGTGTGTGTGTGTGTGTGTGCGCGCATGTGTGCCATTGCCATTGATTTGATGTCTTATGCTGTAATTTTTTTTAAAAAAAACTAATGTCCTTGAATTTGTATATTTAATAAAATTATCCCTTGGTATTTTTATGTCAGACTATTTATTTAAAAAGTAGTACTTTAGCCAGATGTAGTGGTGCACCTGTAATCCCAGCTTCTGAGGAGGCTTGGGCGAGAGGATCGTAAGTTCAAGCTTGGCCTGGGCAACTTAGGCCCTGCCTCAACATTTAAGTAGGTTGGGGAATAGAACGCAGTGATTATGGTTCTGGGTTTATCTCCAGTGTGTGTTGGCATGTATCTGTACTCCCAGCTATGTAGAAGGCAAGACAAGAGCATCCCTTGAGCCCAGAAGTTTGGGGCCAGCTTGGGCAACACAGTGAGACCACCCCATCGCTTTTTGTAAAAATAAAAAAAATTTAAAAATTTGCCTGCTTCAGGTTAATGAATACTTCTTTTCAGCAAACAGTGATAATAGGTTAGTAAGTATTAACTTTTAGTAATAATAAATATAAATGGCTTGTCACAATGTATTGTCCAAATAACATAAAAGAAGGTTTGACGTAGAAGAGAGGGTCGTTGACTTGACTGATAGGATATTTGTCCCAGATGGAGTAACTCACCTCAGTGATTTAAAATGAAAGTGAAATGCTTTATAGCCAGCTGGAAGTTTTGATTCACAAGTTAACAAATTAAGAAGAAGAAGAAAATTTTACCAGTAGGATGGGAGAGGGAGACAGTCTCAGGAAAGTTTCTAATTCAAACCTGTCCATGTTAACTTTCTGTAAGGATGGAACTTGGTGATATCCAAGAAGGGAGATACTGGAGCTGGTGTTTTAAAAGAGTGCTGTGTTACAAGTTAGTTCCTGGGAAATTGTAAGCCCACTGGAGAACATTGCTATAATTTGGGGGGAAATTTCCCAATGTGCTCCATCAAAATTAGCAAGAATGCATATTGAGACAGGCGTTTGGAATACAATTTTATAATAGCAAATACCTCCCTAAAATATTTAATCAGCCACAATAGTCACTTCTAGAGAAAGACTAAGGAGGTAACTAGTTAGTGCTCTTTCCAATTATAATGGGAGTTCCTGGAATATTCAGCTATTTTTCATTGTCAACCTTTTAAAATTCTTATTGCTCAGGCTCTTGAGATAAAATTGTTAAGGGTATTTTCATTAAATATGCCTTAGTCATTTAGAACTATTAATATAACAAATTACAAGTGTTGGTTTTCAAAAGAGGCTGCAGCTCTAGCATTTTTAATGAAACTTTTCCTTAAAAGGAGATGATTATAGTTGTCTTAATGACCTAAATAAAAATGTGGCTCAAGAGTGGTTATTCCAAAGAATTAGACAAGTTTATTTCAAAATCAGAGCAAAAGTCATCAAGTAATGTTAATTGTTTCGTTTCTGGCATCACTATTTTAGGGACAAAACTGTGCTACAGATGTCATAATAGTGATTGCATAAAATCTTGAAACCCACAAAAGTTGTAGGCTTAGGTCTTAGTAATTTCTGTTGTTTATGTAATTTCAGCCCTTCACATCATTGAAAAGTTATTTATCTTAAGAAACTGTGGCCAAAATTAGGCGGGTAATGCTGTCTGCCAGTGTCTACAGATGTACTGTTTCTGCCTGCTTTGGTGCACGTCGTCTGTGGTCTTTAAAGAACAGTATCTTAACCCAGATGGTAATGTCAACTCACTCTTAAAACTTTTTTCCTATATTCTTAGAACTGATGTTGCTGTTTCTCAATTTTGTCAAATTATGTGTCTGAACTGCTTTCCTTCCTTGAAAGGTAGACATCAACGATGTACCAGATAAGTAATCAGAAGTAAAGCTGTGTCAGATTAAGGCAAGGTTTTCAACAAAGTAACCACAAGAAGTGCTAACGTAAGTGTTTATTAAATGATGTTTTAGACATGTAAAGTGAAAAGGCATATTCTTAGGAAAGTCACAGTAAATTGGATGAAAAAAATTATAAAAAGTTCAGAAAAGACTGCCGGGCATGGTGGTGCACACCTGTAATCCCAGCACTCGGGAGGCTGAGGCAGGAGAATCATTGCGAGTTTGAGACCAGCCTGGGCCACAAAGTGAGCTCAAGGCCACCCTGAACTGCAGAGCAAGACCCTGTCTCAAAAAAAGACAGAAAGCAAAAACAAAAAACCGGAAAAAGTTCAGAAAAGAATTGCAATTTAATATTTGAGGTTAATTTTGTGTGTGTGTGTGTGTGTTACCGGGAATCGAACTCACGACCTTGTGCTTGCCAGGCAGGCGCTGTGCCGCTGAGCTAAATCCTTTATTTTCATTGCTTTAGAAAATGAACAATTTATGGAAAAAAATTTAAAAGGATGAGTAAACAACTTTTGAAGGGTATATACATAGCTTTTATAAGGAAAAATTAGAAAACAGGTGTAAATGGCTTAGATTTCTATTCAAGCATACCCCACAGGCAGAATATGCTTTTTAGTTGAACACTTCATGTCCTAACGTTTAAGCAGATTCCATGTTAAACCTGGCTGAAGCAACTCTTTAAGAAAATTTTGCACTAAGATTTGTAATCACAACATAATGAAGGAAAATAGGGAAGCAATAACTTCTAGATTTGTCTCTAGTTGCAGATTTAGAGAATGCCAGTGCCCCACCCATAGGAAGCCAAGAAGATGGATCAAGGTTTCTGATATCCTTTAATCAAGGGTAAAAACAGAATACTTAACCAACTGTGGGGTAAGTGGCACAGTTGTGGGGTGGGTTTTGCATATGTCCTTGTATTACTGATGGTGTGTTTTTGTAAGTGTATTTAATTATATATTTGCCTTATGTGTAAGCTCCTTCTGTAACTTCGCTGAAGACTAGCATATGATCTAGAAGTGACTCCAACTAGGACCAGACCAAGAAAATAAATCAGAAACAGATGCATGTCTCTGTAGCCTTACAGTGTTATTTTAGCTGTCTTTTAAAAAAAGGAACTGGGAGCTGGGGAATCTATCCACCTCCAAACTTCTCTAGACACTCATCTTAATGCTTTTTTTTATGGTGTAGAAATTTTTGCATTTTTTGGTATGTTGCTGATTGTTATCTTCCTATACTCAAATTCTCTGATTAAAAACAAAACCAGTCACACTGTATGCGTAGGTAGGTGTGTGAATAATGTTTAGGCATGTGTTACTTTTCTCTTGTTCCTGGGACAAAATACCTGACACCCAAAATTAAGGAAGGAAAGGTTTATTTTGCTTACAATTTGTGGAGGTTTCAGTCCATACTTGGCAGGTTACGAGGCAGAGTGGCACATGGCAGAGGGTTACAGCACATGGCAGCAGAACACAGCAAAAGCAACAAGCACACAAGGGAGGAATGGCCGCAAACAGCCTCTTCCTCTCCCTTACATATGCAAAGAATCCACC
>NW_004955423.1:2886245-2897223 GCF_000276665.1 Chinchilla lanigera | reverse complement strand
CCTTACATATGCAAAGAATCCACCCCAGGGTGGGTGTAGCTCTCACACCCATAATCAAACCCTAAAAGCCTGCCCCATGACCTCATGAGGCTTTGAGGGGACACACAGACACAAAACAGCGTATGTTACCAAAGCTCCTTTAAAATACACTTTTCCTCAGGATTGGGAAGATTAATGCTTTGTGTTCAGTGAGTGCCTTTCTTTCATCTTATTTTAAAATTCCAAAGGTAATGGTAATATCAAGTGTTTACTTCTCAAGAAAAAGAAACTTCTTACATTTTTATATCTAAAAAATTAATACCGGAATCTTACATCTCTTTGTATATTATAAGGAAATGTCTTTCTTGCTTGTCTTTATGTATTTTGTCTAGACTAGGGCTTGCCATTTATTGAGTTGGGACTCAATAAATATCAGTTGTGTGAATGTATTTGTTACATTTAAATAATTTTGTGTCTTGGCAAAATGGTAAGCCAAAACCTCTCTTAACAAGTGTGCCTATATTTTAAAATTTGGTACAGTTTGATTCAGAAGTGACAACAAATGGTAAAAACATAACCAAGAACCCCATTTCTCCTATGTAATTTCTTTCCAGTAGACCTGCTCCTTCCCTCCCTCATTCCATAAAAATGTAATTAAATAAAGGGAAGTCTCTGATGCCATACTTTAAATTCAGAGATCACAATGGTCTTTCTCTCTAATCTGTGCATCCTAAGTATGTTCATTTTTATTAGGCTATCAGAAGTCCTGCTTCTCCCCCTACAAAGACATCCCTGATCACTCCAGTCCAAATAATCATTCTTGGATTTCCTATACACAGACTGTAAGTTTCTTGAAGATGAAGATTTTATATTCCCCCACATTTCCTACCCTCACTGTACAGACTCAAGTACTCAGTCAAAACTTTGGAGTTGACTAGGAACCTGATACCACGGGATATTTCCAAGCCCCACCACAACAATCCTGGTATATTTTAACAATCCCAGATAGGTCCTTTAATTCTAGAACAGCTACTGTTTTCCCTTGGTGATCTGTGCTGAGGCTTCCCAGCTCCTGGCCCCCTCCCACCCATCTCTGTACTAGTTTCTCCACTCCATTTTGCTGTTGCTCTGTTTCCATTGTGTTGACTTCAGTGGAGACAAAGGACAGCTGGTGGGCATTTTGTGTGTAATGAGCCATCATGTCCTTGTATAAGTGGCTGGTGAGCAAAAATTTCATACTTATAGTCGTGTTTTAGCTTCTATTTGTATGGCAAATGCTACAGTAATCAAAAAAATTGTTCTAAGGACTTAGAGGTATAAAGGGCCATGGGAAAGCACAATATACACATTGATTATGCTTTGCTAGCAATAGTCATCCATGTACATGTAGGACCCCTGAATTTTTCTAATATAATTTCAATTCTAAAAACTCATTGTGTTTTGAGAACAGATTCCAACAATTCTACATCCAAATTGAATTGTGAAGACTTCCTCTCAACTAAAAGTACAGTACTCTGAAACTGTTAGAAACATATTCTGCTTTTTCACCTCTGAAATTGCATCCATTGTAACGTGGCATCTAAGGCTATCTCTGCTTTGGGGACCAAGTCATGTACATATGACTTAGACTGTTCCAGTGCCTTTTGAGTACCAAATGGAATCTTAAGCATTTTCACTGAGATCTTAGTTTAAAAGTATCAGTGTCGGACTATTTTATGCCTCCTGCTTACCCCTTGTTGAAGGAAAGATAAACCCTGACTGGTGGCTGAGTAACATGGAGTTAACCAGAGCTAGCTCTTCCCTGAACTGAGTCTCAGTTTTCTCAGCTGAAAAATGGGTTTCATGTGCCTACTGTTTGGAAGAACAGGTGAGAATATGCTCCCTAAGTTTTGTGTTGGCACACGTACATAAATAATTGTTTCCCTCCCTCCCTCCCTCTCCCGTCTTTCCTTTCTTCTCCTACTTTCCTTCATATTTTCATACAAGAGCATCCCCTGAGAATATTCTGATGTATTTCTCCCTTTTCTTTTTAAGTATATCAAGGCTTTTAGACCACTGAGTGGAAATGCCACAATGTAGAGTACTGTGAGCCTGAAACTATAGTAATGCCAGTTTTCTAGTTGTGATGTCACTTCTCTGTCCACCAGATGGCAGGAATTCCTTTGGTATATTCTGTGAGAAAGCAGCCCAAACGGGTCCGGACTGGTAGGTCAGTCTTCAAAAAAGAGAAAAGTAGGTACACACGCGCGCGCGCGCACACACATATGCACACACACACATGCACAGAGCTCTTACCCAGTTAAAGCTTTCAGGCAAAGGGGGAGCTAGTGATCCCATTACCTCTTCATCTTTTCAGCCACAGGCTTCTGTTCCTTCCCTTCTGTACTGCTTATCCTGTTTGTCCTGCCTAGACCACTGCCCACCCCCATCAAACCCAGCCTTCCTCACCTGGCTACCTCCTCTTCTGTCTTCACGTCTTAGTGTATTCATCACTGCCATTAGGGCGACTACTGGACTTCTCATTCTGCATTCAGGATACTGTACCCTTCCTTGCTCAGTCCCCTATCCTGCTCATAAGCATCCTGCTCATTATTCTGTATGCTACTCAAGTGTTGCATCAAACAGGCTTCCTAGTTTACTTACTTATCATCTCTTCTTCTGACACCTAAGTAGTGCTTGGCACCAGTGGACCTCAAACTCTATTCTAAGGATGACTGCTCCTGCAGCACTTGGAAGCCTGCAGTCCTTACTGTTATGGTGCTGGTAGCATTATATTATCAGTCCCTCTTGCCTGTATCATCTGCTAGAGTATGAGCTCTAGCAGAAGAAGAATAGGTGGGAGTATTGTGTACTTGTGTCTAGTTCATGCACATACAAAGGTACCCATACACGATCAGATCTCAGTAAGTATTTGTTGAAAATGAGCATTCGTATAACTGTACACTAGAAGCATACTCACAGCATGTCTGTAGTGAAGCATATTTTTGTTTGTTTTTTGAGATTATTGAAGCAGAGGAAGAAATATGGTAGCACACTCTCTACCAGCCTTCCTTTGCTACAGACACATCCATGTTCAGAGTCAGCCAGGTAAGATTTGCTAGCAGTTACACTAAATGGGCTTTATGATGGTCAGACTTTTCAGTGAGAAAATTCAAAACTCATGTCAAACGTTGTAGGAAGTTAAACTTGGTTTTCAGAGTAAGAGTTTGGGAGGCCACAAAAAGTTCAAAGAGAGTAGATGTTTATGAACACCTATTTGGTGACAAAGCAGATATGATGACATGAAAATATGCAGCAGGAGAACTTATGTTCATCTGCACAGTTATGAGAAGTGAGGCTGAGGTGCACCATTTAAGAAAGATGAGACTTGGCCTTGATCATGAGAAGCACTTGGGAAGATGTTTTCTGGTCGTGAGAAGCAAATGATGCTTATATTTGAGGCCGCCTGAGCTCTGTGAAGGTGCCGTGATAAAGGCTAACCTTGGCTTTAGCCAGAGTCTCTCAGGATGAAGAAGAGGTTAGCTCACATCCATTTCCTCAAGGGTCCCAATATATTGGTTCTTTTGAATAACAGGATGACAAAACAGGTTAACAAAAATAGTTTTTAAATATTTTCATTTAACAAATCAACACATTTTTAACACAATTTATAATGAGTTTATGTGTTTAGTTAAACCTCATGACATTGTTGCTCTTCAACAATTTTTCTCCTTACCTAGAAAATGAACAGTTCTTCAGTCTAATACAAGCTCATCTGGAGACAAATTTTAGAGGTCTGTAGTTGAGGCCTAGCCTTAGTGAGTGTGAGGACTAAGTGTACCCCTGTCCAACCCTGCTCTTTCAATACTGACCATGTCCTTAAGGTTGAGGGTGTCCTAACTGAGGGAGTACTCAGCTTCTAAGCAGAGATTCTGAGCTCTGCCCAGCAGTGCAGGCTGAATACTAAGCTAAAAGAAAGCAACACTCCAGAGTGAAGACTGTGTGTGTATTCAGGTGAGGGGATATAATAACCTGACCTATCTTTATCTTTCCAAGTACAAATGCTGGGTTCTTCCTTGCACCTACGTTCACAAGTTGAGGAGAATGCAGCAGCTCCTGAAGCATAGTAGGTCTACTGAAATGTTGATTGATGGACTATTTGCTCCCTTATGCAACTGACTGGTCATATTCTCCCTACTGCTCAAAGTGAGACGGTTCTGTTGTACTCATCCTCCCCACTTCAGCCTTGGAAATAGTGCTGACTAACAGCAACGGTGCTGAGCAATCCAGGGTCTTTCCTTTCCCTTTCCCTTTTCTGTTCTCCTGATATATACACCTGCCCCTCCCCAGTTTCCTTCTTCAGCCTTCTCTTCCTCTATAAACTCTTTGCGCCTACCTCTTTTGTGCCTCTGGGAGCTACTGGGTAGTATGTGAAGAAGTCATTGCATTTCTCCACTCCTATGTCAGATCTCAACTTGAGCAGTCATGAGACACACCTTGGTGTGCTCCGTAAAACGATTGTTTTGATAACCCTAATGAGATCGAGATGTTTAAATTCTTCCCACTCTGTCATCACCACAATGTGAGATGGATCCAAATATGTCGCAACAGTGTGGCCTCAGGCCTGGACTCTCGAGTTATGAAATGTTTCAGCAGACTCTCCTTGTATAGCAATGTTATCAGCCAAGAGCGCTCGCTTCACCCTATCATCAGGAGTTCTAAAGTACTTTCTCCTCACTGTGCTCACAGACTTTCATGAAATGTCCATAGCAGTAGAGGCAAGACTTCTCTGGTAATTTCATTTTCCTCTGCTGACACCAGGTTTTCACAGTCCATCCAAGGAGGGGCTTAGCAGTGGCACATGAGCGCCTAAACCCAGTGCTTCCCTGATTGTGCTTTTAAGGGGTGGCAGATGTTTGAATTGGCAGCTGGGCTACAGTAGGTGGAAATAAGAACGCTGTGTTCCCTTCCACGTGGAGTCATTATAGTTTTTCCAGCATATGATAAAGTTGCAATAAGAGGGAAAATCTGGACCCTAGCTAGTTAGTTTTACTCTGGATATAAATCTTAGCAAATCTGTTCATATTGTGAAACCTCATGGTGCCTTGTACCCCTTTTAGGAACATCACTTCCTTTATCCTGCCCTGTACTGTCAGTTTGTATGTCTATTTTATCCTTGAGCAGTAGCCAGGTCTTACTAATTTTCATATCCCAACTTTATCCCTTTCTCCACTAATATCTAGCATAGTTCTTTAGACAGAGTTAGTGTTCAGTGACTGTTAAACTGTTAAAGTTGCTTTGCTTTGGAGCTGCATTTATCCAACCCTCTCACTGTCAAATTTTGGCAGGGGAAGAGGGATAACATAAATATTTAATACACCAGAAAGGCAGCTGTAGGAGACTTAAATTGGGGCTTATGCCCAGGCATCAACAGCTTTATTTTCATCTGGAAAGTCTGTACACACAAGTGATACTCCAGTCATCACATCAGTGTTCTGTGACTGATAAATCTTCCAGACACATTCTACTATAGTTCATTGACCTAGGGATAATACCTATGAAACTGGTCCATCAGTGGGGAGAACAGGTTCCAATTTATGCCTCAAATACAATATGAGGTCAGTCAGCTACTAAAGGATTCTTTGACGTGTCTTAATACTCCTAGAGGAACAGAGTATAAGTGCACCATTAGTAATGAAGAAGAAAAACATGCTCGCAAAGTGCAAAGTGGCATGATGAAGAAAACAACCAGGAGAAAAGAAGAAAGCAAGTCACATTTATTGAAGGTCTTACGTACATGGCCCTCTGCTGGATTCCTGGAGTCCTCTTGTTAACCACTCCCATAATGCTTTGCACTTCTCTCATAGCAGCGTTAGACTTGTAAACCTATATTCAACATCTTTTCTTGGATATATGTGCTGCATGAAGACTGGAACTATACAGCATATGTTTTGTTCATATCGCAATGCTCTTTCCTCACATAGTTCTGGAAAAATAGTGGCTGCTGGGCAAATATTACATAAATGAATAAATGCATTTAATCTTGATAGTGGCGCAAACTGATAATATTTCCATCTTACAGAAGATTTTAAGGCACAGAGGAATTTAGTGATTACATGTGGAGAAGGACATTCTTTAGTTACTCTTTCAGTGTATTACCTCAGGCCTGACCAAGCCATATGATTGTTTGGTTCTGGAGGAAGTCTAGCAAAAGCATTGGTGGAAAGGAAATGATTGCAGGACCTTTGTCCCTGCGGAAAGCTGTGGGACAACACTAGATGCTTTGCTGAGATATGCCCGAAGGAATGACAACATGATGGCTAACTAAGTCAAGTCTTATTTCTGTGATAATGGAGTTGTATTGCCCTTGTTAAACCAGGTGATATCCTCCCATTTGCCCAGCTATTTCCTTTGTTCTTTCTCAATAAAAGGTTACTGAAAATTGTAATCGGGGCTTCAGTCCGAGAGGCTGCAAGCCCCCCAATCCCAGAATTATGCCTCTCTTATTTTTCTTGTTTCTCTTGCTTTTCATTTCATCCATGGCACCTTGTTCTTGGGACCTGTCACCCCCTACAGAAATGGATTATAGACCAACAATTACATAGCTAGAAAGCTGAGGAATCTGAAGACTGAAACTAGATGTCTGAAATTAGATTCTTTCTACTCCCTTGCACGTTCCTCATGAAAACTGCCCCAAGCAAGTGCTACAGCCATGTTCTATGTCTGCTCTTTACAAAAGAAATGGACCACAGTCTATTTGAGCAAAGCATCTTGATAGAATAATGCCAGGGGTTCACAAAGTGGAAAAACTCCAAAGAAGAAATTGGAGCCAAAGTGGGCTTCAAGTAGTAGCAGTGGAGATTTACTGAAGGCCATGGAGTCAGGTCTTCCACAGGTTTTGTTCCTATTCTTACCTACCCCTCACCTCAACTCAGAGTCCAAAAGAGAATTTAACTGACCAGAAAAGAGGATAGCATGTTTATACTGACAGCCCCAGAAAGACTCTACATAATGAGGAAGAAGAAATTTCCCCCAAAATAATACAAGTGATTCTACAAGAAGAACAGTAGGATCATGAACTAGGTAATCAAAAACTAGCAAGTGTTCATTACAAGCTGCCAGCATAATACAGGACTGCCAGCGTCCAGAGCCAGAAACGAGCAGCCTGCTTAAGAGGTTACTTCCCTTCTCCTCCCCAAGGATGTGTGCAGGCGGGGGGGGGAGGGGCAGGTAGAGGAATCTGCCACAGTGCCATCTTTTAATGCTAGCAGGGCTAGCATTTCAGAGTCTTTCTGAAATGTTGAAGAAAGTGAGAACTTAGAAGTCTCTATCCCACTCTATAGCCTCCCCACAAACAGACTTGGCTTGGCTGTTTTTCTGCTGCTTCTGTTGTTGTTCACACCTTCCTGTGGGATCCTTCCAAATCTCTATTTCCTGATGACCCAACATCCTTCTGTAATCAACTGGCAGGGGGTAAAGCCTGCCAAAACCTCAGGTAGCAGCCCTGCCCAGCACCATTTTCAGCAACATCCTGTGTTCACAACTTTCCAGTTGGCTCCAGATGCCAATTTTGGTTTGTGAAAATTTCCATGGCCTCCTACTAGGCCAGTCTTCACATATTCCAGCCCTTAGATCCAGTGACCATGTCCAAATTATGTCCCTCCCGTGCTTTGCCCCAACCCCCACCCTGTGCTTGGTGCCATCATTACTTACCCAGGACTCATTTAATGCTGTCAATGAGCTCTGACTTCTGATACATCCTAGCAACCCCACCTAGAAGGAAAGGGACATCCTAGGAACCCAGAGAGACTAAGAAACGCTGATACAGTTATAACTATGACCATAGCAGAACCAGTACTGGAAACCAAGGCTTTGGATCCATTTTCCCAGCTGCCCTCATTAACAAAGCTGCTAAATTAGGTCAGCGACAGTCTTGTAATTCTGAGACAATATACCCAGAGAACCCACAATTCTGCCATTGCAAAAAAGCCTGAATTTCATAAAGTAATTGGTTCAGAATATTCCCACAGCAAGCACTTTGTATGTTGTCAGGCTCTAGGCAAAGCTCTTTAGACACGTTAACTTAAATGCTCACTACTGCTTTTGGGTTTATTATCAGCCCCACCACACAGAGGGCAAAGCTGAGGCTTGACGAGGTTATATAATTTATCTCAAGTTCATACATTTAGTGGGTGGTAGAATCAAGATTTAGACCACTCCGATTTGAGGATCCCAGTGTTTTTCTCTACACTTAAGTTCTCCCATAGGTATTTTTCACTCCGCTTGCAAACACACACACGCACACACACACACACACACACACACACACACCAGCTTCTCCTCAAAGACCTTTCTAGGGGCTTCCCTATCTTTTAACAGCTTTCTTAAAATATAATTTATATACAAAGAAATTCACCTATTATAAGGGTACAACTTGATTTTAAATAAATTTATAAGATTGTAGAATCATCATAATTATTGTAATAATAGAAGTTTAGAATATGTCAACCCACCATAAAGTGTTCTTCTGCCCTTTTGCAGTTCCTCTCCATGCCATCTCCACTGATCTTTCTTTCTCTGTACTTTTGTATTTTCTAGAGCTTTCGTCTGAATAAAATCATCCAAAACGTCTTGTTGTGTCTGACACTTCTTACTTCTCAGTGTTTGAAGTCTGTTTGTGTTGTTGCATCCATCAGCAGCTCATTCCTTTATTACTGCGGTACAGTGAGCCATTGTGTGGCTATGTTATGTACATTTCTTTATATGCTCATTGATGGATGTTTGAATTAATTTCAGTTTGGGGTATTATGAATAGTGTGGTTATGAATATTTGCAATTCTGTGTCTTTATATCTCTTGGGTGGGTACTTAGGAGTAGAATTGCATGATTATATGACAAGTATATATTTAATATTTGAGAAGTTGCCAGTTATCTACATCAGCTGTTCCATTTTGTGGTTTTGATTTCTCCACATCCTTGCCAAAATTTGATTTTGTTATAGTCACTTTAAGGGTGGGTGGCAGTGGTTTGTCATGGTTTTGGGTTTTATTTTATTTTTTATTTCTTTTATTTAAAAGAAATTTATTAGTACATGTTTGCAGTACATAATGATTACGTTCATTGTGAGGAGGTGGTACACGTACGTAACACATCTTAATTCCTTTTATGTTCTCTTTCCCTTCCCTCCTGGCTGTCTTTTTTCCCTATCCTCCTCCCCCTTCCCTCTACCTGCCTTTTTTTTTCTTATTATCTGCTTTTACTTTGCTCTTTATTTATATTTTGGGTTTCTCATAGAAGTCCAATGTGCTATCCATTTTCCATCCATTTTCCTACAAATGACTCGTTTATTCTTCTTTATGGCAGAGTACTACTCTGTTATGTATAAATACCACATTTGCTTTATCCATTCATTTGTCACTACTTCCAAGATGTAGCTATTGTGAATTGTGCTGCTATAAACATGGGTATGCTTCTGTCACTGTAATATGATTAACTCAGGAAGACATCTAAGAAGGGACTATCTGGGTCAAATGGAAGCTCTTGTTTTAGTTTTCTGAGGAATCTGCATATTGATTTCCATAGTGGTTGTAGTTTACATTCTCACTGACAGTGAAGAATAGTTCCTTCCCCAACCCCAGCCTTGCTAGCATTTGCTGTTACCCAATTTCTTAAGGATAGTCAGTTTTTTTCTAAAGTAAGATGGAATCTGAGTGTTGTTTTAATTTGCATTTTTCTAATGGCCAGAAATATTGAACATACTTTCCCAATATAGGCCATTTGTATTACTTCTGAGAAATATCTATTCATTTCAGTTGCCTATTTTGGGATTGGGTCTTTTATTTTGGGGGGATTTAATTTTTATGAGTTCTTTATATATTGTAGGTATTAGTCCTCTGTTGGAGGAGTAGCTGGCAAAAATTTTGGTTGTCTCTTCATTATGTTCATTGTTTTTTGGGTGGGGGCTGGGTGAAGCTTTTTAATTTGATGTTATCCCATTTGTTGGTTCTCTCTTGTGCAGCTGGAGTTCTGTTCAGAAAATCCTTGCTTATACCTATATATCCAAGAGTTTTACCTATTTTATCTTCCAGTAGATTGTTTCTGTTTTACTATTTAGATATTTGATTCATCTTGATTTTAGTTTAGTACATGGTGAGAGATACGGGTCTAGATTCAGTCTTCTGCATGTCGAAAGCCAGTTTTCCCAGCACCATTTGTTAAAGAGATTATTTTTTGTCCACCATAAGTTTTTTGTCCCTTTGTCAAAGATCAGGTGTCTGAATGTGCTTGGAGTTGTTTCTCCATCCTCTATTTCTGTGATGATTAACCTATTGAATGCATGCCACAGTGAGTGTGTAGTGTTTCTCTGTGAAGATGTCATGAGTTGTTTTTTATTTTTTTTTTTGCTAAACTGAAACCTCAGTATTCAGATTTAATTGCAGTGTTGACACTTTCCAATAAATAAGTGGGTTTGGGGTTACAGTTTGGGCACTCAGTGTCTAAAATTTTTGCTATCGCTGCTCTATTCTATTCCATTTATCCACATGTCTGTTTTGGTTTTGGTTTCAGTTTTAGTTTTTGCCAGTACCATGCTGTGTTTATCACTGTAGCTTTGTAGTATAATTTGAAGTCCAGAATTATGACTCCTTCTACCTTGCTCTTGGTGCCTAGGGTTGTTTTTACTATTCTAGGTCTCTTTGGTTCCATATGAATATTAGTACTGTTTTCTCTAATTCTGTGAGGAGTGCTATTGGCATTTTGATTGGATTGCATTAATCCTGTGTATCAGGTTTGGAAGTTGTGGTTATTTGGGGTTTGATATGCTCACTTTTCTGTGTGTTTAATTCTTTCCCAATATTTGGAATTTTTTTCTCCTATTATTTCCATAAACAGGTTTTGTCATGTCCTTTTTCTTGTCTTTTGATTTTTCACTTATTCCAATTTATCTTAGATTAGTTTTCCTTGTGTCATCTAGCACTGTTGAGTCCATTTTTAATTTTAATTTTAATTTTATTTATTTATT
>NW_004955423.1:2878495-2880310 GCF_000276665.1 Chinchilla lanigera | reverse complement strand
CAAACCCTAAAAGCCTGCCCCATGACCTCATGAGGCTTTGGGGGGACACACAGACACAAACCATAGCATTCCACCCCTGGCCCCACAAAGACTCATGCCCATCCCTTTATACAAACAGCATTTAGTCCATCTGCAAAAGTTGCCAAAGTCCTAACAGTTTCAGCATTGCTGAAGAATCCAAGTCCCAGTCTCCGAGATGTAAGGCAAACTCTTAGCTGTGACCCCCTGTACAAATGAAAAGTTAAACACTTCCAACATTCAATGGCACAAAATAAGTAGTACCATTCCAAAAGGTACAAACAGGGGGACACAGAATTGGGACCAAAGCAAGTCCAAAATCCAGCAGGGCTAGCGTTATGTCCTGTAGTTCCATGACCAGCATCTGAAGCAATCTGTGGCACATTGTGAGCTCCAAAGGGCTTGCATGAGTCCACCCTGTGGCACTTCTGGTGGTTACAGCTTCCATGGCTTCTCTCTTAGGCCTTCTTTGCTCCCTCCTTGCAGCTTTCCTTAGATGATCCACGGTCCTGGCTTTTCTAAACTTCTGAGGTCTCCAGTGTACCTTTTGATTCACACTCACAGCTTCACCCAATGCCCTCACAGGAGCACACTGCCTGGCCTCCCAGGCCTTCTGAAATCTGGGTGGAAGCCTCTTGAACCTCAGAACTCTTGCATTCTCCATGCACCTAAAGCCAGGGCCACGGGGATGATGCCAAGGTCTGCTGCCACCTGGAGCAGTAGCCAAGCTTTCCTGTCTCTTGGCCACAGGGGTCAAGTGCCTGGATCGCTGGGCACTCTGAATCCGATTGTGAGGAACAAATCCTCTATGCTGCTGACATTCTGGAACCTGGTGCAGCCGCCGCCGCCATTCTGGAACATGGCACTCAGCAGCTTTCTTCTCAAAGCAAGGTCTTTCACCTTTGCCGTTTTGAGGCTGCAAAGGGTGGAGACTTGCTGCGTGTGATGCCCTCAGGCCATCTTTTCCATTCTCTTGTTCCTTCTCAGCAATGGAGATCTCCTCAGCTCCACCTTTGCAGTCCACAGCTTTACTGGAGGTTTCTTTCTGGCCAAACTCACAACATTTTAAATCATCCTGCTGGGCTCTTTGTTCTTGATTCTCAATATAAATCTGGCTAAAATCCCTCAACAATAGCCATGCCACTTGCCCAACATTCGACTGCCTTGAAATTTCTTTTGCCAGATTTATCAGTCCACTGCTGCCCTTAATCTCAGTCTTAGGCAAAGTCTCTGGACACAAGCAAAATGCAGACAAACTTTCTGCCAAGCCATAACACACATGGTGGAGTCCAACAACCAATGCAGTCTTTCTTCCCAACAGAAACCTCCCGAACCCAGTCTTTACCGGCAGGATTTCTATCAGCCTTCTGGGCTTCTGCGCTCTGACCAGAATCTCCCAAACAGAAGAGCCGAAGGCGTTCGAGCTCTCCTCTCTCAGGCAACATCTCTGAACCTTTCCAAACTCCTCCCACAAGCCATTTCCCAAGGCTCTTGAACCACATAGTCAGGTATAGTCACAGCAAGGACCCCATTCCTCTGGTACCAAATTCTGTCTTGGTTACTTTTCTCTTGTTGCTGGGACAAAATACCTGACACCCAAAATTAAGGAAGGAAAGGTTTATTTTGCTTACAATTTGTGGGGGTTTCAGTCCATATTTGGCAGGTTACGAGGCAGAGTGGCACATGGTAGAGGGCTATAGCTCATGGCAGCAGAACACAGCAAAAGCAACAAGCACACAAGGGAGGAATGGCCGCAAACAGCCTCTTCCTCTCCCTTACATATGCAAAGAATCCACC
>NW_004955423.1:2865365-2873671 GCF_000276665.1 Chinchilla lanigera | reverse complement strand
TATTTATTTGTCTTTTCTTCTAGTACCAGGAATTGAACTCATGACCTTGCGCTTGCCAGGCAGGCGCTTTGCCACTGAGCTAAATCCCCAGCCCCCTGAGTCCATTTTTGAAATGTTTTCTTGTTTTTTGTTTTTTGTTTTTTTTTTCCAGTACCAGGAATCGAACTCATGACCTTGCACTTGCCAGGCAGGTGCTGTGCCGCTGAGCTAAATCCCTAGCCCCTAAATGTTTTCTTGTTGTTTCTAAAGTATCTCTGAATAATTTCTGTTTTCAAGCATCCTTGTCTTCTAATTATGATATTCTGTCCCCATATTGGTCACTTCTGCTGCCCAAGCTTTTCATATAATTTGTAATTTCTTGGACTTCTGTTTCGAACTTTTTCCTGGACTCTGGTTCTTTGCTAAACTAGGAATCCATGTTTTGCATCATTTTGTTTAGTTCAGCTAACTTTTTATTAGTGTCTTCTGTAAGCCCCCTGATATTTTATTACCTCCATTATCTCATGAATTATGTCTATGAACCCATCAAGTGCCCCACTGATCTGTTTTTTAGTCTCCTGTTATTCTTTTGAATAATTTGGCTGTGTGGCTTTTGATTTCTCACCCTCAGGATTGGCTTTGGAGGAGTTAGGAGTTTTGAGAGGTATTTTATTGCCTTGACTTTTCATGCGTCTGTTGTTTTTTGTTTGTCTGTTTTGTGTTTACGCATGCAGTTGCTTATAGTCGATTTTGTTGCTAGTATAGATCTTTAGTTATTCTGTTTTTCAGTGGTGCAATTGAGTCTGACTAACTATAGTTCTTTGCCTCTGTTCCAAGATCTGATCACCTCTGTTAATATGGGGGCAGGGCACAGGGAAAGCAGCCTAGCACTTATTTCTTCAGGAATAGGCCACAATATTATTAATTTCACAAAGTTAATCCAGGCATTGTCATACAGAGAATGTCTATTAATAGCAACAACTCTGTGAACCTAATAATATCAAGCAAAACAGTTCTGGATTCTGATATCAGAGAGGCTGAATTTTACTACCAATCAGCTCTCTGCCATTTTCTTTTTCAGTTTGTTATAGTTTTAACTTGCATTTCCCTAATGAATAATGATATTGAGCACCATTTTGTATGCTTTTGGACCATTCATAGGTGTGCTTTGGTGAAATATGTATTGAAATGTTGCTCATTGTGTTTTTAATCACTAGATTTGTCTTCTTGTTGAGTTGTTAGAATCTTTATATAGTTTAGAAACAAGTCCCTTATCAGATACATGATTTGCAAATATTTTCTGCCAGTCTGTGGTTTCTTTTTTCATTTTTCAGTTATCTTCCAAAAAGCAAAAGGTTTTAATTTTGACGAAGCTGAAATTATCAGTGTTTTTCTTTTAAAGATCATGTTTTTGTGTCACATCTCAGAAATCCTTTTCTAGTCTGTGTTCATGAAGGCTTTCTGTTTTCTGCTAGTTTTATTGTGTTAGCTCTTACATTTAAACCCATCATTCAGTTTTAGTTAATTTTTGAGTATGTTTAGTGTGAGGTGAGGATATGAGCTGTTTATTTATCTTCATGTTTTCATCATCATTTATTTCAAAGAGAACTGAATTATCTTGGTACTTTTGTAAAGAGTCAGTTTACCATAAATATATGGGTTTATTTCTGTTGTCTATTCTGTTTCAATGATCTGGACACCAATTATTTAGTACTCTACTGTGCTGAATATTGCAACTTTATATAAAATTCTCCAACTTTCTTCTTTTAGAGTTTGAATTTTTCTGTATCCTTTGCATTTTATATAAATTTTAGGATCACCTTACAAAAAAATTGCCTTCTGGGATTTTAATATGGATTGAGTTGAAACTATAGATCAACTTGTGGAATATTACTATCTTAGCAATATTGAATCTTGCAATCATGACATGGCATATCATTCCATTTGTCTGGTTTTTCTTTCATTTCTCTCAGTAATGCTTTGCAGTTTCCTGTGTATAGGTCTTGTACTTTGTTAAAATTATTCCTAAGTATTTTATTCTTTTTTTACTACTATTATTATGAATGGAATTGTTTTAAATTAGTTTCCCCATTATTTGTTAATAGTGTGTCTGACACATTATTAACTTGCTTAGTGGTTCTAGTAGATTTTTGTAGATTCTGTAAGCTTCTCTACATACAAGATCATGTTACCTGTAAATTAGGAGAGGTTTACTTCTGTCCCTCCAATGTGTGTATCTTTAATGTCTTTTTCTTGCCCTGTTACACTAGTTAGGATTTCCTGTATGAAGATGAATACAGGGGGTAAAAAAGAGCAAACACTCTTGTTCTCTTTTCTTCTGTTCTTGTGAGAGATCTTGGATACTCTCCTTTTACAGGGAATCTTGATATCTCATCCACAAAAGGAGAAGGTAAAGTCTTTCTGCATCTTTAAGAGGTCTCGTCAGCATCTCCTCTCACTTTCTTGCCTCAAAGATGTATGAAACTGCTATTTCTCATAAAAGAGGAACGACACCCATATTTCTTTCTCAAAAATCCCTCTGAAGCAGCCTCATCCTCTTAGCCCCAGAGTTTTAGTACCTCCGAGGAATAGCACCTGCTTTTTTTGGCCCCCTTCCATGGGGATTCAGTGAGGGGGAATTGAAAATAAACTAAAGTGCTTGGAATTCAGATGAAAGCTCTCCCTATACTCTGAAAGGAGCGAGGGTGTATCTCAGGAGATGATCCTGACAGCTAATACCCTCCTAAGCACTGTGGGGTCCTGTGATGAGCCCCTCTCTGCACTCCAGCTGCCCGTGCTCTCTTGTCTCCTGTGCTCTGCACACACCTGCTGAACTCCAACCAGACTTATCTCTCTGAAGCCCCTAAAACCACCATGCCCATCTCAGGGCCTCTGGTTAAGCTAGCCTTCCCTCCAGGAGTGCCTCCCACTTTCCTCTGCTTGTTTATATCATGCCCATCTTACAGCCCTATCCCGAGTCCCCATCACTCCCTCCCTCCCCGAGGCAGCTTTAGGGTCTTGGACAACCCCATCTGTGACCCTGGGGCCTGTAACTGTCTCACGCCCCATGCTCTTTCAGCCTGGAGAGTACACATCTGGCTAGCAGCATTGCCAGCATTTCCATCACATCCCCAGGGCTGTGAATTACAAAATTCGCTTTTCTCAAGTCAGTTCAAGCCATCCTGGCGTGAGTCCCTTATTCTCCTTTGTCAACTAGGCAAAGACTCAGTTGTTCACCCAGCTTTGTGTCTTGCAGTGAAGCAGCCCTTTCCTTGCCCTTCCTTTCTTCTTTAGATGCCCTGATTATGCCTTTCTCTTGACCCTGCTTTGAAGTGCACAGAAAGTCTGCTTTGCCCACAGATACCAGGTAGCTGGCCACTCTACGTTTTCACCTTTCCTTTCTGCCTGTGTGAGGCCACTCTGGGGTGAGTAGGAAAAAGGAATAGGTCAGAACAGTTTGTAGAAGGAAAGCTCATTGGTTGCACGTTATTTTGCCATTGGACAAAAATGACTAAAATAACAGCCATGGATCTTTCCAAAGACCCAGGCACCCTGTGTTGCCTGTGCAGGCCTCACATAGGAGGGCAGCATGCGCTTACTGTAGGAGCTGATAGAGGAGGGTATTCTGTGAGTCCTAACAAATAGATATTGTTCCCCCTTTAAAAACCAGCCTTTTCAGGGGAGACTCCTTTAAGGCCTTTGTATCTCCACCTTTCAGTGCCTAAGCTCCACCCACTTCCACTTCTCCCCCTAAATATCTCCTGCAAAACACAGTGTGAAAGTCATTTTTACCTGGAAGCTTCTCTTTTCTAACTGTCCAGTTCAGTTCCACATGTTTTTTCAGCACCTTGGTTTTCTACTAATTTTTTGTGGATCTGTTTAGTCCTGATGTTGAGATTATCAGAAACTTTATCCCTTAATTCCAAATCCTATGAAGCCAGAAAATGCATCCTTCCTCACTCCACTCATTACCTAGTTCAGTTCTTGGCCCACAAGAACTGAATTACACACCACCCAGATAATACTGATGTACAAGTTATGTTTGAAAATCAGTGGTAAGGGGCTGGGGATACAGCTCAGTGGCATGAGCGCCTGCCTAGCAAGTGCAAGGTTGTGAGCTCAATCCCCGGGACTGGTAAAAAAGAAAAAAAGAAAAAGAAAATCAATGATAGATCCTTGCTACTGACAGTGTGCTCCTCAGGCAAACAGCATCAGCCTCACCTGGGAATGTTTCAGAAATGGAGAAGCCCAAGCCCCACCTGGATCTACATTTTAGAATCTGTATTTTCACAAGGTCCCCAGCAATTGATACACACATTAAAATCTAACAACCCCTTCCTTATGAGTGATTGCACTGGGATGAGTTAAACTTGGGCAACCTGAACTTATGGCTACCTTTACCATCACAGAGATGGTAGGTTGGGGGCTAGAGAGGAGTAGAGAGGAACTTTGAGCAGCCATAGCTCTTGGGTCCTCTCTCTCCCAAAGGGTGTAGTGTGGGGGTATAATCCCGAGAGCCTATCTCTGTCCCTAGTTTTCTAGATCTCCAATTACCTAATAACTGAACTGTCTGTTCTGCTTGTTAGTTGTATTTGTTATTATAATTTTTCATGGTTGCTGAAAGTGGAACAGCTTGTGTTTGGAGGAGCAGGGAAATGTTAATGAGCCTAAGGAGCAGATCTGATGGGGAGAGCCTGTCCCCGTCCCCACCCTGTCCCTTGAATCCATACTCATCCACACAGCCACTGCTTCCTACAAAGGCAGTTACTATGAATGCTCTTCTCCTCTTTCTGCTTTTTTTAGTTCTTGACATTTTGGCTTTTATCCTGTTCCAGATTTTTAGCTTGCTCACAAGCCTCCAGTCTGACTCTTGCATCTGACCTTGAAACATTCAACAGATAATTTTTGAAACACCTTCATTAAGCTTATATGCATCGGGGATTTAAAGTGAATGTAAGATGCAATTCTTGCCTCAGAGGATCTACAACATTGCATAATGTTCATCAGTTACTCAGCCCTGTACGTCAGGGACCTGTATAAGCTCACTTTTCATAATCACAACTGCGAAGTTTTGCTCACTTTATATATGGAATAAACTGAGGCTCAAATCATATTTTTATGGAAAAGAAGTAAAACAAAATTCCATAACAAAATAATAAGAGAATAACAATAGTTAGTTACATGTTATCTTTAAAGTAGTTGCTCAGGGTACAAGATATGGGCATAAAAATTTCTCCAATCAATATTAGCATGAAACTTCCTTTTTAATGAACTAAGAGACTCTAATAATATAACTAACTTGCATTTTCCCCTTTTTCCCTACTGCCTTTTCCCCTTTCTGTCATCCTAGTTCCTTTTTCCTTTTGAACAGTTTCCTCTTATTTCCACAATATCTATTGTACATTTTAGATCTTATTTACTCTTTCAGTTTCTCACACCAGGGAGACAATATGATGTTTACACATGTGAGTCTGATTTATTTCATTTATAAGTATGGTCTCAAGTTGCATCCATTTACCTGTAAAAATCTCGAATTTATCCTTCTTTACGGCTGAGTACTACTCCATTGTATAAAAAGACCACATCTTTTTTATCCATCCCTTGGTTAATGGACATTTGGATTTTTTCCAAGATTTAACTATTACAAATTGCATTGCTATAAACATGTGTGCACATAAATCGCTGTGGTATGATGTTTTCAATTCTTCTGGGGAGATACCCAGAAGAGGAATAGCTGGGTCAAGTGAGACTCTAATCCTAGTTTTTTGAGGAATCTCCCTACTGATTTCCACAGTGATTGTACCTGTCTACACTCCCACCAACAGTGGAGAAGGGTTCCTTTTTCCCCACAGCCCCTCCAGTATTTGTTATGGGTTGATTTCTTGATGATAGCCATTCTTTCTTGGGTGAGATGGAATCTCAGTGTTATTTTAATTTACATCTCTTGAATGACCAATGATATTGAACATTTTTCATATATTTACTTGCCATTTGTATTTCTTCATCTGAGAAGTGCATACTCATCTCAGACACCCATTTTTCTATTCAGTCTTTGAATTTGGGGGACTCATTTTTTTCAATTCTTTATATGCTCTAGACAGAAGTCCTTTGTCTGAGGGACAATTGGCTAAAGTTTTTTCCCACTCTGTGGGTTGTCTTTTCACTCTGTTGGTGATTTCTTTTTCTGTGAAAAAGCTTTTTCATAAGAGTAGATCCAAATATTTCCCATGCAGTCTGGATTTTGTTCATGAAGCCTCTGCCTGCACCTATGTCTTCAAGATTTCTATCTACTCTCTCTTCCAGTAGATTTAGTGTTCCCATTTTAATATTTACATCTTTGATCCATTTTGACTTTAGTACATGATGATGGACATGGGTCTAGTTTCAGTCTTTGGCATGTGGAAAGCCAGTTTTTCCAGCACCATTTATTAAAGAGGCTGTCTGTCTTCCAGTGAACATGTTTGGTTCCTTTGTCAAAGATAAGGTGGCTGAGTGTGTTTGTAGTTGTAGCTGCATCTTCTAATCTGTTCCACTGGTCCTTGGGCCCGTTTTTTTGTTTTTTTTTTTTGTTTTTTTTGCCAGTGCTATGCTGATTTTATCACAGGCTCAAATAATTAAATAACTTTCTCAAAGCCTTAGCTAATATAGTGGCATGCATAGGATTTAGATCTAAGTCTGATCACCTCAAAAGACTGTCTATTGAAGATTGGTGTTTCGTAGCTCAAAACTGCATGATTTTGCAATGCGTATCCATTTTTTTTCATATAAAAGTCTTTTTTCTCTTTAAAAACAATCTTTCCTAACCTCTCTATAAAAGACTGTCTTCTTCATTGCTGTTTCCAGAACACTGTTCTTGCCAGGGCCCGGGACAGTGCCTCTACTATCACACATTCAACATCTGTGGAAGGAAGGAAGAATGTTGTTTTGAACCATATCCTGGGTTCCACCCTTTAGCCACAGAGCCTTCTCAAGCCGGAGGCAAAGTAACCTCAGTTTCCCGACCTGTACTTCGACATTACTAATACCTCCTCCACAGGTACATGTTAGGAAAAATTAAATGTGATGTGTTAAGCAAAGCATCTGGCAAAGGTGCCTGGCACATGGTAAACACTCAGTATATGTAGTTATTGTAACTGTTACTAAAATTATGATTATGCAAGTCCTTCAGTTTCCCTGAAGAGTCCTAAGGTTTTGTGACTAGCAAGTCCTGTTCTTGTAAGGGCCAGTTCCATGCAGTTTTAGTTTGTCTATTTTTTTGCTTGACCACATCCTTTTAGTCTTCATACTCATTTCAGACATAATGTTCAAACTGAGATTTTAGTTGCTTATCTGAATACAATATATTAGATCATAGAACCAACACTTCATGTATGCTTATGATTTCTTGATAACTCAGTTCTGAAATACCTATCTTTGGAGGTCCAGAGTTATTAGATTAAGTAGAGGAGGCCAAAGCTCTAGAATTCATATCTCTTGTCAAAGAGAGAACTTGCTTCCTTTAGCTTCTGTAGCAAAATTGCGTCTAGAGCATTAAGTAACCAGAGACATTTGCAATAAAGGGATTTATTATATACAAATTCCATTAGATCAAAGTGGTTTATTTTCCTAGGATTTTCTGAAGTGTAAAGAAGGAATTCCCTCAAAAATATACTTGTTCTCGTATCACCACTTGAAAAGTTTTACTTTTAAGTCAGTATACTGATGTTCATTGCCATGGGTTTTTCTTTGATGCAGAACGATAAACATGGCCCCTCATAATTCCTACTATGGGCCCATCCCACACTTGGCCATTCAGTATATCTGCAAATCTGTTTCAAAACAAAATATTACCTGTTCATTCCTATAAGTTTCCTGTTCATTTATTCATTCAGTAAACATTTACAGAGCTCCTAGTAACATTAGCCACCGTTCAAGGTGCTAAAGGGAGTAGTGAAAAGTGTTCTTCCCTCATTCTAGTGAAAGGAGATGGCCCATAAGAAAACAAACAAAATTCATAAACAAGAAAAGTATCAGATAGTGAGAAGAAGTGTACAGAGAATTAGAATATGGGAATCCAATACTAACAAGCTGACTGCATTGTATAGAGCTGTGAGCTAAATGTTTTCTTTTTTTCTTTTTTTTTAACAGACAGACAACATTTTACAACATAGCAAAAGAACAGTACAGACAATACGGAGTTACAAACAAAGTGGTAGGGAATTAACAATGGTTGTTGTATTACATATTGATATCTTCAAAGTGGTTCTCATGAAAACAGATATAGAAATGCAGTACTGATCAACCAAAGACTTATTGACAGTTTCTTTCAGCATAGAAATAGAAGACAG
>NW_004955423.1:2827129-2864780 GCF_000276665.1 Chinchilla lanigera | reverse complement strand
AAGGTGGAATCTCAGTGTTGTTTTAATTTGCATTTCTCGAATGACTAATGATGTTGAACATTTTCTCATATATTTATTTGCCATTTGTATCTTCTTGTCTGAGAAGTGACTGCATTGTATAGAGCTGTGAGCTAAATGTTCTCTAAAGAAGCAATTTTTAAGCAGAGACATATTTGACATCTGAGCAAAACTGCCTTCCTGGAAGTGGAAAAATACAACTTTCAAAGACCTAAGACTGAAGGAACTTAACATTCTCTCCCTGCTTTCCTCTGTTTGTGACCTTCATTAAATTGTGAATTTCAGAGAGTCAAGAACTGGGTGATCCATTTTTAAGATGACAAAGTGATTCTTCCAGCTAACATATTACCTCCTTCAGTCTTGTTAAAACTTTCTAAAGTGTGAGTCAGAATTTTTCTGGAAACTTCTACAATTTGAATTACAATCTTGGTGCATACACCTGCTATATTCACTTGTTCAAGCAAAAACCTAGGATTCATTAAAAATTTACCAAAGTTTGATCAAGATATTTTGTCTGTAAGTTGGGTAATTTTTCCCCAATTTCCTAAAATGAAGTTTGTAGTAACCAAAGTGCATCCAATTTTATTTTTAGAAACTGGTTCTTGCATTTTACATTGAATTAAGTATAATTCCTTTCTGTGACAGTTGGGGATTTTTTTTATTTTTAATTTTTATTAATACATGTTTATAGTACATAATGATCACATTTATTATGGGGAGCTGGTACATATACACAACACATCTTAATTCTTTTTTTTTCCAGTACCGGAATCAAACTCATGACTTTGCGCTTGCCAGGCAGGGGCTGTGCTGCTGAGCTAAATCTCCAGCCCCCTTAATTGTTTTTTTTAATCCTCTTCTTTCCTCTCCCTCCCCCTCAAGTATATAGTTTTTGTTATGTTTTTTCCTAGTTAGAATATATGACTTAGTCTGGATAATTTTTTCTTTTCCTTAAGGATTAATCTTAGTTGCCCACAGCCTTAGAGTGTGTAATAGTTAGGGGAACCCCAGGTAGGTGATAACAAATAAGCCCCAGATCACATTCCTCTAGTGGCTCTCCTTCAGATAGTGACTCAGGGGTCCATATTCCTGTCATCTTATATTGGATTCAGAGGTCACCACAGATGGAAACAGGCAACAACACAATGAATTATGTTACTCTCAAGCCTGAGAGTAACATACATTATTTCTTCTTTATCCTGTTGGCTACAATCCAATCATATGGCCCCAACTTAATAACTTCCAAGGGTGTCTGGGAAATGTGTGCCCATGTGCTTGGGAAGAGATGAATGACACAAAATCTGGTGAAACCAAAGATATGTCTCTTCTACAAGGAAGTCCTGACCTTGCTCTAAAATTACTCTTCTCTTCAGGCGGGTTTAAGTTCCCTTCTTTCTGTGTAGCACAATCTCACTTGTAGTAGACACTGTAAATACAGTTGGCACAGTAGATTTGGTGGAAAGGAAGATGGTTGGATTGTAACCTAAGAGCTTATAGAAAGTAAAAGAGTAAACTAGAGTGGATATGTTTTGAATTGATTAGAAAATGAATAAAGTTGTATATTAATTCATGGTGTGCCCAAGAATTATAGGAAGAAATCAAGACTACACTGTTTAAAAAAAAAAACACACTAGATTGGAGGCCTCTGGGAAAGTCCTTTTATCATTTTAGTCCACAACCTGACTGGCCAAAGTGGCTGCAACTCTCCTTCCCTCTGAGTCACTCTGGCAATCACGCTGTAGTTATTTCAAAGATTGGGAAATTGTTCTGAAGGCAGTGTGGCCTGTTGATAGCATTGACTTTGGCTCCCCTCATCATCATTCTCTGTGTTGCCATAAGCCTGTTTTTAAGCCCCTGAAGTTGGCTGCCCTTGAAATAAAATGGGAAAACCTGAGTTTGTGGGCCAGTTTGGTCCCCAGCCCAGTTCCCCCACCAAAAAGAGTGAACAATCCTTCATTTGTGGCACCCTGAGCCTGCAGTAACCTTCCGGGCCAGCCGGGATGCCAGAGGGAGCACATATTCTCTGAATGACAGTAGAGGAAGAACCAACCCAAGGACAAATGAATGGGTCCCTCTTTTCCCCTGGGACAGCCTCAGCAGAGCCCATGCAGGGCTTAACTCTTTCTTATCCTGAGATTTACACACAAAGGCTGATCTAACTTGTCTCTTAGCTAAAAATGAATCATACTGGAAATAGATAATAGTCTAATGCTAACAATAGTTATTTATGTGAGTGATTATTTGATTAATGTATTTTTTTACATCTATATCAGAGGGCAAGAACTATGTTGGCTTTGTTTATTATTTTATTCCCTACTGTTTACCGTAGTGCACGGCAAAGAAGCAGTACCAGGGAAATATTATTAAATGTAGAACAACTGGGAAAACCTTGTCTCATAGCTCAGGCTCTCATTTTGCTTTGTTTTATCATCCCATCTTTCCTGATACTGTGATTACTTCCTTTATTCACTGTAAATGTAAAATCTATTTTGAGTGGCTTCTGCTGCTTGTTTCTGACTCAGTGAATCTCAGAACCATCAAAATAGAGACTTGGAATCAGCTCCTCCACCAACTTTCGTTTTGGGGCTTGTGGTGAAAGCCCTTGTTTTCAAATTGCTTCTGTATATGTTTCATGGGTGTGACAGGTGGGACTGCTCTCCACAAACCCACAGGCAAATATACTTACATGGAGTTTTCTTTAAGTGGCTTCACTTCCTATGGTCTTTCAGATTGTGAGATTAGCAGAAAGTCCAACATTAGGGCACTGTTCAAGGAAAACGAATTCATCTAGGCAGTGCACATGTGAGGAGATATGGGGCAGACTGAAATTTAGAGTTGTCTTGGGTCCTTTCTCCTCCCATGACTTATCCCCAATCCAGAGGCTTACATGACCCAAAAAGAATGACTAGCCTGACTCCAGGCTAGTCACGCTCACACTCCAGGAGGTTGGTGATTGTTGCCACATGGCTATGTGAGGTACTCAACTGAGTTTTGGTCCAAGGCTCTGCAAAGACTGCTGAAAATCTGTTCTTTTCTGTGCTGCTCTAACAAAATATCTGAGATTGGGTAATTTATAACAAGCAGAAACTCATTTCTCACAGTTCTGGAGACTGAGAGTCTGAGATCAAGAGACTGGCAGGTTCAGTGCATGGTGAGGACTCATTTCTTCCTTGCTGCTGTATAATCCAGAGGGGAGGAATGTTTTGTTCTCATACAGCGAAGAGCAAAATAGGCCTAACGTGGTTTCCTCTAGCCTTCTTACAAATGATTACTGCATCCATGAGAGCTAAGCCTCCTCATTTTCCCCCTCCCGGCACCATCCTGTGGAGGGGGGACATCAAATTGTAGCAAGGTCTTTAGGGAGAAATGATCCTCAATCTCCCCACAGTGTCTCAGGACAAGTCACCCTCCCAGACTCTCTGATACATTGCTCAATAAAAAAGAGAAGCAATGGGGGACGTGGAGAAGGAGAAGAATGAGAACGGTACTATAAAAGCTAAAGTTCAGCAGCGCCAGCCCACAGCTCTTCACATGTTCACTGCCTAGACAAATTCCTTGTTTTCCTTGAACAGAAAGCAGACTTTCCTCTCTAAATTGTACGTACTGAAAAGTTTAACTACAAACATACAATCAGGAAGAAAATAAAGAGATCATCTTGCTAAGGTGTGTGGTTTCAGGTGCTTGATCTTTGCTGGACAATGTAGTAAAATAACTGAAATTCAGGTGATGGGGCAGGGTCATGGTGTGACATAGTAGTGAGTCTTGGAGTTAAATTCTTTCTTCTTAGAATAAGAGTCAATTTTACTTTGGCAGGGCAGGATCAGTGGTAGAAAACAGCCCATGCAGAGGCACCAGGGTATGTATCAGCCCAAGGAAAGATAGGGAATAGGAGCAGTATGTCCAGGAGGAAAGGGAGAGAATCCTGACCCCGGCTGGGAAGGTTCTTGGGTCTGAGTCAGCCAATCTTTGCAGGACCTATAACATGTCCTCCTAGCCCCATTGCCATCTTGAAGACACCACCCAGCACCTTGTTTTCACTGTCAGCGTGAGTCTGCAGTCTAGGATGATAGAGACTGTGATCAGAGCATTATAACAATTAGAAAGGTTTGAAAGGAATACATCAACCATGTGGAGGTAATTCATAAAACTCAGTGAAAATATTCAGAAAAATTCACTGCATTCTCTGAGGCTGCTGTAAGAAGCAAAGGAAATGAGGGAAACCAAATGCAAAGCCCTAAGGTGTCACAGAAATGGGCCCCATAGCACGCATCAAACCCTAAGACAGCAGTGGGGGAGAGTGATTGAGATTCACAGATTAAGAGCCAAGGAACAAAACCAATCTCCCTTTCTCCTGAGATCTGCCTTATTACTGAGGCAAGCTGGTGAGTTATTGTGGGATTTTTCTTGCGTGGTTTTCTTCTGTAACAGTCATATCAAAAGTTTAAAATCAAAATAAACAACTGTTCCCATTTCCTCTTTTAATCCTTTGTTTTAACCAACACTCAAAGAGCAAGAGCAAGAGATCCTTGAGGGTTTGTAAAGGGGAATTCTGTTGTGAAGGAGCTGTTCCCATTCTTTTTCAGTTGGTTAAAAACGATATGAATCAATTAGGACCCAGAGCAGCACTGCCCATCTGTCTGTCCGCTGCGTGCAGACACTCACGGGCAGTACTGGGGTGGACAAGGACAAGCAGGATACCGCACTGCCAAGTGCAGCCCATCAGCAGGGAGGGGCTGCAGATGTGCAGACAAATAAGTATGATATGAACCATTTTGTCCTGAGGGACACGGGCAAGGCTACAGAGAATATGAGATTTGAACTGAGTCTTCAAGAGTGAATAGGTCTTGTGGACAAGGGCAAATCGGCTGAAAGGGACAATGAACAAAGGCAGGGACAAACAGAAGTGCATGAGGCATAATGAGCACTGAGTGTGTGGCTGGGTAGAGGGCAGGGTAAGGTTAGAACAGTGAAGTTTGACAGCAGGCAGGTCCTCAGTGTGGAGAGGCTTGGTCCTGGCTCAGAACTTAGACTTCAGGCCAAAGGTCATTAGTACAGGTCCAAACCTAGTGGCCCGGAATGTAATGCGAAGCAGCCCAGTTCTCACTGGAGCCTGGGTTAGGAAGGATGCCATTTCCTTGAGGCCTTGCCACTGGTGCCTGAAATTCCCAGCATTCCGCTCACTCCTTGGAGGTCTTCTGGAAATGTGCACATGCAAGCTCCCCTAAAGAGGTAACACATGAACAAGCTGAGCACAGCCCTTGGCATTTAATATGGCACCCACAGTCAGACACTTCTGAAGCTCAAAGGCAGGCTCCGGTTCGGGGATGCCTGGGTGCAAAGCCCAGCTCTTTCATTTACACTGACTCTCAGAGGCTGAGTGGCAGCAAAGCACGGACACATGAGGAACTGCAAGGACAGAGTCCAGTGCTGGAAAACAGAAACTATGAGCACAGATCATCCTCGGCCTGGGGGCCATTCACTCTCAGCGCACCACTTCCAGGCATGCTGCTCTGGAACAATGTTGACCAACAGAAACATAATGTGAGCCATAGATTTAAATTTTTCTGGGGATCCAATTACAAAAGTAAAAAGAAATAGTTGAAACTAATTTTTATCATGTAATTTAAAATTAAATGTCTCTAAAGCTATCATTTTTGCAAGTAATTAGTATAAAATTATTAATGAAGTATTTTACTTTTCTGTTTGTTTGTCTCTAGGACTTGGTTCATATTTTACTCTTGCACTACATCTCAGTCTGTATGGGCCATGTTTCCAGTGGCCATTTGTGATTAGTAGCTGCTATAGTCGCTCTCTGGAATAATGATCCACGTGACTACACTGAAACAATAGTAATAACTAGCATTTCTTGATTACCAGCTGAGAGATCTTGAGCAAGATACAAAACTGGTGCTCACTCCTCCTTTATAAAAGAGAAGTAGTGATAAAACCTAACGTATATTGTTGTGAGCATTAAGTTGAAAGATCTAACTGAAGCTCTAAATAAGATTACTAGACCTTTTGCCGTTGCACATGTAGGTTCCTCAGAACGGAATGCCCTGTCTTCTCCACCTACAAATCCTATTCATTTTTTAAGACCTTGTTGAAAGGTCCTCTGCGTAGTCTCTGAGGTTCTCTTGGTTCGGGACCAATTTATAGCCTTGTTTAGGCCTCTATAATGCTGCTTCTTAGCTTGCTTTACAATTGATTTCCTACACTTATTCCCTGGTGAATCTAGAAAGATTACTGCATCTCAATTCTAAGATACAGGTTTTCCAACCTTTTAGAATCTCTGAAATGGGAGGGCTTTGTTACAATTGACAGTGTTTTTTTTCCCCCCTTCAGGGAGTTTTTTAAATGTAGGTGTGATTCCAATACATGGCATAGATTTAATAAAGTTTGTACTTGCCTTTGTTTTCCCAGGTACTGGCCTCAGCAAATGCAATAAATGTGTTGGATATATTGACATAGTAAAAGTTTACTGCAGTTGCCACATGTGTAAATTATTTGGCTACCTTTCCTCCTGGATGGTAACCTGTGTATGGTCAGGGACTGGGCTTTTTTATAGTAATAGTCTGGGCATCTTGTGCAAGGCCAAAATTTAATAACTGGTAAGAATATGTGTCCTTGAATTGCATGCAGAGAAAGAAACCTCACCTTCCTCAGTACAGCAAGATTAGGCTTTAGAATCTCCTCCTTCAAAGTATCTGATTACTGTATCAGGAAGTAGAGCAGTTCAGCTAGACCTTGGGGTTGAGAAGTGTGCACTTGTGGGACCCGAGGGGAGAGAGTATTTCCCCTCAAAGCTGTGTGCTTCCTCAGAAGCCCCACGGAGCCCCCAAACAGATCATCTTTCACAGGGAAGAAGGGCTTTTAAATTTCAAGCGATTTAACAAAACCTATTTTTTTAAATCTGAAAACTACACTCTCAGTTGTGCTGTTTCTCTCCTGTTTCTATGATAAACAAGAAAGCATGCCAAAAAATTCTGACTATAGTCTGACAGACCTCCTAGTATAGCCTGATAACAATCATTAGAAGGTTAATAAAATAATAATACTCAGTCTAAAAAAGGAGAGGGAGAACAGGATAATACAGACCTTTTGACTAGTGTTGTTCCCAAAGCTAGACCCTATCAGAAAGAAGGAATTTTAAAAGACCAAGAATGAAGTGTCTGGAATGTACATAGAGTTCCTATAAGCTAATATTGACTTCTAAGTCTTTGAGGTTATCACAAAGCTGTTGTTTGAAGGTACACTTTGATTTTTCCTTGATGAGTGGATTGGAGTTCCTGCCAAAAAACAAAACTCAGTTTATTTGGGGTGTCTACCCAGTCAAATGCATACCTACACCCCTCAAACTACCACTATCTCTCCTGAAGGGAAATCATGCCTGTTTTAATTTTGATAAGCAGTACAAGCACCTGGAGTGAACTAAGAATGTGTGATTTTACCATCCCCCACCCCAAAGAAAACACTGTTTTAGCAAATGTAATCAAAGTAAATTGCTCCCTGCCTTACCAAACTCAACCTGTCAGGTATGATCACAGTGTGAGGTCCCAGGAATGGGCCTGGCTGCATTTGGGATGCAGGGGTTCCTGGAAGCGCTAGATAACCCAGACCCCTCTGGTATCTTCTGCATCCTGGATTTGAAGGGAAAATCAATCACAAATTCTGTAACTTCCTGTTTTCCATTTCTTCCTTTTCAAGTTCATTTTTAAATGAAACTACTCTGGTAGATGGATGGAAAAGTATCAAGTAGGGGCTGGGGATTTAGCTCAGCGGCAAAGCGCCTGCCTGGCAAGTGAAAGGTCGTGGGTTCGGTTCCCGGTACCGGAGAAAAACCAAAAAAAAAAAAAAAAAAAGAAAAGTATCAAGTAGAAGCGCCCTCACCAGGTCCTCCTTCCAGGTACTCCCACTCTCCTCCTGTCTTCTCCTCCCATGTCAACGTGTGCCCTCACCCAGCTTCTTGTTTCAAGATGTCCAAATTATGGCTACTGACAGGGCAAAGAGCCACAGGAATGGGATGCTGTTCAGGATAGGCCATTCCTCTTGCTTGGCTCTGATAATAGTTCACAGCCCCTGTTCAGCTGACACCTACAATTAAATAGAGAAAAGACATGCTAACAGTTTCAGTGGAGAGGGTCCTGTAGCAGAGCCCTGTGGCTGGAGAAAGAGGTGCTCTTAACTCTGTCTATTCAACAACCATCCATCAAGTGCTTGCTCAGGACTCGCCACACCCGGCCCTGGGAAGCCCTCTCTTAAGCAGCTCTGTTGACCAGTCTACTTCTCCTTAGTTTAGCTGACATGAAACTGAACACCCCCCACCCAATAGTTTTGCTGGACTTAAAGAAGGAGCTAAGGAGGGACTATACAAAGCACAAAAGCAGATGAGTTTACAGAGTCACAGATTTCTTATCTGACAGGGTTTCCTGGAGGATTAGCTTCCTTTTCCCCACAGCCACCCTTCATCAGAAAAGTCCGGATCCTTTGTGTGCAATAAGATAAGCACATTTCCGAAGGGAATGGGCCTCTCTCTTCTAGAGATATTTCTTTCCCTTCATCCTGCTCCCTTTCTTTGCCAAGGTCTTGAGACTAATATAAGGAAAACATGATCAACACTAAACCTATACATCTTTGTTTTTAAAACCAATCTATGGACTGAAACCCATAGACATGTAACAAAATAACTGACTTACAATTATCAAACATATCAAGGTCATGAAAGTCAAGGAAAGAGAACTGTTCTAAAATGCTAGATGCTAAACCGAGCATGGTGGTGCATGCCTGTAATCCCAGCACTTGGGAGGCTATGGCAGGAGGATCACCATGAGATTGAGGCCAGCCTGGGCTCTTAAGTGGGTTCAAGGCCAGCTGGAACTGTATAGTGAGGCCCTATCTCAAAAAACAAACAAGCAAACGAAAACAGATGCTAAAGGGATACGACACCAATAGGCAGTGCACAACTCTAACTGGATCATTTTGCTTTAAAGGACATTATTGGTAAAGGTTGACTGGAGTCTACGATTAAATTGAATCATTGTTAGTTTATTGATTTTGATAGTTGTGGGGAAGTTACAGGGTAAATATCATTGTTTTTCACTAAAGTGTCCACTGGTGAGGGCATATCATGTTGATCCTTATTCTCAGATGGTGCAGGAAAAAATGTGTTTTGTACTATTTCAACTTAAATTTGAGATTAAGAAAAAAAGCAAAAACTACTATATATCAGCAATCCCACGTTTATAAATCTAACACATATTATTGCAAAAAAAGTATAATGCCATTATTGTTTTTGCCAACCAAGTTAAGACAACTCAAATGTCTATCATTAAGATATGAGTATTTTAAATACACACTCAAAAAAGGACTAAGAAATGTTACTGTATACCACCAGGGAGTGATCAATAGGTTATAATAAGCAAAAAAAGCAAAGTAGAGAAAATTGTACATATATCTGTATGTTTACTTGTATACATATGAAAAGAAATGTGTGTAAAGTTTTAAAAACAAGCAATAGAAAAATAAATCGTACTATTTAAAAAATGAGTAACTGTAAGAGGAAGAAATAGGGTAAAGACACATGATAGAAACTAGACTATGTTTGGTATATTTTATTTTGGAATCATGTAAATATTTTGTGTAATTACCAAAAATATTTTTTAAAAGTAGTCCTGAAAAACAAAATTAAATTATCCTAAATGTGAGCATCGTTTGCATAACCTTACTGAGAGGAGCTATTCCATGTGAATTTACTTCAACTTGATTTCAGGTCCTGAGGGGATAAACCCTAGGCACAACAAGAACTACTAAAAACAAAGACCACTTAATCTCCTTTTTCAGGACTCATATTGTTGGTGGAATGGTGGTAGTTTTTCTGAAAGTTGTTTGCATGTGTACAGGCCATGTGATAAAACAAATGCATAACTCCATGATAATCATTACCAGTGTCTTTGAAAATCAGGATTCTAAACTGTAAGAGAACAGAGATGTAGGAATAAAGGTGTTAAAATTTCTGTACTCCTAAATTTGAGTAGGAAGTATCAATATGAACTCATGACATTTTATAATAAGAAATAAAGACATTTCCTAGCTCAGCATACTAAAAAGACCCAGAAACAATAATCAACTCAATGTAGTAAATACCCAGTGCCCAGAGTGAGCTCCAGAAAACCATTTCCCACAATAGAAACAAGGCATGGCTCCTTGGAGAAATAGTTGATTCCACATTTAGTGCAGGAAATGTACAAGATATCCCTGGAACATTTTGTCATACTAGATAACAAGAAAGTTATTAAAGACTAGTAAAATGGTGCCAAAGAACTGAAGAACCAAGATTCTACTGGTCAAAAATGAGTGAATTTGAGCATCAGTCATGACTGCAATATATTAAAGTGTGTTTAAATTGTGAGTTTATAGTGCCTTTACAAAACAATAATTAGTCATTCTTGAAGAAGTTTGTGAAATTCTGGCAAATAAAAGGAAAAAAGTAAGCATTTATCAGGCCTTTTCTATATGAATGGTTGCATTAGGTTATCAAGTAGCAGGTGAGAAGTTTCTCTGCTCTTTTGTAGATGGATGAGAGCTAAAAATGGAGAATAGCATCATCATTTTGCAACTTCTAATGAGTTAATAAATCTAGGAATTTGTCATCAGTAGTTACTAGTACCACAAAAAGAGAGAAACCAAACATTACATACTTCCTGGTGGAAGAGTACACAACGCTTACAAAGCACGCTTTCCAAATGAACAACAGCAAAAAATCACACCTAAAGTTTTTCAAGCCTAAGATCCAACTACCAAAACACAGGACAAAGGTACATATAAATGACACCACAGGTACAGTAAGAAAACTTCAAACTGAGAAATTCTACATGACTATCAACCCGATTTCCTCAAGGAAGGGCAGGGGATTAGAAATCTATAGATTAAAAGAAATTTAAGGAGACATATGATAGCAACCAGTTACAGTGTGTAGGCCCCATTTCAATCTTGAGTCAAATAAGGAAACTTTATGAAAAATGATAATCATAAGCCTACTTAAAATTTGAACATTGGCTAATTATTTTATGAAATTAAAGACTTTGCATTTGTTTAGATGGGCCGTGATATTGTGCTTATGTTTTCTTTAAAAATCCTCTTTTAGAAATTCACACAGAACTGTTTATAGGAGAGATTATATGATGTCTGGAATTTGCTTCAAAATAATGCAGATGGAGGGGCTGGGGATTTAGCTCAGCGACACAGTGCCTGCCTGGCAAGCGCGATGTCGTGAGTTTGATTCCCGGTACTGGAAAAAAACAAAACAAAAAAAAAACACAAAAAAACAAAAACAAAAAAATAATGCAGATGGAAAGTGAATAGGGAGGTACACACAAAAAATATTGGCCATTAAATTATGAAAGCTTAGTTATCTCTTTCGATTCTTGAAATCTTCTTGTGTATTCTCTCTGCCCTTTGTATGTGCTGGAATTTTCCATAACAAAAAATTTAAAAATAACACCTACTACGTACTAGAGACTAAGCTGGCATTGCTCTAAGCCATGAATTGGCATCACAGAAAAACACAGTCAGAACTTTTCCTTCATGACTTAGACATGTGGAAAGGGAGAATTTAGTGGCAACGCCCTTAACTCCCGATTTGAGATGAATATGCAGTTTTCTTTGCCAAACTGGAAATTGGGAGCAGAATGCAACCCTGTCTAATCAGCTCCTCCATAGAGCTTGTTGAAGGCAGGAATCATTACTCAGGGTCCAGCTGCGCAGCATTCTCATCCACCCAGAAACACATGCCGATATCTATGAAACCAAAATAGGGCCATATGTGGGCATTAACAAAGGGCAGTTAGACAAAAGGCCCACAGACACGCCTGACCTCTCCCTTGGCCCCTGGGCCTTCATGGAAATGTGAACTTTCCTTTGACACTGTCATGACACCCTCTATCCCTTAACAACAGTCCTACACAGAGTGGACAGTGCCCTTTGGCCGCATCAAGAGCAGGAGGCCCAGTGCTCTACACTGCTGGCGTTCACACCACAATCTCCTCTTATGTCTGGGCCGCACCCTATTTGCACTTTGGCTTCATGCTGCTTGAGAGTAGAAACATAAATTCAACTGGACACTTCTCTGCCCAGTGTGGTGACCTTTATCATGCATGCCTGAGATGCTTTCCCAAGGATCCAAGAAGAAATGGCTTCGTCAGAGACATATGGTACCATGGAGATGCCTGACAGAGGACCGGGTCTGGGTGCAGTTCTCCCTGGATTCCAGCCGGCTGGTATTTGGCTTGCAACTGAGGGAGCATTTCAGTGAGCGCCCCATATGACTATCCATTCGTTCAGTCGCTCATTAAGGACTTACTAAGCCTCAGCTTCATTAGCTTTAGGAACTGTAAGGCAGAAAAAGAGAAAGTGTTGGCCCTGAAAAGTTCTCTGGCAGGTGGGAGAGAAAAAAGTCTTCATAATTAATTTCAAGGCACGACAGGGTGTGATCAGAACATGACCAAAGAGTTCAGAAAAGGGAGAGACATTTTCTACCTGTGGTCGTGAAGTTGCAGGAGGTAAAATGTGCAGCAGACCTTGAAAGATGACTAAAATTCCCCATTTTAATAGAGTAGAATCAAGAGTGGGAAAGGTAGTGGTGCTAAGAGAAGAGAGAGTGCAAAATAGAGGAAACGTTTTCAACAGAGTTATGCAAGCAGGACTTTACAAAGTTTTCTGCAACTATAATGAGTAAAATCTTCCATGGTAGACACATCCTTAAATGCTAGGAGTACCGCTGAACCGCCAGAACTAACCTGTTCCAGGTTACTATTCATTAATTTTTCAGAATGCTGACGCATCATCTCTGTAAAGAAAGAAAGAAAAATCATACAAAGTAGTCACCTGTTCTTTGATAATATATAAAACAAACTAACCAGTTCTGAAAGTGGAATTTGGTTCAAAATTATGTGTGGTATACTCCTGCTTACCTGCTCCCAAAAGGTTGTCTGGTAACCTTTTGAATGTCTTTCCAATCTCATGTTAAGTCAAATAGCTCACCAATTTCTTGGTAAAAAAAATTGAAGAGTCACATGTTTTGGTTTTTTTGAGCCTCAGCATTATTGACATTGTGGATGAAATAATTATTTGTGGGGGTGGAGCTGTCCCATGCATTGTAGGATGGTTAGCCACATCCCTGGTCTCTACCCACTAGATGCCAGATGCACCCACCCTCCACTTGTACCAACCAAAATGTCCTCAGACATTTCTCAATGTTCTACAGGGCCAGTGGGGCACTATACTATATAAAGAAACCAGAATTATATACAAAACTTATTTGGGGGGTATATATTATATATAGGTTATATATTAAGTGTTTTCTTATGTCAGTCCATTTCATCCTCATATACCCCATCCATGAAGTATAGGTATGAGTATGATTTAAATTTGACAGATGACAAAATTAATCACATTTGACAAAAGTCTCATGTGTTTAGAGGTGAGGGTTTGGCGAAGGTAATTGGATCACGCAGGTGTTATACTTATCCCTGGATTGATCCATTGGTGAGTGAATAACTATAATGTGTTGTTAGGAGGAGGGACCTGGTTGGAAGCAGTCTGCCACTGCCCTGGCTTTGGAGATTATATCTCCCTCCCCAGTTCCTTCCTTCTGTCTTTGCTTCCTGGCTGCCATGAAGGGAGGAGCTTTGCCCCACCATGACGTTTCTGTTCTGGAGGCTGCTAACCACAGACTGAATCTCATGAACCATGAGCCAAATCAACCCTCTCCTCCTTTAAGTTGTAGGTGTTGGGTATTGTTTCCCAGCAATAGGACAGCCAGTTAATACAGAGGATTTACTAACATACTCAAACTTACAGTACTTGTAAGTAGCAGAGTCAGGATCGGTGCCAAGCATTTCTCTTCTTAGCCAAGAAGCTACATCATACTATATCCCCAGGCCTCTCTTACATGGAAGTGTAAACCAAATGGTGTGTACACTGCTAAAAGCAGCCCTGCCAGCAGTCTCAACTGCTGCTGGAAACCAGACTCAGCAGGCCCTGAGGTAGAGCACACGTTGCCCAGAAGAGCTAAGGGAGCCTCCCTCACTGCCCACGGGGTCTTAACTCTTCTCCCTGCAATTCCCCTGAGGACCAAGTGTCTCACCAGCATCCTTTGTGGAATAGCTTCTACCCCTGTTAGTGCCCTCACGACCATATCCTTTTTTGTTGTCAACATGTAGATCTTTTTTAGATGGAGTGCTAGTCACTTTTTGGTCTCAACATGGAGGTGGGGGAAATTTTCTTAGAATAGATACAACTGTCCTATAGGCCAAAGAAAGTGAAGGCCTTGTTCAGATTCCACAGTAGCCTTTAAACTTACCTCTCCAGTGTCAGTTTTCCCCCTCCTTTAGTAACTCCCAATTGTGATTCGGGTATGCACCCCATCCCACGCAGCCTCGATTTTACACAATATATAGGTTCCAGTTCACACATGAATCTGAGTTTAGCTCCTAGTTCCACCATGTGGAATTATTAAAAATGCAATGCACATATTAGTTGTCTATTTGAACCTCATTTTTCTGTATAGCAGTATCAAGAAAACAGCTACCATGCAGAATTATTATAATGGGCTTTGAAATAATACATTCTGTAAAGTGCTTTTTAGTGCTATTTTTACTCATCATTGTTACATTTTAAATATGAGGTGTCCCCCAAAGACTCATGTATTGAAGGGTTGATCAGGGGTGGGACGTCAAGAAGTAATTGGTTCATGATGGCACTAACCTCGTTACTGTAAAGAGGCAGGGCACCATCGGAGGAGGTAAGTCACTGGTGTGGAAGGATGTATCCCTTCTCCCTCAGTTCTTCTTTGCTCCCACTCTGCTTCCTCACTGTCATGAGACAAGGACCTTCTGCCATATTTCTGCTTTGGAGCCCACTGTTGATGTGTTAAAAGCTCTGAAAACATAAGCCAAGATAAGCCTTTCCTCCTTTAAGTCATATATGTCAGGTATTTTGTCCCAGCCATAAGGAGGTGACTTCAGCCTGTAGTCATTCATCCCTTGGTGAGCATTTATTTCCAGGTTGCTTCTTAATGTTACTCACTTTCAGCTGAGAAAAAATGGAATTAGAGATGAACACTTTGATGGCTGAGAGGGTAGGAGGGGAACCTAGTGTTATCAAAATATTAAAGCTATGTCTTCGTCAACTTTTTGTTGGTATGACAACATACCACAGGCAGCTAACTTCATAAGTAAAGAGGTTTATTTAGCTCAAAATTGTGGAGTTTCTAGGGCATCATTTCAGGTCTGATAAGGCCCTCTCAGTTACAGCACATCATGACTAATGACAATAGTGTGAGTGCCTTCAAAAGCAAAAAATCACGTCTTGATAGAGGAAGCCAGATAGCTGGGGGGAGCCAGGCTCAGGCTTTTGTAACAACCCTCACATTCTTGTGAGAACTAGCGGGGGTTTCATGAGAGCTATCTTAATCCCTTCTGAAGGTAGAGCCCCCCCTGACCTAAGGACCTCCTACTAAGTCCCAGCTTTTAAAGATTCCATCAACTTCTACATTGCCACACTGCGAACCAAGCTTCCAAGAGGGACCTTTGGGGAACAAACCAAATCCAAGCTACATCAGCATACTAAAGAGATGCCTGGAAGCTTTCTGCATCATTTCTGAAGACATGGTGCCCTAAGTATGTCATAGGTATTTTAGCTTTGGGACTGACCACTAGAAAGACATTTTAGCTCAGAGTAGAATTTTTAGGTCATATTTTGCAAAACATCCTGGAACTTTGCCCCTGTGTGCTCCACATCCATGAGCCTGCAGATGAACAACAGCTACCTGATAGCCCCATCCACTGTATATTTCAGCCCAATTCAGTAATCTGGATCACAGTGAATGAATTTCAGTGGGCTGGTCTTCAGTGAGTTGTGAGTCCAGACTAGTCTAAAATGGTCTCTGAGTTGAATTTCCCTTGCCTGTTGTCAGTTTCTGAAATACTGTTTCACTTATTTATGACCAGTGTTTATCAAAAATCCAGATGATATAACTCATTTCTGGATATTTCCTTCTTAAACTCTATAGGAACTGTTATAAATAGTTTTCCAAATTATATGAATAATAACACCTAGCATTTAGTGGGCACCAATTACAGAGATTTGAATCTTTTATTGCCTTTCAAAGGTTCTTATTTCCATTCCACACCTTGGAAGGGACAGGATGTCAGACAGGCTAAGCGACTGGCTCAAGGCCTCACACCTAGTAAATGGCCAAGTCTGGATTAAACTGAAATGATGTGACTTCTTTTCGATGATACAAAACTGCCTCCCTCTCCCCTTGTTCCATGGATACTCTTTCAACTTATACACCACTGGTGGAATGAAGCAGTGGCTGGATGAGCGAAGTCAGACAGTAGGAACCTGGAGCAGACCACTCAGACAGCCACCAGAAGCAAGGAAGAGAGGAAGGGAGGAAGCAGGGAGGAGGAGGGGAAAGAAAGGAAGGAAAGAGTAAATGAAGAGAGCTGTTATCTCTTGCCTTGTCAAGAGTGACTCGGGGATATTTCCTGTAGGCTTGTCAGTGAAGAGCTTTCCTGAGAGTAGGCACGAGGGGGTGGAGGCCATGGCTGCCAGTGAGCTCCATCGCTATCATCATGAGGCATGTGCCTTCTGGGGAGGACGTTGACAGCAGCATTTTCACCTCAGACGGGCGGCAGTTTCCTGCTCATGTGCACGAATACATGCGAAGGGTATTTGCCAAGTTTTTATGGAATCAGGGAAGAAGCCGCACGTGCCACAAGAAGAGTCCCCCCAAATCCTGTGGAGTCAGTGAGACAAAGATATTGTCTCAGGTGCTCCTGGGAGGCTGCTAGAGATGATTGCTGCATCCCCAGCTCCAAGTCACCCGCTGAGTGCCCAAAGTTCTGCATCACAAAGGCTGTATTTAGAAAGCAGGAAAGTTTTACAATTGGCACATTTCTGTAAACACATTGGTTTAATTCTAGTTTTACAGCTCAGCTACTCCCCGTAACACACAGTCTGTAAAGCATTTACAATGTTGTTCAAAATCTATATACTGTTTACATTCCTTGCCCTCCCTGCAGGTAAAATGGATCTAGGAACTTGGCAAGAGTCTTGGGGAAACAGCTAGGATTAAACAGAAACCACAAAAGCTCCAGCAAAGAAAAAAAAGAAAGAAAAGAAAAACCACGAATTGGATATGGAAAGAACAGAGAATCCTAAACACAAGTCCCCCAAGTGAGGAAGATCCAGTCACATGTGGGCAAATTCAGTGAGATGGGACCAGCTGAGAGAGTCCTGTGAGTGACTAGATGGATGTTCAGCCTACTTCATAGGCGTTCATATGTGAGTTTGTTTTACACATTTCTTCAAAAATCACCTCATCTTGGTTGCTCAGCAGAGGAAAACAGGAGTAAGTGTCCATTGCTTCAAGTCATCCAGCTTTCTCCCTGGAACCCTGAAACTTGAGCTATCCGTGAGCTACATGCTGAGCAATGGGTAAGTTCCGCCTTGAAGCTCTAGAGTAGGCCTGAGTGCCAAGAGGGGAAAGTCTACAACTTGTCCTCTGAGAGCCACATCAGCAAGGATAACAGCCCTGTGCCATCGTGGGAAATGGAATCTGCGCCTGCAAAGTAACAGGCAGTGCCTCAGACCTGAGTAGGCCATAAAAAGAGGGCCGCCAGCCCAGCTCCCCAGTCTACCTTTGTTTGAGCCCAGTGTTCTCAGGCCGGGTGGCTACCCATCAAGATCCACTGGTAGGACCCCCAAGCCAGCAAGAAGGCCTGGATCAGTGTTTAACCTTTGGATGCCACAGCCTTTGTCACTGGAAACCTCAGGCCAGGTAGGGAACTGAAACTGCTTAACTAGGGATATACCAGGATCATGTCAGGAAACAAAATGTGACCTCGGGAGGGTGCAGTAAGCTTCTAATTTTGGAGGAGACCCACTGGGTAAGGGGAAAGCAGTGACAAAGGTGGATCCACCCACTGGAAGGAAGAGCCAGCTGCTCTGAGCCCCCTGCACCTGAGAAGTCAGTGTCTCTCCTGAGCACAGAAAGAGTTTTCCAAGGGCCGAAGCTGGGCTGCCATCTGGCCTCAACCCTCAGCAAAGCAGGGGTGCTGAGCCTGTGGCCCTTCCTCTGACTCTGCTTGGCTGGAATGAACGGAAGTGTGCTGAGGAGATTCTTGCTTTAAAAACTTCTTGCTGTGTTTCCTGGTTGTGTCTGTATCCTCTCACCAAATTCGGGAGCACAGGCTTTGCCTAATTAATAACGGTTCACTCTTTTTAACCTCTTACCACGAGCTGGGAATTGTCCTAGCTATTTTACCTTAAATTGTCTGACTTTCTTTACTTCTCTTGGTACTATTTGCTATTTAGGAACCCAGAGCTCAGACCATAATTCGTTTATTCACCTAGGATCACACAGCTAGTTGAGTGACATAATTAGTACACTAGCCGAGAAAGTCTGACTCCAAAACCACTTACAAAATGTTTCTCAAATTCATTGAAATAATTGCTACTGGATATGAAAATATGAATATAGTCAAATCTTGGTTTGCAATGTTCAAAAATAATCCTAAAGTAATTTGTCCAAATTCATCAACATTTGGCCCTGGAATAGGTTTTTGTTCATATGGTTGAATGGGGATATGTTTGATATTCTAGGAATCTACAACTCCAAACAGAGTAATAAAGATGTTCTATAAAAGAGCTCAAAATTATGAATTTCCTACTCGAACTACTCCCCACACAGAGCTCAGGGCCTCTCCATCCAAATTCTCATGACTGCTCTGTTTGTAGCCCTGAGGTCCCTGGAGCTTCCAGACACACGTACTTAATTGCTTATTTGACATCCCCAACTGGACAGTTAGCAGGCGTCTCAGACATTATCCACGCAGAACCCTTTGTCCTGCCACCTTCGCAGCCTGCTGTCCCCCTGTGATCACCACCATCTCGGGAAGGGGCGTCACCACCCACTCAACTGCTCGAGAGTTCTTCCCGATTTCTTTTCCTCTCCGCTCCCTGCATCCATCGCTGATTCCTGCTGGTTCCTCCAGGATCCGTCTCCTTTAAATTGTCATGTGTTGGGTGTGTTCTCAGAAGGCTCAGTCTTCCCACCTAGGAGTAGCCCAGCTCTCACTTCCTCAATTTTTTTTGTTATCAAACTATTGAGAGAACTGCTAATGCTTTCCAGGGAATACTCCTGCCCAGAAGAGGGAAATGGTCTTTTTGAGACTGTGATTCTGATACAAAATTTAGGATGCCATACATTCCATTACCAAAATATTTTTTGGTCTGTTCACCAATTCGGTATAACAAAATTCCTGTTTGGGAAAATCATTTGCCTATTTCAAATGACTTGTTTTTTTCTTTTTGCCTCTCTGATGCCAACTGTTTAAAAAACAATAAAACTTTAAGAAGATAGTATAGGTAAATCTATAAGAAACAAGAGCTGCAAGTTAACTATTTTGACACAATTTTTTATTTTTCAAAGGACAAAAATAGTCTAAAAGCAATCTGGGCAATCCCTAACTCCCTGAGCAGCGTTAAATAAATTCCTCTTCTGTGAAGTATCAGGAACTGTTTATTTCTCTGTGCCCTCAACGGCAATCTGGATTTTCAGTTAGCCTTCACAGAGGTGGACTGAAATAGGAGCTGGAGTTAAAGTCACTGGTAGATTAATTATAATTTTTTCAAATATTTTAACACACTTCCAGTTATGTAATCGACCTTAAAAAGTAGATGGTCAAATCTCGGAGTCTATAACATTTTGGGTCAGTTTATGTGTGTGTGTGTGTGTGTGTGTGTGTGTGTGTGTGTGTTTAATCTTGCCCACGATTCCTTAGTGATCTGCTACTACCCTGTGTGGGCCCAGAGCAATACTGCAGAAATGTAGATAGCCCTGCTCCAAGGCTGTAGCCTTTCATATACATTCCGGGAAATGTAATCCTTGTGGTTTCCAATCTCATCTCTCTGGGAACACAGATATGAGCAGATTTTGCTGTGAAGGGAACACATGCACTTTGGTTTACATTAAGATTAATTTGAGATGTATAAAGAAAGGAAAGCCATTTGGGATCAGTATTTACTAAGTCTAAATCTCCATTATACTACATCAGTCTTAATTAGTGCTTAAATTCTAACTTAATTGTGACAGGCTTCATTCTGTTTACATTTCTGAGATTAAACAAGCCATCACCTCCTCAGTGGTCTCTTTTGCGGAAGAAACACAGCTGGCTCAGAGTTAGTTTTGGTCCCCATTCCCTCCTTACTCACTTTTTTTCTTCTTAGAGTTAAAAAAAAAAAAGAGTTCTGCTCCCAGCCCAGCTGTTAGGCAAATATAAATTCTTATTGACAACTAAGTTAAACATCAGTATCTGCAGTTTATTTTACTCAGAATTTGTAGGAGTGGGCTGAGGAGCAGTAGAATGACCAATAATTTACTTTTACTCTATTAGTGATGGAGAATATCTCCTGGTTGTTTTTCTGTCTATTGCCGAGATGTCACAGATTAATAGTTTAAACTTTAAAACAACAGCAGCAATTAAGTCATACCTCAGCCCTTTCACTTAGACAATTCTTGGCTAACTGAAGCTACTTACCAAATACTATCTAAAAGAGACATCTCACTGTTGCATAGAGCCATGTTGAGAAGGTACCGCCAAAGGTTGGGGGGCTGCTTCTTGTAGGGCTCTATTGGGCTTATTGGATAACTAAGAGGGGCAATTCTCACCAAGTAGAAAAATTAATTTCTGATCTTGGTGTGCTATGTATAAAGGGAACTCCCCCCAAGGAAAGATTAGTTTGAAAAAAAGGAAAATAAATAAAAAGCAGCTTTGAGTTGCGATTAATAAAGCAGGATACAGCTGTGGTCAGATGCAGCTAAAGGAGAGAAAGCAAGCAGCCTGCAGTTGTAGGTTGTAAATTAAACTCTGTCTGCCTAGTGGCTGTGAGTTGGGTTTACACAACTCATGATCAAGTATAGAGAAGGAGTTGACTAAAATAATGAAGAAATAAAGCTGAAACTTCAAAGTTCTGCTAAGCTTTGCTTTGCTTCAGCCTTCCCACCACAGGTCATTAATCCAGACCCCCTTTCTTTTCTCTACTAAATCTTCAGTGTTTCTATGCTTAGTTTTACCCATGGAGGTGCAGTGAAGCTCAGCAGTTTCATCAGAGAAGCCGGTGGGGCATATTGTTTACAATCAGAAACTTAACTTTGACAATCAATTTTCATTGCTTTCCAGGTTATAGAATATCCCTGAGTTTCAATTTCCTCATGAATCAAATAAGGATGACAACTCTGCGCCTGTCTCTTAGCATTAAATGAGATCATGCTGTCCGTGCCAGACAGATGGATTCCCTGAATGATGCACACATGTCCAGGTGCGAGTGGAAGCTCCTCATGCTGCCTCCGTCAGTTCTTCACTTAGCAGCCACAGAACTTGACGAGAGTGCACAGAAAGAGGACTTAGAGGAGCAGCAGCTAATAGAACACATTCAAACCCAGAGACAGAGGTGTCGCTGTCCTGGTCAGACCTTCCAGCAGCTTCCCGTGGCGCTTAGAGGAAAAGCAAAGTCCCCAAAGCCCCTTCACGATCTTCACCCTCCTCAGCCTCTCCGGTCTTCTGTCCTTCCATTCCTGTCTCCCTTACTCCCAAATTTTCTCCTTGCTGTTCCTCAAATATGCCAAGCATCCTTTCTGTCTTGGGGTCTTTGAACCTGCTGTTCTCTGCCTGGAACACTCTTCTGATCTCTGCTGGCTTGCACACTCATTCCCTTCAGGTCTGCACTGAACCGCCTGTCCAGAAAAGCCTTTCCCTACCACCTTAACTGAAAATAGCTCCCTCCATCCTCTTACACTTTTACTCTTTCCATGATATAGATGGCACCTAATACTGAAATGTGCTTATTAATTAAGTATTTACTTCCCCTTCTAGAAGGGACACTTCACTGGGTCATGGTCTATTTGCTGATGTATTTCCATGGCCTAGAACCATGCTTGGCACATAGTAAGTACCCAATAAATATTTGTAAACTGGATGAATACGAGACAAGACAAATAATCATTGATTAGTATAAGCTTTGGTGTGATAAGAATCACTCGGATTGCCCATTTTTGTATCCATTTCCCAGAAATTTTGATTTATTAACCCAGGGAAGGAGGAGGCATCTAGGGGTCAGCATTTTAACACACAACTCAGATGATTCTGAAGCAGTCAACAAATAGGCCAGACTTTCAGAAACATTACTAGACACCTAGAGTCTATTAAATCATACCAATGGAAGGAGACTGTATTGTAATTCACCATTGTCTTCAATGCAAAGCTATATCTAGTTTGGCAGAACTTGGTATTTCTTTTAGCAAGAGGTATTTAAAAGTGACCGAGCAATACTCCGTTGAGGGAGAAACAATGAATTGCCTTGGAATAAATCTTGCTTTTGAGAAGAGTCACTTGAGTGATCGTTCTTTGACTCCTCTTATGTAAGTGTTCTGAAGGCCACGGACACTCATTCTCCCCACCCAGGGAGGTAAGAGAAGCCTTTCTGGGCTTGACAAAGGCTGCCTTCCAGCACAGGAGTCATGCAGAGCTCCACATTAACAGAGCTTCTCTGAAGGCAGAGAGTGACAAAACAGGCCCTGTTCTAGGGAAAGGACACCGTGGCTTCCAAGGACGGACTCCTGGGAGGAAGCGGGGAGTCAGAGTTGGGGTCCTAGATCCTATCCTGGGACCTCTGCCACGGCAGGGAGAAGGCAGATGTTGATGGGGAAGACTTGATCTGAAGGAGGCTCAGACTGAACACACACACACACACACACACACACACGTGTGTGGAAGAGTGGCTCCTTGGAAACAGCGGAGCACTGAATACTGGGTTGTAACTTTGTGAGCCTGAGTTATGACCCCCTTCAGCAAAAGTAACCTAGTTCTTGAGGTTGTCCTTCCTGAAGAAGTAGTGTCACCCTTGCAGGAATCTGTATTAATCCTTGTTCATTTTCTTTTTGTGTGACACTTTCCCGCAAATAGTTGGTCACTTTTCCTTTAAAAGGGTTGGAGTGAGGACCCCTGGGCATTGTGAAAGTGGTTTATATGGAACAAAGTAAACCATTCTTACTTTAAATGTCCAGTTTAGTTAGAATGGAAATAAGAAACGGCCTCTTCTCTGCGCTGGCTTTCTCATCCTATTATCACTTCTGCCAGTTGATGTGAATATTATAGCTTATTTATTTGTTCCCTGTAGTATTTTAAACAAATGATGTACATCTTAGGACTCTAACTACCAAATCATGTTGCTGAATCATTTTAGAATCATTAAGTCATCGAAATCAATAGCAGCATTGTCTGTATTCTCCAAGAGAGTGCTAGCAATTTCCAAATGTCACCATTTTCCTTGGCATTTTGACCCTCTAGATTCTAACCTTCTTGTCAGGGTGCTAGGTGAGTGTTAACATGAAAGAAAAGCTGGCCGATTTGATACCAGTGTCCTTTTTCCTCTTCTTCCTCCCTTCTCCCTAGACACCAAGAGTGTACACGCACACACCCCTCAGATAATAGAGAGCCCTGTGTGAAGAACAGAGGTCAGACAGAGTGGTTCTTTTGGGCTTTTCTTATCAAGCCCCTTTGCCTTCTTGTTGGGATGGGGAATTGGAGCTCACAGGCCAGCTGTGGCTACAGTCAATAGCAGCGAAAGCAGCAGAAATAAGACTCATGCTCAACGTTCTCAACCAAGGCTCATTATCCTTTTTCTTAATAACTATTTTATTGAGGAATGGCTCGGTAGTGTGCCTTATGCTAAGTACCTTGCTTAGTGTTCCTCTTGCATTAACACACTCAAGTCCCAAACTCAATGGTGTACATATTATTATTTCTGTTTTATACATGAGAAAACCAAGGCAGGGCCCTGGGCCTTAATAACTTTCCCAAGTTCACCAAGACAGTGACTATCAGAACTGGAATTTGAACCCAGGTCTACTGTGCTCTTTAACATCATGTAATGCTGGCTTTGTGCCACCTTCTTCAAGACAAGCCAGTATCACAGGAAAAAACACTAGATTTGGAGTAAAAAGGTTTTGCTCAAGAGCCAGCTCTGCCCATGACTGTGAACTTGAGTAACTTAAGCCGTTTGAGTTTTTCTCTGTTTTTTTCCTATCTAGAGAATCCTAACAGGATTATTGAGAGGTTCATGCGTGATAACCTGTGGAAAAGCACTTTGAAACTGAGCTATGCTCCGGAGGGCATGATTATTCTCTCTGAGGCCCAATGTCCCATGATACAATTGTACCAGCTCATTTGTCTTCTGCTTGAATTGTAACAAATGCAGTTGGTAAAGGAGTACGTTAACGTAGCTCATGAGGCTATCTGAATTGCACAACAAAGGGAAGAGTCCCAGTGGTTGTGAATCTGAGGTCAGGTTGTGTGTTAAAGTGCACAGCGTGTATCATAGTGCCCAGGGCAATGTCTACAAGGACAGTGCTGTACCTTTAAAGGAAAAAGTAAAAGGCTCAATGCCTCGATCATTTTAAAGAACAGCAGTTCTTTCTGAAGAGAGCTCACACTACACTGTTTACATCTTCAAAGAGCATGATCACGTGTGCCAAAATGTCAGCGCAGCTAGAGATATTCTTGATGTTGTAAGAATGCAGGAATGTAGAAATTACAATTGATGTTTGGTTTATAATTTATGGACTTGCTCTTTAGGCAACAGATTCTCACACTCTCCTGTCCCAGTCCCCCACACAATTAACCTCTTTCTCATTTATAATTTTGAGTGACTATAAAAGGTTAGTTAGCGCTGTAACATCCAATGAAAAAATATGTCTAAAGCTGGGAGTGTAAAAGTCCTAGAAGAAAACATAAGAGGAAAGCTCCATGATAGTTGTTTCAGCAAAAATTTCATGAATGCAGCACCAAAAGTACACGCACCAAAACCAAAAATAAGTAAGTGGGACTATGTCAAACTATAAAGATTCTGCACAGCAAAGTAAAAAAAGTCAACAGGGTAGAAAAGTAACTTATGGATTGGAAGAAAATATTTGCAAACTATATCTGAAAAGGTGTTAACTTCCAAAACGTATGAAAAACTCAAAACAATTCAGTAACAGGAAAACCAATAACCAGATTTAAAAGTGGGCCAAGGACTTGAGTAGATTTAAAAAGAGACCAAGGACTTGGGCCAAAGAAGACATACAATGTTCATTATCGCTACTAATCAGGGAAATAAGAAAAAAAATCACCATGATAAATCATTTCACAAATGTCAGAATAGCTATTATATAAAAAAAAAAAATCTATAATCAGATTTCAGAAGTACCTTCTGAGCTACTCAGAAGGCTGAGGCAAGAGGAGCACAAGTTCGAGGCCAGCCTGGGCAACTTACTGAAACCCTGTCTCAACATTAAAAAAAAAGACCTAAGAATGTAACTCATTTCCTTACATTCCTGCATTTCTACTGGGAATTCAGTCCCCAGTACAGCCAAAAGAAAGAAACAAGACAAGAAGCGTTGGCCAGCATATGGAAAAACTGGGACTCCTACACGCTGGTGATAGGAATGCAAAATGCTGCAGCTGCTATGGAAACCAGCATGGAGGTTCCTCAAAAATAGAACTACCGTTTGATCCAGCAGTCTCACTTCTGGGTACATATCCAGAAAAATTGAAATGAAGCTATCAAAGGGATATTGACAGTCTTATGTTCATTGTAGTACCAACAACAATAGCTAAAATGAAGGAATGACCTAAAAGCCCATGGGCAGGTGGAGAAAGAAAATGTGGTATATACACTGATGAAATACTATGCAGCCTTTAAAAAGAAGAAGCTGTCTTTTGTGACGGTATGGGAGGACCTTGAGAACATTAGGCTAAATGAAGGCATACAGAGAAAGAAATACTGCATGATTCCTCTTATATCAGATATCTAAAGTACTTAAATTCACAGAATTAATGACTGATATTATAGTTACTATGGGGTGAGGGAGAGAGAAAGCAGAATTATTATTAACAGGCATAAAATTTCATTTATGTGGAATGGACAATCTTGAGAGAATCACTGTACTTCACTGCCAACAGCAATGTATGGTACACTAAACATTTGTATGAAAATTGAACTTATATTATGTGTTCTTTAAATATATTTCCAGATCCTTTTTTGGCTGAGAATTTTATAACATTCTTAGTCTGTAATCTAAGCGCTAGAGATCTCTATGGAGTTAAGCCTCAAGCTTTCCTTGCTAGAGCATTAACACATTCAGTAACTCCTTCCTTTGAGAGAATTAATGGGCAGTGCTGAACCAGGACTTCATAGATACAAGAAAGCAGAAGATTAAGGAAATATACCAAATATTTAAAGGGGAGAAATCCAACAATTTCATTCATCAGATATAGGCAGAGAATGCTTTTAGAATTCCCCTTGACTCTTATTGCTTGTTTTGGAATATTTGCATTCTGTATGTGGACATTTAATGAAGATAATAACAAGAAAAAAGAACCCCTAAGTGCAAAATATAGAACATATCTGTTATATGTTATGTCAGCTTCCTGATTCCCTGCAGAAGGGAACGAGTCCAAATTTATACTTAGAAAATTTGAAACTCCATTACTAGGACACATACAAAGGCATAAATATTATCAAACATTACACAAGGGAATCCGTAATACCATTTACCTATTTTGAGAAATAAAAGTGGAATAAATTATAATCAGTGGAAAAATAGCATTTAGACTTATGGATTAATTTACAGTTTTGTGCTACAATATCTGAGGAAATGTTATCCTTTTTGTAGTCTGTTTGGCAAAACAACGGGTGAGGTGAGGTTTTCAGGACATAATAGAAAGATGAATGGTTGGTTTGTATGTCAATGTGGAAGTAAATTTGATGGGATTGAATGCTTTAGTTAACTGGAAATAACACCTCAAACTGATTTAAACAATAAGGAAATGTATCATTTCACATAATAGGAAATCCAAAGGCAGATAGGCTCCAGATGCAATGTTTCAAGGCTCCATTTCTCTTTACCTTGCCCAACCCCTATGTCAGCCTTACCTTTACGTAAAAACAAGATGGCTGCCTCCTTGCCAGCAGTATATTCAGATATGACAACATCCTAGGGACAATCTGTCTCTTCTTGTTCCTCTTTCTTAGGAACAAGGGAATCTTTTCCCGAACTCCCCCTAACCCCTGACACACTTCCTCTTTTTCACTGAACACTATTGGGCCACATGCTTTTCCTAAGCCAGTCAAGGGGACTCCCATAATTAGTATAACAGAACGTGCTAAGCATGAAGCCTTGAATCACACCAGGAAAACACAGTTAACTGAGCAGAAGCAGGGTTCTGTCAGGGACAAATTGAGTAAGCAACCAATTGTGTTTGCTAAAGAAAAGTCCTCACCAATCTGTATACCATTACCACATGCTTTATCCCCCTGAGATAACGTGACTCACAGTTTACTCTGCACCATTTTCTATCGGATTTTTATGTGAAGCATCATTTTTCTCTGACCTTGGGCTGCAATCTTGTTTCTTTTTTCCTTAGCAGAGACCACAATGGAAATCCTACTATAAAAACATTTGAGTGCTATCAAAGGATCAGACCATATAAGGTGCTAGGGACCTTTTTATTTTAAATAAGAAACAAAACTATTTATACTTTTACAAGGAGTCTGCCCTATTTTAGTAAATATTTGGCAAAGCTTCTTGATTAAAAGAGCAAACTGACCCTTGTTCTGCAGGGTTGTTTTGCCAAAACTGAAATCGTTCATTAATTTTCTGAAAATAGAAGCAGCAAGTGTGTGTTCTTTTGCACTGTGACTAAAGTAGTGCCTGCTTGTGGTTTGTTTTAAACTGTATTTACTTAGGCATAATTGGTCAGGTGTCTTTTAAACCCAATCTTACTAACACCCTTTCTGAGTTACAGTCACCAAATGGTACAATTGGAAAGTAATCTCCCATGGACAGAGTAAAACGGCATTAATCTGGCCCTGGAGACTGTGGCATGTTGACAATACATTTTAAACTGGACAGCAGAGGCCCTAGATTTGGTAACAAGCCCCAAGTGTTTTGAGAAACAGTAATTCCCGAGGTTATTACAGGCACATTCTGAGAGAAGCTTGTTGAGTATCATATGCTTCTGATTCAGTGTCAGTTACCTCATTCTGTGGTGTGGGGCTTGTAGGCCACTCTCCAGGCCCAGCCATTTTCTGTTCTTTAAAGGTACCCTCTTGCCAGCTGAAAGGGAAAGGTACGGTACAGCTGCAAGGAATAATTTTCAAATTACAGAAATTCCAGGAAAGTTGTGTTGGAAATTATCCACGATACCACACAGCAGGTTGGGCTGAGGCTGGCCTGCAGGCTGGGTGCAGGATTTGGACACAGGGTTTGACATCGATGTCATCCCAGTAAAATGTGCTTCTCTCTCTGGTTTTGTCCCCCAGATTCTGGTTTGAGACGACAGTTTCTGATCCTAAATCAAAGCTGCTCAGGAGAAAAATCATCAGTAGATGTTAAGGAGGGGATTTAGAATCCTAAACATTCAGGACTGGAAATTGCCCTAAAGATTGCCTCGTTCAGTAACGGCGACCTTTTTAGAGCTTCCAGTGATACAAACAGCGTGCTGTGGCGTAGGTTCGCCACCACTGGCCTACCTCAACATCATTTCTAGTAGATGAAGTGACTTGCCCAGTGTCACACAGCTTGTCCCCCCTCTATTCCCTCATTTCCTCACTTTCCAGTTACCACTGAGAAATCCAAAATCCAATTTTCCATGTGGGTAACTCAGAGCCTCAAGTACCATAGTTGTTTCTGGTGTTTTGAAAAATGAGAAAAATAAAAGTCCCCATCTCATAGATCCAGTGAGATTAAAAATAATTTAAAACAATGCTTAGCATCTGGTGAGTACCCAATGAAAGTGTCCATTGCCACACTTCAGACTGTTGCCAGGAGGTCAAGTGATACAGTGGAAAGAGCTCCTAACGAGTAGGAGTTAAAGCACTTCCTACTCCAGCCGAGTTACCTTACACAAGTCACTCACCTTCTCAGATCTTCAGTTTCCTCTACTTCCCTCAGACAAAGATTTTAAAATGTATGTGAAAGTTGGGCGTAAAACTCTGGAGCAGAGCTTCTCAAAAACCCTTGTGCATCTGAAAATCATCTGAAAATCATCTAGAATGTGCATCTGAAAATCATCTAGAATGTGCATCTGAAAATCATCTAGAATCTTGTCAAAAAGCAGATGGATTCTAGCGCCCTGTGAGGTTGAGGCCGGAGGATGCAAGTTGCAAGTTGCAGCTTAATCAGACCTGGTTTCAAAATACAAGTGAATGAATGAATGAATAAATGAACAAACGAGCAAATAAGTAAGGCTAGGAATGTATCCCAGTGCAAAGGCCGTGGGTTCAGTCCGCACTATGGGAGTGGGAGTAGGGGTGGGAAGCTGATGCTGTCTCTGTGGAGCAGGTGTGGAACCTGAAATCATGCAGCTCTAACAAGCTCCTAGGGCCCCCTTGATTTGCCATATGACATAAGGCTGCATTCCGGTCATCTCTGAGGCCCTCAATTGTCCTGACTCTGGATGCAGCACCTGTAACAGGGTATGGATAAGTGATGCACTGCTCCTAAAGATTCTGCAAAATGTGGGCAAAAATTGGGTCTCTCTTGGCACCCAGCTTCAGGGTCTTATTCATGTGCTAAGTTTTACCCTTGATCGCATAGCAATCTCACACTTTGCTGAATACCATTTTGCAGACCTGGCGACTGTAACACCAGCATTCTGAAGCCCCTGGCGTAAGAGCTGGTAAGATAGTGAACTGATAATGAACTCCTTCAGGCTACAGATGGACAGGGGACTGGCGGTTGCTATTGCAAGAACAGGCGTGGTACGAGGTGAAGGGTGGATAATCAACTCAACTTTCAGGCCAAGAGCCTTTGTTCAAAACTGTTTCTAGTCCCCTTCAAAACATTTGAGCAGATAGGGCATGAGTGAAAGTAGAGGCAGCAGCAAAATGTAGTCTAGCAGCCAGGAAAACTAGGAATAATAGGAAAGAGACTTGAAAAAAATGCATTTGTACTTTAAGAGAATTGCAGAAATTTTAATGGACCAGCATAGCAGAGAGGACTTGCTGGCTCTAATTAAAAGTGGGTGTGTAGTTGGGTGTCTGAAACTTTACTTTGGGTCCTTCTGGGGAGTCGGGAAGTCAGGAGAGTTTGGCATTTGAGAACTGTCTATGCAGGAGATGGAGTCCAGAGATGGCCATAAGAAGATGACTACAAGGTTTGCTACTGCCTGCCAGGGTCTCGTTTTCTTCAACGACAGTCTAGCAGCTGGCAGTGGGCTTGAAAGGAGATTGTTTGGGCTGACAAATAAGACCCAAAGGAAGAGGAGGCTACCAGGTAACTGCTGCTTTTAAGACTCAGCTGCCCTGACATCCAGCCTCCCTCTGTGCTCCCACTGCACCAAGCCGTGCTCATTGGTCTGTCCCCGGGGACAGGCACTGTCTGCCTTCTTGGCATCCCCAGCCACGTCATAGGCCTGATCCTAGTAAACACTTGGTTGTGTGTTTCTGGAAAGAAAGCGAAGGGCAGAAAAGAGGATGAGAGAAGGAAACTGAGGAGGAGGAAAGAAAAGGGACAGAGCGAGAGATCGAGAGAAGCTTCGGGGAGCCAATCTTCCACGGTGCCAAGAAAGTTTTCCCGAATCATTCCACCCCAGGTCCTATTAAATGGCTCTACTTTCCAGTGTAGCTTAATTGCACATCTGTCATAGAACTAAATGACATCTGACTAAAATTTAACCCTCTCCAAGGCACTGGATTTGGTCATCTGAGTAGATATAGAGAGGAAGGTCTGGAGGTCTAGTTTCTAGCTCGCTGTTGATTCCCGTGTGCTTGAAGCAGGTGAAAGAAGAAGCAGGCAGGGCACATGCCGGAGCAGATGTTGTCCCCTGCGTCCGCCAGCAGCCTCCGTGAAGGAGGATGGAAGCCACAGGGCCTGGGGATCCAGCTGACGCTGCATTCCCAAAACCTTTAGCAAGGAGATTGTGTTATTTCAGCCATGCTCTGTTGGATGGCAAATATGTGAGCTGCTTTATGAGGATCCTGGACTTTGCAGAGTCTCCAAACTCACAGCTGCGCTACCTCTACACAAGAGTTAATCAGTCAAACCAGGCACTGTTTGCGGTCCTGGCTGAGGAAGTGATTCTCAATCCCCTGGCACGTCTAGGTTGCGAGGGCGTGCTGAGACAAGAAAAAGCTCAGTTAAAGCTACATTTCCAAAAGCCCCGGGGGCTTCTTTGGCCTCAAACTTCTTGCCTCAGTGACCATTATAAAACAGTTGCACACGGTTCCCTCAGCACGCATGCCACCACCAGCAGTGGAGAGAGAGAGTTTCTGTTCTCATTTGTGTGTGGGACCAGAAAGCTAAGTTCTAAATGCGACCGTTCCAGCTAGAACACAAAATGTGACTCTGAGCCCAGTTGTAAGCTTTGGACCAGCATTTATTCTTTTATAAAACTCAAACATTGTTTGCAGTGTATTTCATATACTGGATTCCTGTGTAAGTCTGTAGAATACTTTAAAACACTTTTGAAACTAGAGACTGCTTGTGTGGTGGCTTTGTAAGGTGTCAGTTCAGTCACTGAAGCCAAGTCTCCCAGAATTCTTTTCCTCTGTGGTTGTCCAAAGAGATTTGGGAGGCGAAGTTGAGGCAGCAGCTACTTTTATGCTGGGAAGGTCACACAGCTTACGAATATTGTCAAGCATCTGGCCTTGGACTCTGGCTCCTGCCGGTTCCTTTGCTTCAGTTGCTCCTGGCCTGAGGCCGGTTGTACGTACATCTGTGACAAAGGGCACCAGCATCTTGTGTAAATCACCCTCACCCTCAAAGCTGGAGATGGAAGATAAACAGAGGTACCAGTCATCCTTACGAGTTCTAGTTCACCTATATCTCTCCCTCGTCACACATCCAGGTCTTCTGTGCTGGCCTATGGTAACCTCGGTGCCAACGCCAGCCTCACGGGCAACTGTCATGCGTAGACTTCTCCATCGGATCCCATAATTACTTATGTTCTAATCCACATTTTAAAAAGAATTGCTTGGGTCAGTGATGTAGCTCAGTGGCACAGCACTTGCCTGGCAAGTGCAAGGTCCTGAGTTTGATTCCTGATACAAATAAAATAAAATAAAATAAAACTACAGAAAATCTCTTTTATACCATCCATAATGGTTGTTTTTCCAATTGAATCTTAGCTGATAAAAATATACAGTGCCAACTCACTGTCAGAAACTTGGAAGGTGTGACAGCGTGGATAATATCCAACTCTGAATGTGCTCATAAGTCTGTTATCTGATTTCCCGATAGAGAATGTCATGCAGTGTTGTTGACCCCCGATGAAACTGGCTGTTTTCAATGTGCTCTCTTTTCATTCTCTTTTCCCTTTCTCCACAGAGGTTGTCTCACATCATTTCCACCACTTTGATCCCACTCCAGGAGGTGACTGCTTCTCTGAGACCAGGGCCAGCTGGTGCAAACTGCCACACCTTGAAGTGTCCCCATCCCCGCATTCTGGCCACCTTCTCTCCTTCACATATCTGACCAATCACTATTCTTTCCCCTTACAGTGATCCCTCTTCCTAGGTCGTTGGTCCACATCATCTTATTTCTGCTTTCTTCATCTTTCATTCTCTGCCTCTCTCTTGTCTCTGATATTCCTTGGAATCCTTCCCCTACTTTTAAGCATACTCCATCACCTGTTCCATTTTCAAGATTATCTTTCTTTGATCCCACTACTTCTTCCAACTACCATTATATCTCCTTGCTCAAAGAGAAACTGTTGCCTCCACCTCCCCTTTTATTTTCTACTTTCAAAGCCAACTTTAATCCCCACCTTCTAGGCCAGAGGTTCTCAGCCTTGGCTACAAATTAGAATCACTTGGGGTCCACAACCCACCTCCAGATGGTTTGATTCAGTTACTCTACAGTGTGGCCTAGCCCAGCGGGAACCTGCTCCGCCCCCCATATATCTGCAAATCCGTGCTGTTGTTAGGGGGAAGGAGACAGCTTGCTAAGTCCAAAGTAATTCGAGAAAGCTGAGAGGAAATGGTAGACATATTTGCTTTCTTAAAATTTTAAAGCTTCCAGGTAAATAAATTATTTTGCTATTAAATTAAGGAACAGATTATACATATTAATATCCAATGTTGGTGAGAACAAGGTTCTCATTCATTGCTAATGACTGGGTAACTAGGTATAATTCTTTGGAAAAACAATTTAGCAAATTATCCAGGGAAATAGAAATGTGCATGCTATTTAGCCCATTATTTTTACTCCTGGAAATCTATCCCAAGGAAGTAATACAAGTGCTGAAATGAGCTAAAGTCTTCAAAATCCTCACTGCAGCAATATAATAATAAAAAATTAGAAACAACCTAAGTAACTGAAAAAGGAATGATAAAAGTATTTATGGTGCATTTAGTGATTAGACTGTTGTGGTGGATTAACTAGTGGTCAACTTGTAACACCCCACTTAACTGAGTCAGCATGGTAGTGGGCGTGGAAGGCCCACCTGAGGATTGCTACCAACAGCATAAAAGGAGGACTGGAGGGGAAGATGGTGTCCTGTTGATTCTCCTGGAGAAGCTTGTCACGCTGGTTTTCCTGATACAACCTCAGCTTTTCTCATCATCAGAAGAGCTCGAGTCCTCTCTGTCACTGAGGATGCTTATGGTTCTCTTTGGAGGAGCTCTGGTCCTTACCCTGAGCATCGCTTCTTGGCTCCAGTACAGATCCCTCAACCTGCTGGCACAGATCCTTCATCCTGCTGGTACAGACTTTCTAGCTTCCACCACTGGCCTGTAGGCTTTCCTAGTACAGACCCTTGGTACAGATTTGCATGAGACATTGTCATGGGCTCTAGGTCTTCAGCTGGACTTGTGCGGACATTGCTATGAGATTCAGGCCCTCAGCTGGATTCTTTGGATCTCTAGTATGTCAGATCTTTTGCACTCTTCTGCATTTGACTTTTTTGGGGAATACTATAAGATAATTCAATAAATTATGTGTCCTGTATTAAATCTATTCCCTTGAAAATGCTGACTACAACAACTATTAACTATGCATTGAAGAATGATTATAAAAATTAATAATAGTCATAAAAATTATTCTAAATTCTATTCTATTGTTCCAATTATAAAAATTAGAACATGAAAAATGCTTGTTACATAAGTGGGAAAAATCGAACATGTAATTCTAATGTAGAGTGAAAGTTTGGCAAGGTACTGTACAAACTGAGCCTAATTTAAGCTAAAGGTGTAGTTTTCCAAATGCCACAATTTCATATTTTAACAATAAATTCTAAATACTAACTTAGAAATTTAGGGGCTGGGGATTTAGCTCAGCGGCAAAGCGTCTGCCTGGCAAGCGCAAGGTCGTGAGTTCGGTTCCCGGTACCGGAGAAAAACCAAAAAAAAAAAAAAGAAATTTGGGCAAATAGGCTTAAGCCTTCTGTTAAAAAATAAAATGTTTTCTTCCAACACTATACAAAACTTTTGGCTTTCAGTGATTTTATTTTCAAATACATTTGAAAACAAGACTAGCAACCTGATTTTGTCCTGATGACTTAAATCTTGTAAATAGGTTTCAGATGGTGACTTGATTCCCTTCAATCTCACCCCCTTTTAGGGAAGCTGCTCTCATTTCCTCAGTGGGAAGACTTGTGGGGGACATTTGACTTCGTGCTCTTATGTCAGTTTCATCAGCAACATGATTTCTCGAGTGGGAAAAGGAAGAAATATTTGGGCTCACAGGTAAAGGCTAATTCTAGAAAGCAATCCTAAGGGCTATCACTTTCAGCTTTTTTTTTTTTTTTTTTTGAGTTCCCCGGCTTAATAATTGATGATAATTCTTTGGAGTCCAAACTTCAGCTTGGGGATAGAAGAGAAACTTTTAAATGAAGCTATGAAACTATCGGTGAATGATAGAAATACATCTCATAGCAAAACAAAACACAGAAGTGACTGATTAGGAATACAAAGAGATGGCCTCTGATTTTTTTTTTTAATCAAAGGAGGTGGGGGAGAGGATTGTATCCCCTTATAGACTGGACATCTCAGGGTTTGGTTTTGTTTCTAGTTTGTTGTCATTGCTTTGTTTTCTTGGTGCTGGGGATTGAATCCAGAGCTTCACATATGCTAAGCAAATGTTCTACCACAGGGTTACTCTCCCAGCCCTGCACAACCCAGAATTTTGGAGACACATATGGAGGTGTTTCCATCATGTGGATTTTGTCAGCTATGGTCATATTCACCACCTCCTTCCACCAAGGACAGAGCTAAGTGTGAGCTCCCTTGTGAGCAGTCTTTCCAAGATAGTGACAGTGTTTCGTTTAGAGAAAACGAGGATGCAGATCTTCAGAATAGGGCCAGATGGTGTCGCAGAGGGACAGCTCTGGTGGCACTGCTCAGGAGTTCTTTCGGGTCTAGGGGAATATTGTATCCAGTTGAAACAACACTTGGTTCTCTGAGAGAAAACCAAGTGACCACCACCTTCTCTTTCTCTCATCTCTGCCCTCTGGCAAAGGTGTTTTATGAGTTTGTCTCTGCAAACAGGTCAATTTATAGACCTGACAGAAAATACTTGACTAATTGGTCCTCAGAAAGCACAAGCATTTATACTTTTTTCATAAGTCCTAACTTGCCGGCAGCTTGAATCCTTTCAAGCCTGGTATACATTTCTTGGGACTACACCTTCAGTTTCGGTAAAAGGTACTGTTTGTTTTCCATAACCCGAAGTCCAATTTGAGTTCAGCAACATCCTGTTAGAAAAGCTCTAACTTTCTGGACTTGTGTGGTGGTGGCCGTGGTGGTGTTTTTTCCTCAGAAGATCCAAGGGTAACTATGGGGGGTATAGACTAGAAGCAAAGCAGCATCAGTGTGACAGTAAGAGGAAAATCCGTGCAAAACACATCTGTTTGACATTGCACAGCTCAGAATTCCTTTGTAAAAGGATTGCAATGTGTTTGTGTTGCACTTGGGGAAAGCATAGATAAGATCTGAGATCAATTAGTGTAATTGATCATGTTCTTCTTCGAATCACAATTCACAACACTTATAAAGGCAGCCTTGTGAACACCTCTAGACACAGTTCCTTAGGTCAGGTGCACTTGGGAGATGGTGGGGAGGGTGGCTGACCGAGCCACCAAACTTGCTCTGCTCCTCAGGACAAACTGCTGGCATAGTCACGGCAAAAGCAGAGGTGCCATGGAGATATTAGCAGAGATTCTCTGTTCAACAGTTTTTGCCCTTTGAAGTTCCTAAGGAGGCTTCGTTTTCGGGCTCACAGCCATTGTGGGCTAAAGGTCAACCCTAGCACTGTGTCTACAGTGGTGAGACTGCCGGGAAACCCGCTGGAGAAATGCTAAAGGTAGAAGACTTGGTGATGCAGAAAGAAACTGAGGCAAAGTCTAATGTGGGCCTTGGACTCAGCCCAGTTTCCCAAGCTTTGGTGCACTCTTTAAGTTGAAAGTAGTTTTTAGGAGGCAAGTGTGAAGCTGGTGTGTGGGTGGATTGCAGCAGGATCCATCTGAACACCATTCTGAGAACCCAGACTCTGCGAAGTCCTCCCCGGCTATGTTAAAAACCCACTGCATGAGTTTGGGAAAGTTGCCTTATTTTGGGGTGCCCTACTTCACCTGGCTGAGAAAGGAAAAAAGTACGGCCTCATCAAAGTCCAGACAATAAAAGTTTTATTTAACCTTTGAATAAGCTCAAATCAATAAAAATGCATAGTTAGAGCAAAAAAATCAGTGATGTATGCGTCTGTTGGAAAATACAGTGCAATAAAGGAAAAAAAAATGACCATTGTTTCCTTTATCTTGTCAGGAAGCTTGTCCTCCACACAGTTCTGAAAGAAGCTTCTAAAACTCCTATCAACTCTTTCTTCTTCCCCGCTTAAATCCCCCACTGGCTGCCTCGTTGGCCTACCCAATGCAGTTCAGCTCTCCAGCCAAGGTCTCACCTCTCTGATGTCAGTACCCATGCTCTGGCCCATGTGCCCCGCTGCAGGGGCTCCCAAAGCTGGCCTAAGAAAGGTGGAAGGAACCACTACTGTGGTCATAATGGAGATGTATCCGGACACAGAGGTGATAAAGAGCCTTGTGGAGCCATCCACCAGGTCCAACTCCAGAGGAAACCAGAGACAGTGTCTTGGCCACCCTGTGCGATATTCCTACTGTTGATCTGTGCATGTTTGCTTTGATCTCTTCTCCTGGTCCTTATTCTTGACCCTCAGATTATTGGGAGCACTTTGATTCTGAATATTATCTGACAGCAAGGTTTGCTGAGAGATCACGGCCTAGCAGCAGCAAAGGGCACAGAGTCTGAAATCCACAGAAGGAGGTTCAAAGAAACCACTGAGATGTTACAGAATCCAAGGTTACAGGCAGGTTGCCAAGGGAGTGATGCACAGGGGTTTTGGGCTCCCATGGCTTGGCCGAGGTCATAGCTAGAAGGGAATGGAGCTGAACTCCCAACGCAATTTGACAAAGGTCATTTCCAAAGATTGCTTCTTCTATTATACTAATCATTGTATGGGAGCTTACTACAGTCTAGATATTCATATATATGTATATATAATATAGAAGAATATATA
>NW_004955423.1:2821714-2826976 GCF_000276665.1 Chinchilla lanigera | reverse complement strand
ATATATATATATATATATATATATTCCACCTTACCAGACAGTTTAATCTACTTGCCTAATCCACAAGAGCTAGAAAGCAGCACAGACAAGATTTAGCCTGGCAACTTGGATCCAGAGTCTGCGCTCCTCGCTCCTGTGAAGCACAGCCTCTGCTCTCTGAGCTCCAGCCTCCCAAGGTGGCCAGCGCAGCCTTGCTCCCCAGGAGCCTGTCTTGGGGCAGCACAGGGCAAAGGCACTGTAAGAGAAACATCGAGGGGAGAACTGTCCTTGAACTCAAGGAGCCTGCAAAGTACACCTAACAGGTGGAGAGAGCATGAGACCCTTCCAAAGGCATGCTGAGTCATGTCTCCCCTATAGCTCCAGGTTTACATCTAAGCACCGTAACAGAGCTCCTTTTTGGAAATCGTTACAATGTACAGGCCTCTATGCTGTCAGAGGAGGCTGAGAAATAGCAAAAGCCTGTCTTTGGCTTTATCTCCTTAGATAGAGGAGAAATCCACAGTTATGTGGGATCTGAAGGAAGCCAAGCATTTGACACTATCCAGCTCTGCCTACAGAGGAAGGCAGTGGCCAGAGCAGAGGATGACCAGGGGAGCCTGACCAGGAGCTTCTCAGTAGCAAACAGAAAGCTTGCTGTGTCCAAGGCTTCCATAGGCCACCCCTTTGTCTAAGTGCCTGTCAACCTCTTTTGTCTCTCTGGGCAAAGTTCGGGCTGGGGCAAGGACTAGGAGTTCCTTGGGCCGTGGGATGCTGCTTCTGTATCTATTCTGGGCATTCTCCTGGCTCACGGTGCTAACCCAGTAAAGGATACCAACTTTGGTGCCAGACAGACAGAGGGGAGTCTCGGAGCAAGTTACTGAATCCTCCTGTGTACATGGTAAATTCTGCACATTTTAAATGAGAAAAATGACAGTTCCTATTTCATAGGGCTATTATGAGGGTTAAACATAATAATACAGGGGCTGGGGATTTAGCTCAGTGGCACAGTGCCTACCTGGCAAGCGTGAGGTCGTGAGTTTGGTTCCTGGTACTGAAAAAAAAAATAATAATGCATAAGGTAAGATTCAGAGTCTAGCACACAGTGCTTTCTAAAATTAGCTGTTATTAAAATCCTAAAACCCAAGTCAACTGTTGATTCTTTCCTGAATCCTTCTATGCCTGCCTACATTCCCTGCTCCAGTTAATCCTTCCCTTCTCTGGGCTTATACAGTACCTCTATATGTTTTTGCTATGACACTTATCAGGCTGAGTGATAATTATGTCTGTCTGTTCTCTCAGCTAGACCAGGAGCTTTCATCCGAGGGCTGGACCTTATCTGTGTGTACCCAGCACAATGTTGGAGGCCCTGTCAGTCTTGGCTAGTGTAATTGATTAAACAAATTCCACCTTGTTCTGACCCACAGGCTGACTGACCGCCCTATCCTTCCATCCCACGGGTTGTAACCAGAGGCCTGAACTGACATGTCTGCTGCTGCAGGGCATGGTTTCCTCTGACGACCCGCTGTTATCGCATCAGCCTTCACTGGTGGGACTGGATAAGGGAACAGAGAGGAATTCAAACCCTGAGTCAAGTGTCCAGACCAGGCCAGCAGGTATGTAGATTCTCACCTCCTTACCTTGTCACTGCTCAGTTGCCCTGAGTTCTGTATATTGCAACTGCTTCTTAAATTAGTCCCTTGCATTTTTTTTTAATCTGTCCATTACTCCCAAACGCCAGTGTTTCTCACAGTGTAACAAGCATACAAAGCACTTGGAGATCTTGCTAAAATGTAGATTTTTGACTCAGTTTGACTAGAATGAGGCTGGCTACTGCATTTCTAATGAGCTGCTAGGAAACACAGGCACTGCTGGCCCTTATTTGACACTTTGGGCCAGGTATAGTGGTGGTGGGGTGTGCCTATAATCCTGGCATTTGGGAGGCTGAAGCAGGAAGATCACAGTGAGTTTGAGGTCATGCGGGGCTACCTAGTGAGCTCAAGACCAATCTGAACTACACAGCAAGGCCCTGTCTCAAACAAAACAAAACAAAACAAAACTCATTTGATACTTTGGATATTGAGTTTGGGCACCACTGCCAAGATAATCCTCTAACTCCTAGATGTGGTCATGTCATCTTGGTGGATTTGAACAAATTCTTCACCAGAAGAAATATAAGAATGGTAAATGAACATATGAAAAGATGCTTAATGTCATTAGTTGTTATGGAAATTCTAGCAAAAACTAGAATGAGATTCCAGTTCACACCAATGAAATGTTTTTTTAAAAATACAATAACATACTGGTGAGAAAAAAGAAAAACTGGAACTTTCAGACATTGCTGATGGAAGTGTAAAATATAGCTACCTTGGAAAATATTTTGGCAGGTTTCATTTCTGTTTGTTTTGTGTTTTGTGGTTTGTGATGCTGTAGATTGAACCCAGAGCTTTGTGTATGCTAGGCAAATCTCTACCACAGAGCTACATCCCCAGTCTTAGCTGTCTCTTCAAAACGAAGTCAGACATGTACTTGTAAATACTTATTTGACCCAGTAATCTTACTTTTAGGCACTTAGGTATGAACCCAGGTGAATTGAACACTTACTTGCACACAAAAACCTGTATGTGAATGTTGATATGGGGTTTATTTATAATGGGCAAAAACTAGAAATAACCCAGCTGTCCCCAGCTGGTGAGGAGATAAACAATGGACATATCTATGTGATTGAATATGTCTAGGCGAACAGAGAAGCAAACTACAGTATTAACATATGCAGAAACATGGATGAATCTCAAATGTGTTATTCAGAGTGAAAAAAAGCCAAACTCAAGAAGCTACTTCCTAAGTGACACCACTTTTAGGACATTATGGGTGAGGCAAAACTGACAGAGAGCAGGTCAGAGATTGTGAAGGGCTGAAAGGGGCAGAGCACTTTGTGACTTGCTGGAAGCCTCCTGGGCCTTCATGCTGTGTTAATGACTACATACGTTTGCCAAAACTTAGAGGATGCTAAAAGGGAGGAATTTCACATTATACCTCTCAAACAATGACAGCAGAACAAGTAACAGAAACTTTTGATTGTTTCTCTTTGTCTGAAATGCAAACTCCTTAGCCAGATCCTCTTTCTGACCATGCCTACTATTCCTGTCCTCTAAACGCCAGCTAACTTGTGCGATCACCCACACATGTCCTGTGTCTCATCTCACAGTCTGTGCTATATTATCTCCTACAATACCCACTTCTCTGTCTCTCAGAACACCGGCCAGCTGCAAAATCCCAGGGTGACTGTCACTCCGCTTTTACAACCTTTTCCTAACTTCCACGATCCAGAAGGGCCCTCTGTCCAGAGCTCACAGCCTCCTCACCCGCCCCACATCTCCTGGTCCCTGCACTTAGCGTGATCATTGATGCTTCCATATGTTCACATTCACTTTTCCCACTTTTAGGGTAAATTATAATAAGCACTTTCTCACCACACACACACACACACACACACACACACACACACACACACATGCACATACACTCCTCCTGGAGAACCCTTTTCTTACACAGCCTTCAGATCCAGCTAGCGTGTCACTTCACATCTTCACATGACACCTTCCTTGAATCCACCCAGAGTTCAGTACCTTCTCTTTTATGTTCCCTCAGCTCTTTGTTGGATGTCGTGATGACAGCTTCACCAACAGCGTGGTATTTATTTGATAATCCTATTATTATTCTGCTCCCTTTCTGATTAAGCTGTCAGTTCTTAAAAACAGTTCTGTGTCTTATTTATTTTTGAATCCTAGGACTTCTTTTACAAAGTAGGTAGATAATAAAAATATTGAATGAATGGATGAATTTTCCCAAGAACACCCCTTGACTTCCACACTAACCCAAAATGATACCATGGAAAGATAAACTTGCAGCCCTGATCATTTTCTCAGCAAGGAGTTCAGTTATTTGTAAGACTTTTGCTTTACTCGCCTCGGAATAGTTCTTTGGACACAGACAGATCAAGTTAACAAAATCCCCGTGTGCTCATGAGGCAGCAGTGAGTAGTCGCGCAGCCTTGGAAGTCACTGCTTTGGAAAGGCCTCCCTGGCACGTGTTCCGGACGCCTGACTCCTCACTCCTGGCATAGGTGAAGAGAGAGGCCAGCCCTGCTGACAGGAGGAGCTGCGGTGGTATCACCCGCTGGTGGTGATTGATGCCTCTGTCCTCACTCACGTGTTTGCAGAAGGGTTCTTGTCCCCACTGGGTCTGCCTCCCTCTGAGGGAGGCAGGTCCCCACATCACAGCCACTCCTGGGGCCTCTCACCAGTCAGCCCACACCTCTTTCTCCACAGCCCTGGAGTGCTGACAGCCAGCCACGCACCAGGGTGGATTCTGGGGGCTGACTCCCACGGTGGCTCACCCTGAGATGACGGTTTGATGGTCCTAACCAAGAACACCAGAGTTTTGAACAAGCCCCTACCATGAAGATAAGCTGCAAGGGAGATGCATATACACATGTTCGTGCACATATACAAATGCATACACATTCACATATACCTACTCTATTCATCACCTGCATACACTCACAGGGGAAAAATATATACCTGGTTGAGTCTTTGGCCACAAGCTCCCAAGTTGTCTCTCAATCCGCTAGGAGGAGCTGAGATTTTTTAAGCCTCTTGGCAGTCCAGGAGACTTTGTGAAGATCTGGCCGAGGTGGTCAGCCCTTTCATCCAAGTCTTTAGACTTTCCCATTCTTGAGGAAAGGAAAGATAAAGAAGGGAGGAGAGCCAGGCACGGGTGCACACCTGGATCCCAGCTACTTAGGAGCCTGAATTAGGAGAAGCCCAAGTAGGAGCCCAGCCTGGGCAATTTAGCAAGGCTCTGTCTGTAAATAAATGAACAAATAAAAGGCTGGAGTTGTAGCTTCGTAGTAGAAGGCCTTCAAATTTGATTCTGGGTTTTTAAAGAAATTGCCCATTCAGGCTCCCTCTGACAAACACAGCACTAGCCAATTTTGCGCAGATCATGGTCCAAATGTCTCTTCCTCAGGAAGGGGAGGTTGAGGAAAAATCCCAGGGCTCCCCTGGGGTATAATAATGGTGACACAGAAAATGTTTTAAAAACTGCATCTACATTAACTTCTTACCAGGATCAGCTACATAATTTGTCTGCCCAGTGAAGAATGAAAATATGGAGACAAAAAGTTGGTGGAAGGGGCTGGGGATTTAGCTCAGCGGCAAAGCGCCTGCCTGGCAAGCGCAAGGTCGTGAGTTCGGTTCCCGGTACCGGAGAAAAACCAAAAAA
>NW_004955423.1:2818773-2821614 GCF_000276665.1 Chinchilla lanigera | reverse complement strand
TTGACATTCATTAGATACCCAGTGGAGATGTCGGCATAAGTGCTTGCCTGGCAAGACTGAGGTCATGAGTTCGATTCTTAAAAACAAAAAAAAAAAAAAAAAAAGTTGGTGGAAAGTCCCTTTAAAAGTACTAAAATAAAGAAGGGCTCTTTCATTTCATGCATTTTTCATGGTATTTGCCATGATATTTTTCATTTTCTGTTCTAAGTAAAGAAAATTTAACATTTTAAATTATTAGCATGAATTTTACCATTCATCTCTGTAATGCACAGTATCTGTAATGCACAATATTACAGAGATGAATGCACATTCATCTCTGTAATGCACAATTGCACAATTCAGTGCAAATATAAGAGCATTTAACTTACATGTAGAATCATTGCAGTTACAGAGTTTGTATTTCATAGCTTGCACACGCCTGTGTATTTCACGCACACCAGAACAGTGGAGAGACTACACAAAATTAACGCAACTGCTTTTAGTTCACCTCCACTGTGCACCTGTTCTATAGAACTCTCTACTTTTGGCTTATCATGAATAAGGAAGGACTGAGAGAAAACAGCTGTGACTCAGCCTTTTCTTTACTTCTACATCACTATTTTTCAGTCAAAGTGGCTGCCTAATGTAGGGAAGGCTTTCTTGGTCATTTTTGTTTCTCAGAATGCGATTACCAGCTGGGCATGGTAACCCATGCACGTTATCCCAGCACTCTGGGAGCCTGAAGCAGGAGGATTACAGGTTCAAGCCTAGTCTGGGCAATTCAGCAAGCCCTTATCTCAAAATTAAAATAAAAAGGGCTGGCAATGTAGTTCAGTGTGAAGGTCTTGAGTTCAATCCTCAGCACCTTGGGGTGGGAAAGCAGTTATCTTCCCTCTCCATTCAGAAGAGGCTCTGGTTTGAGTGGGAAGCGTGGCCAGCTGGCGTTGCAGGAACTAGCTTACTCAGCCATGGATGAAGCACCTGCATCTCGTACTCACACTGGGCCTGGCTGCACTCCACACGCTGCAGGCACACCAAATTCCGTGCTCGTGGGCATCGCGAGTGCTGTGTGCAGATGAGCAGCAAGAATACACACATGATATATGTTTCATCTACTTATACGCAGGCTGCATTGTCCCTTGGGTCATGGACTTCACTTACATGGTCCCTCAGACTTCACTTACAAAACACAAGTTCAACAACAAAATTATTACAAATTTCAAGATGCAAAAAGCAGAGCTAAAACCAAACATGGGAACCTGCTGAGCACAGGGTCCTGTGCAACTGCACAGGCTGAACACCCTACTCTCTGCCTCTCCTCCCTGCGTCCCCAAGCCTCATCCCATACAGTCTTCCACCCTCTGTGACCTGGAAAGCACGAGGAGCTAAGAGGCCCCTCTTGGATCAATCGTACCCTGCGAAAGCAAAATGGCACATTATGTTAATAACCTGGTTCCCAGCCCAGTTCCCCCGGTTAGAAGGAACAGGATAGCATGCTAAGGCCCCTTTCTGCTAGTTATTGAGAACTCACCACATGCCAGACACTAAACTAATAATGTGCCTTATACACATTATTATCTCTTTTAGTCCTCAGAATAACAATATGGGTAATACTATTGCTTTCACTTTGCAGATGAGAATGTAGTCAAATACAGAGGTCAGGTAATTTATTTAACATTATTTAGGCTACAAGTGCCAGAACTTAAATCTTGAACTCAAAGCTAGAATTCTCCTGCCTATATTTTACCTGCAGGCTCACCTCCAAGTCTAAAAGTCCCACAAACATCTCAAGAAGCCCGTAGCCCTCTCAAGTTGCCCTTTTTGCATCTGAATCTTCCTCTGTCCAACTTCCTACCTTCTGCTAGGGCACCCACACTATTCCCTGTTGCCTTCCCTAACTCTTTAGTGCGGCTCCCCCATGAGAAGGCTGCTAACACACAAATCGGCAAGACTGGTAGATGCTGACACTGGGCCAGATACCCAGGAATCTTGCACTGAAGCTACGATTGAGCACAATGTCCCTTTCCAATGCTGCTCTGCACTTAAACATTAAAATAGCTGTAATAATTTTTAGCATGATTGTTTATTATATTGCAAATATCCCCACATGACCATGGATAGTCAGACTGTATACAGTGCTATGCCTCTGAGATTCCTCAGCGCTAGAAGTTCCTCCTGCTTTGCCTGTGGTTCCTTTTTCTAGAAAGCTCAAATGTGAGCTCATCAAGTTGGGGTCTGAGATGGAAGAAAGGAATGTAGGAAATATCAAGACAGATCTTTGTGCTCTATCTAGGACTTCAATGCTCTTTTGAACTCCTGTTCTCTGAAAGGCGCACACGTAAATCAGCCCTGAAGGACTTTCTTACCTTTCAGCAAGACAAATCAAAGCATGTTGCTGTGATCTGAATATTTGCAGCCCTCCAAAATACATAAGTTAGAACCCAACACCCTGCGATAGTACAGTGTTAGGATGTGAACACTTTTGAAAATGATGAAGTCATGAGAGTTCCACCTTCAGAAATGGGATTCATGTCTTTATATGAAGAGACTCACGGGAACTCCCTCACCCCTTTGCAACAGATCAGGAAATTTGGAAGGTACCAGCTAAAATGAAGGAGTCTCGTCAGAACTGAACTTGCTGGTGCCTTGATCTTGGACTTCCCAGATTCCAGAAATGTGAGAAATAAATTTCTGTTGTTTATATATGATCCAGTCTAAGGTATTTTATCATAGCATTCTGAACAGAGTAAGACACATATCTTAAATCTCAGAAGATACAACTTTGCCTAAGGGTGAGTGCTCTGGTATGCATACACACACACACACACACACACACACACACACACACACACACACACACAC
>NW_004955423.1:2639658-2815464 GCF_000276665.1 Chinchilla lanigera | reverse complement strand
ATCATGTTAAATTGAAATCCCACTTTAGTATTTTTATGCTGGAGCTTAGGAAGAACTCAAAGTAGGAAGCAAGAAAGGAGGATGTTGATTCGAAGAAAGACCAGAGTTAGGTATTAGGTTAGATGTTATGGTTGATACATTGTGTCAACTTGAGGAGTCTAGAGGTTTGGCTAAGTGACTCAGCAGTTCTACATCCTGGGGTGCAAAGGACATGCCCTTCCTGCTCTAGGATGTTGTTCATTGTGTCACTGTGAGAAGTTTAGAAGGTTAACTATGTGAATGCCGCCCCGTGGGTGGGGGTAGCCTGCTTACAATATAAGGAAGAGGCTTGCACACACTGCCATTCCCCCCTCTGCTCCTGTTGCTTTGCTAGCTTCTGCCTCAGAACCAGGCAAGTATGGACTGAAGCCTCCACAAACTGTAAGCTAAATAAACCTTTCCTTCCTTCATTTTGGGCGTTGAGTATTTTGTCTCAGCAACAAGAGAAAAGTAACCAAGACATTAGGAAAAGGCCCACAAATGTACTAGGAAGCTAAAGAGACAGCAGCCTTGGGGTACTGCGGGAAGAAAGGCAAGTTTAGAAAAAACGTTGCAGGGTTCCTTTTCTTTAAATTTATTTATTTATTTATTTTAGTTGACCTTTTCTGTGGTACTGGGAGTTGAACTCAGGGCCTTGTGCATGCTAGGCAAGCACTCTACCACTGAGCTACATCTCCAGCCCCAAATGGGTTCTTAACAGGAAAAAAATTGGTGCTGCAAGTTGCTGTTCACTAGTTTACTCACTTACTCCTAAGTATATTTAATATTCAGACACCCTACTCTTGCTTGAGTGGAGGGAGAAGAGAAGGGCAAAGTGTTTGGAGGACCGGCTCAGGCCTTGAAAGCCTTCTATCCGAGGGGAGTGAGGCGGCCTGGCAGGTGGGGCAGTACACTGAGATGCCAGACTGCCTGGGATCAGATCTTCTGCTTCTGAACTCTGCAGCACTGCTCAAGGTACTTAACCACGCTGGGCTTTATTTTCCTCATTTAGAGAATAGGGACAATGATATCATTCTTTCAGACTGTTGTGAGGAATAAATGATTTCACACATGAATCCTAACAGCAGATCCTGCTAAACAGCAAACGGCCAATAAACGTCAGTAATTATTATTCCCTTAGAAGGGAGTTCACAAGGAGGATGGGTGGCGTCACCATTCAATATTAGCAGATCATTCCACACATCACAAAGTCATTAACATTTTTTTCTGAACACATACAGTGATATTATTTGCTCACTTCTAATATTTGTCGCTTTCAGCCTCCATTTTACAAACAAAACAAAGCCTTCTAAAATAGACCAAAAAGGGCAAGTGCAAAAATCTAACACTGTAGCACCCTCCTCCCAGACTGTGATTTTAAGCAGATTCAGGCAGGAAGTTAGACATTCCTGTCGTGTTTGGTGAAGGTGTATGGCAGGGTGAGGCCTGGCATTTGTTGTAGGATTCCACAAGGGTCCCAGAAGCCACTGCCCTGACTTCCAGGGCTTTGCAAGGAAGCTGAAGTGGTCCCCTACTCACCGTCCCCGCACAGCACAAGACACCTTCCCACCCCACCCCTGCATCCGCATGCACCCAGGGCATCCACAGTCTCTGCAGGAACTACAGCGTTGCTGACAGACTGAGGGAGCATCTGTCTTGGTGCTAGAGAGACAAAACAGATGTGTTTGGTTTCCTCAACGTGCTAGTGTTAGTGACCTTAGAGTGGGAACTGCCTAGAGATGCTCAAAAGACTCATTAAACTGAGATCCTCCACAAGGCATCTTCTGTGCATGGGGACAGGAGGAAGGAGGGAGACTGGGCCAGTGAAGCTTCTTCCTTCCAGGGCTCCTGAAGAGGTCAGCCTGTACCAAACACTCTGCTTCCTCCTGGGTTCACATCCTCTCCTGAGCCAACCTCTCAATGAGGAGATGAAAATAGGGATCTCAGTGCAGTCAGACTCCCTGAGGATCCCAAGCAACTGTCCCAGTGTGCAGGAAAGGGCCCACCTGATACTCCTTGGGCTGGATGGGGCAGATCAGCTGCATCTGAGACGTCTCAACCTGTGGTCTGTGATCAGTGCTGCACATCCAGGCTGACTTCACAGAGCCGAGCCCTGTCTGGTGATGGTGTCTCAGACAAAGTCTGAGGACATGAGGGACATGGCTAAGAAGGGGCTCCGTGTTGACAAGGCCCAGCATTGTCCAATCAGGTTCCTATCTGGAGCCCTGCATCGCCTAGAATCTCAAAAGTAGGGCCCCAACTTTGACATGTGTGGCCACCAAGGACTTGACTTGCTGGAGCAACCTGGCCTAGAGCAAAGTCACCAGAATCCCAGCTTTTGTTATTATCAAAAGCTCATGTACAAGTATTAAAACCTGGTCTGATCACCCTCACATCAGAATTATATTAGGATAACAGTAAAAGGTACTACTGATTAACAGCTTGCTATGTGTCAGATAATATAGTAGCCATTTTACAGGTATTATCTCATTTGATCTTCATGAAAACTCTGGGGTTTTTATTTCCCATTTTTCAGATGACAAATTTGGAGATTCACAAAATTATTGCATATCTAGTAAATGGCAAAGACAGGACTTTAAAACAGATCTATTCGATTCCCAGATCATACCAGTCAGTCACTCATGTCTCCCCAAACCCTGATACTCTGTACAGTGGCCGTATTAAGACAGTTCCAACAAGGACTGATCTTCTTATGAAACAATGAAACAACCTGGATTCTTAAACTCTGGATTCATTAAAGGGCTTAGTTCTCATTCCCTCATGGAAAGTTAAAGGAGAGAGTCTGAAATTTGCCCTTCCCAATACCAGGGGCCTTCTAGCTGTTGTAGATGAAATCAGGGGGCACATAAATGGGCAAAGGCAGCAGCATGGGCTTGGGGACCCATCACATTGAGCAGTATCGAGGACACAGGGAGACAGTGACTTCATGGAAGGATGAAAGCATTTAGAAGAGTTTGGATGACCGGGCTGGGAAGAGAGAGTGAGGTTAACTTACAGAAGATTTTTTTAAAAATAGGCAGAGGAGTTTATCTGCAGTGGGGTGGACATGGAAATTAAGCAAAGTAACAGATGTAAATTTCTTTGTGAAATGCCTTCGCCACATTTAGTCCCATCATTGCCCCAAGAGTTAGTTTTGTTTCCCTGGCTGGATTAATTGATGATCCATTGATTGATTCATCAGTCAACTAGCTCCGTATCCAGTCAAATCACACGAAGTTGCTGATATTTGACTGCTTTTGACCTCTATAAACCCAGCAATTTCCTATGGAAAACTACGTAAAGACCTAGAGAAATATTTGCCACTGTTTTCACTGACTTTAAAATTCATCATTGTTAGAGCTGGAAGGAACCAAAAGAGGTGATCTGCATTAGTCCACAGATTTCAGACAGGAAAGATACTGCCTTCCTAACTTTACAAAATGAGCGTGTGAGGCTCTGAGACCTGGTGAGATGTAGAGGGCAAATTACAAGTATGGTTTCTTGCTTCTCTGTCTGTTGCTTATCGCACCTCATCCCACTGCACTAGACTTGGCCTTCAGATTTAAAAACTGCTGTTTTACATAACAAATCATTTTATTTATAGACTCTTACTATTTAAAACTATTTCATATTTCTAAAGCGGCAACAGGTTCTTAAGGAGAATTTCTTGGCAGTGACAAAGCAAAAGTGTTTTAAAAAGATTAGCCTGTCAAAAACACTCCAAATAGATTTTTTAAAAAAAGAGACTGAAGACAGGAGAGGGGATGAATCAGTGAGGCCTTAGAGAGTTTGGATTTGTGACCCAGAGGAAAGGGAAGAATTATAGGTGATGCCAGAGAACGGTGATTCACTGACACCCAGGCGGGACCAGAGCAGGAGTCTGCTCTGGATAGGAAAATACACGATGTTTGGAAGGCGGGAGGGTGGGTCAATTAAACAGTGTGTCCCTGTGGGTCACATTCTGGGTCTTCGGTGCAGTAGATAGCACCCATCAACCTGCTTTTTGGTTATTTGGAAACTGTTAATGGCCATTCTGCCCAAACAGTGCATAGTTTAGCCTGGTTCTGCCATTCACTCCAGTTTGTGGGCTTTGAATAATAACACTCCACCTCTCTTTCATGCCTAACATGCTCAGGCTAACCTCAATGGTCCCAACTTTCATTCCATGTCCCCTCTTGGTACACTTGAGGAAAAACACTGGGTCCTGTTGGAACAAATGTAGAGCTAAGTACAAGAGAGTGAAAATATATTAGACTCATATTTGGCCAAATTTATGTGGCACGATAAGTTTAGAAATAATGCTTTCAACCCCTTTTTACTGTATAGATCGGGACAATTTCATGTTAACTATTATACTGTTTGGACTTTTGGTTTCAGTATGTTTCCATACAAATATCCAGGAAAAAATTCTCTAATTGAATATATCTGCAAGACAAATCATTCAGTTGATCCAGGAGTCTGATCCAGGAGGCAGCTGGCAATACAAGACATCCATGTGAGGTCACCACTGAAAATGGAGATTTAGAAGTTACAAAGGCAGAGGTAAATATAGAAAGTACAAGGATGGGTGCATTCATCTGGAGTCACTGTTTTGTAAAAAATCCTCAAGGATTATGATAGAAAAGACTAACTGTACTCCAAAATCCATTCTCCTCATCATAGAATAGAGTTGAGAAGGGCCTGCCTACCCATGAGCTATATTTCCCAGCTTCTTTTATATCTAGACATGACCATATGTATAGTTCTGTCCTATGGACAATGAACAGAGATAATATGTCATGTCCAGGCCAGGGTCTGAAAGCAGAGGTGGCTTTGCCATTCTCCTTTTCCCCTGGGAGTGGCTGGATGCAGGTACTAATGAGGCCCCGAAGTCTAAGACAATAGCAAATGGAAGGATTCAGGGTTCTTGAGTAGAGGAAATCTGTCTGCTAACAGAAAAAGTCACTGTGGACTAACAGAGAAATAGATTTCTTTTGTGATAGCACCATTATCATGCTTGGATATCTTTCTTACTGAAGGCTGACCTACAAGGACTCTGTGGAATGCCTGGCCAAAGGAGAGCGGCAGGGCAAAGGAGATGGAGAAACAGAATACGCTGTGTGGCTAAACATGGAGAAATAGGATAACCTCTAAAGTGCAGGGTTACCAAAGTCAAGGAAGGACTAACCTCAAGCAAAAAAGAAGTGATCAATAGGGTTAAATATTCATGTGGGGGAGGAAGATTAATGACGAGGCCCAGCTCGAAGGTAGTAAGATTGCTCACTACCTTCCAGAAACAAAATAGATATGGGCAGGCATTTCAAAGACCCAAGGCCACGTGAACAGTACATATTGTCTTTTTTCCACTTGTTTTGCTGTTGGGCTTTCCTCTCCTGGCATTAAAGGAGCTTGAACTTGAGAACATCCCCAAAGGACTATAGAGCACAGTCCAAAACCAATGGAAAAGTTGCATGAATTCTGCCATTATGTAATGCAGCAGAAAAGCCCCTTAGTTAGGCTGCTTTGTGGAACCAACTCCTGACACATCTGGGACGGCAAAGTCCAAAAGGACAAGCAGGGAAGGCTCTTTTTTTTTTGGTTGTTTGTAAAAGGAAAGAAAAAATGAGTTCCAGCCTTAAACCAGACTGACTGCAGCATCCCACTGGGAAGCAGCAGGTGTTCCTTGAGCCTGTGTTGCAATAGACAGATGCACCTGCAGGTCAGGGGAAGAAAGGGGCCACCAAAGGGCTTGGAGCCAGCTCAGAGCAGGAGTAAAGATGGGCCAGTCTCCAAGCCGGCTTTCGGTATTTGGGAAGGTTTTCAGGAAAATAGACTAAATCATGCAGCCTGCTTTCTCCTGCCTTATTTAGTTATATTAGTTTAAATGAAATACAAAAACCAAACAAAACAAATCCCAGTCACATTTAAAGAGGGTTTTTTGTTCATTCTGTGGTCATTCGGAGCTTTGCGATCAGACCAAAGTCCAAGTCTGGGTTCACCCAGGATGCCAAGGAGTGACTGAAGGTGAGAGGAAGGGGCTTTGTCCCTGTTAGCCTCCTTAGCCACCCCAATACAAGAGGAAAATTGTAATATATATGTAACATGCAATAATGTAAATCATATACATTCTAATATATATAATAATGTAAAATGTGCATAAATGTATCTTCAGAAAACACTGTAAAGGCAGCCTCATGGTAAGTCTCCAGATAGACATTCCAACCCAATTGTTCCCGTAAGTTATTCTTACATCAAAATTTTGGAGCTCCACTGGCTCCATGAATAAATGTCTTCTGGTTCTTGGCAAGTTGTCTACCCCTTTAGTAACTGGTTCTTTGTCTAGAAAACAACTTCCCTGGGTCACAGCGAGGACTATGGTGAGATGACACGTGAACCATGTTTGCTCCCACTCCCTCCTTTTCCTGGGAGAAGCGTGGTCTACTGCTAAAGGAGTAGCTACCGTGTCAGTTGGACATCAGAGAACACAGGAGAAAGTGGAAGCTGCTTTGTTTGGGTCTTTGGATGGAGCTTAACGTTCAGAGCAGCTTAGTTCGCCCAGCTAAGCGCTGTCTTTGTGGGAGAAGCCAAGCCACTCATCTGACCTAAAAGGCAGAAAACCCAAAGGCAAAACTCCAAAACCAAGATCATTAAAATGTGGATCATCCAACTTCCCACCCCATGCCAGAATTTCTCCCACAGCTTCCCAATGGATGATCAGCCAGGATTGCCTAAACCCTTTCTAAAGCCAGAGTTTGCCTTCTCAGGGAGACATCACCAATCACTGCGAGTCAACCTTAGGTCCAGGCAAATCCACCTTCTTGTTACTGCCTCCAAGCAATCCTTGTTCTCCTGTCTGGAGGAAACCAGAAAAAATATAATCCCTTTTCTGCATGACCACCTTTGGACTATTTTGCCACAATTACCAGGTCTCCACTTCTTCTCCATGTCACCCCTTCTTCAAAGTTAAATAACTCCACTGCTTTAAAATGATACACACAATTTTGGCATCTTATTTATTCATTTTTGAACTTGCTATTTTCATCAAAGACCATTTTAAATTTGCATTAGTAACAAGGGCCATAAGTTGACCCAAAGCTCCTTATAACTTACTCTAGATAGAATGCAATTAATTCCACCTTGATCTGTATATTAAAATAATATCTCTCTCCCTCCCTCCCTCTCTCCTTTGTTAAAATATCCAAGTACCCTCATGTCCAGGTTTGGTTTTCATTTCTATAAATAAGACAAGGCTAACCATCCTGGCAGAAACTTGCCTCAATTTTGTCTAAAGTATCTATGAAGCCACAGAGAGATAAAAACCTCATCTGACACCCAAAGCTAAGACCAGTAGAAAACCACTTGTCAAAATGTAGAAGGAATTGATACTTTAAATGAAGAAAAAAGTGGATGAAGAAAAACAACTGGCTATTGACCTGGTCTTTTCCTCAAGAAACAGTGGTTCTCTGATAAGCAAAGAGAAGGCAGAAAGACACTTTTCTTCCTCCTGACTGTCCTACTTAGAGATCTGGGGCCTACATCGTAAGATACCTGGGAGTTGTCCCTTTATCATGTTGGAATTACATTTTGAGTTGATATAATTTTTTTTACCTTCATCTTTCAGTATCCATCTAGGGATTCAGTCTAGGAAGCATAGGAAACTAAGGTGCTAGATATACTGCATTCTGTTAGGATTTATCACCAGATAAAATATGATACTTCAAGTTGGTGATCGAAGAAGAAGTACCCTAGTAGTGATACATAGCAACAAGAGTATTCTAGAAAGTGAGGACAGAAGCTCAGCACAGCAGAGCCATGCCGTAGGAATGCTAGTGAACTTTTCAAAATTGGGCAGGGAGCCATTCTCATCAGACTGCTCTCCAGCTGCAGAGCTGAGGAGATTCAATCATCACCCAAGTGTCCAATCAGTAGAGTCGAATGAAATCTACACACCCTGTCTGTGGGTGAACCTAACACTGACTTTCCCCTCTCATTTAAACATGAGTAACCAGAAAAAGAAAAACCAGCATTGGGAACACAAAAAACAATTACGAAAAGAGGAGATGAAGAACATTCCTATAAAAATGATCTCTTGTGGGGAACCAGGAAGCATGTTTAGAAAACTTATGGCATAATATCCTCTAAAGTATACAAGAAGACATGGCTTCTATGAAAGAAGCCCACATGTCACAAAGGCACAAAAGAAGGGGATGGCAAAGACAGTAGAATGAGATGAACAGTGAGACATAGCTGAGGCAGATAAAAATATCATTAAAATAGTTACTAAAAATATAATAACTAATACTAAATATAATATAGTAATATAATAACTAAAAATAAATAATATAATAACTAAAAATATAATAACTAATACTAAATAATGTACAGCATAGCTTAGAATGAATGGAGAGTGGCACCAGCCCTGTAGAAAAGTAAGTTAGTATTCTGGTGATCACACTTTAGATGTTCTACTATAACATAGAGGAAAAAAATAAAGAAATTAAAACGGTGGGTAAGAAGATAGTGGAGAAGCTCGAGAACATGCTTTAACAGTAAATATGAAAGGAACAAGAATGAGGACACTGAGACACATCAAAGACATCAGTGAAAATTATACGATGGGGAAGTTTGGAGTATGCAGACCGACTCACTGTTCTAAGTAAGATTAAAGGTCATGTCCCAGACTTAGATGCATCCCAGGCAGGATTTTTAATTGGGAAGAATAAAGAAAAGAACCCTTCAGGTGCTCAGGTTAAGAAAGTTACTTGCAAAGGAGCAGAAAGTAGTAATCTCCGACCTCTCTCTAATGCTAACTATCAGTGCAGCCACATCTACAAACTAACTGGATGGAAAAAGATTTAGGTGCATTTGGGTTTTGTATCTAACCACATTGTAATGATTAACAGAGACAACAGAAGACACATTCAGATAGGCAAGGCTTCAGAGAATAGACTGGCCCATGGTCTTTTCTTGAAAACATTCTTTGAAGAGATATGCTGACCGGCTGATAACAGAACACACATAAAAGTCAAATACACACACACACACACACACACACACACACACACACACACACACAAAGTTCTTCCCTTATGCAGTTTGGGACAGTATTCTGAAATTCAATAAATTATATGTATTGTCTGAGACATTGTGTAACTCAGAGACTGAGCTTAGTCCTTGTGAGAAACACTGGTTGCTATCTAACACCTCTCTTTCTTCTTTCCAGTACCACCTAATTTTGTCCATATCCATTTTCTTGTTTAAAGGAAGCTTCAAAAAAAGCTAACCTCATACCTAGACATGGTGTGGGCTATGACTGGTTTAAGTATGGACGTGTAACATAACCATGCCCAACAAAACATGAGGGAAGTTTGTAAGAAAGGCTTATAGGAAAACTTTTTTGAATGAGCAAGGTAGCACATGCCCGTAATCCCACCTACGTAATCCCACCTTGACTCAGGAGGCTGAGTCAAGGGGATCACAAGTTTGAGGCCAGCTGCAACGGGCAACTTAGTGGGACTCTGTCTCAAAATTAAAACAAAAATGATAAAATAAAAAAGAGTGGGACTGTAGCTCACTGGTACAGTGCCCTGAAAATAAAATAAAACAAAATAACAACGATAAATAAAAATAAAACAGCAAAACTTTCCTGGCTTACAGCGACACAGAAACAGATTCATCTTCTCTTGTAGTTGGAACTGCTACAATCCGCTCACAGCCGTGAAGGGAGCTGGGCTGGAAACCACACGGATACATCTAGGATGGCAAAGCCAGATATAAAGAACCTAGGTCCAGGCTGATATTGCTGATTTGTTGATTTAATTAAACCTAGGCCTGCACTGCACTACTATACGGACTTGTTAAATAATACAAATGAGTCCCAATTGTCTGTCACATACAGGCAGGGTGAAATGACACAGCGCTGCTGTGTTATCTATCTCTTCACTCCTCTTCCAGTGCCAAGAAATATTTTTGAGCCATATCCTTTAACCTACAGTTCATATAGAATCTCTCGCCTTATTTCATGACCACTTACAACAATGACTCATGTTGTTCTTGTCCAGATTTTCTAACAATGGCCAGGCTTATTGCATAGTGAAGACCCCATGCCAAGAAAATGACTAAACAAAGGGTCTTTTCTTTCCCTCTCCACAAAAGCATTATTGCGTAGAATGACATAATGAAGTTTTTTCATTGCTAAAGAACTTGAGAAATGGTTTTTTATGCATCTTTAAGCTTTGTGTTAAATGCTCTAACTCATTGGGATTCTTTTTATTGATGAAAGACAATAGATCATCCAAAGACAGACATAGAGCATCAAATGCCTTTTGCTGAATTATATGATCTATGAATGTTCCTAAATCAGATACACTTAAAAGTCAGCACATATTATGACAGCAGCTAGGTAAATACATAAGAACAAACAAAGAAAATAAGCAAAACTGTTTGTGGTGATTCTTTCTGCATGGTGAAGCATGATTATTTTCTTTAAACTTGCAGACACTTGTATTCTCTTTTGTTTCTGTTCCCCTTTTTTGGTGACTGCATGATCTTCTTTGACCAAGGAAGTACCTGGCACCCTGTCACTTCCCCAAAAGAAGCAGAGTGGGCCATTCCTACTCCTCTTGGTTCTTAGGCGCAAGTGTATTTTCTTTTCCAATTCAGGTTTTCCTGAGTTAGATTTACAGCTTCCAGCAAGATCTGCCACACCGAGGCTGCAGAGGCCTCAAACTCATTCCACAGGGGACTGCTCCACCACAGGCACCAAGTCCTGCCATGTCACCTTTGAACTAACTGCCTTAATAACCAGTTTCTCTTGACACTGTCCTTCAGAATCCTTTTTCCTGGCTTCTTTCCTAGATGACTTCTTTCGTCTTGCCTAGAAACCCTTCATTCTTCATGGTAAATGAAGGGCAAAGGGGTAGTCCTCCAACACTTTCATCCTTATCCAAGTGGGAGATTATCTTCCATTTGTAGCAAACAAAATGTTAAGACCCTGCAGGCAAGAAGACCGGCCTCATACACAGGTCAACCTGACAGTTCAGTGACCATTTTTACTTCTTAGATGAACATGGTCCCCAGGAAATTACCGTGGCAAACTGCCTATTAGTTCTGTCAAGACCTCTTAGAAGAGTGCTTTTAATTGTGTCCTGCTACATTTGTACCTGGAGGGTGGATTGAACTGGCTTTGATCACCTGACATTCTGATTCCCACAAGAGTCTCTCCTAATCCTCCTCCACAGGATGTTAGGCATCATTTGACTCCAAGATTGGTAGTGGCCCTGCACTTAGGCAGATTCTAACAGGCATAAATAATCATTTGTTTTGAGGATGCCTATTTTATGTAGAGAGACAGAGGCTTGATCAACCAAGCTCAATAAAGGGGGAATCAAGTTTTAAAGATAAACATGAGACAAAAAAAAAAAAAGCAGGAGAAGGGTAGATCAGGAATGGCATAGGAGTATTAGTATGGCTGGACCCAACAGGTAAAGCAACCAGGAAATAGAAACTTCTGCGGTGCAGAGGCTGCTTGCTCTGGGCATCTACCGCTCTCTGAATGGCCTTTAATGCTCATTTCTAAACAGCCAGTTTTCTCTGCTTCCCCATATTCTCAAGTCCCTCATATTTTTTGTGTGCCTGTGACTTATGGTCATCCCAGACCTTACCTAATGGCAATTCTTGGTATAGACATTGGTCTTTTGTCTTCGCTGTAATTGGCTTCATTTTACAACAGTTGCAGTTTTGAAATAAATGTTTCATTGAAGAATGTGTAGTACAGAACAGCAGAGAGAATAAAATAAGAAAACATCATACATCTTCCAATTTTTAGTATTTTATTTCTGAACTGTCAATCTCTTGTTTTTAGTGCAGATCCAAATAATAATTTAATATAATTTTTAAAGTGAATCTCAGAAATCAATTCACTTCTAAATATTCCTATTAAATCTCTATATTTTATGGTTATTTGATCCTTTTCTATAAGAAAGGAATCTAATGACTTTCTTCAACATTTTAAGCATAGCCATATAAATGGTTACTGGGCTATCTGTGGATTGGATGTCTTTGGGTCCAGTGACCAACTAATCCAATCAAGAGTGGTTGGGGAGACCTATGGTCATTGGCGTAAAATAACTGTTGATGATACTGCTGGTTTACAAAGCTAAGGGGAGAGCAGACTTCTGTGTAAGGGGGATCAGTCATGGTACACACTATAAAACCTGATTAAATCATCCCTAGATCACAGAGTCACCACTAGTGCTGGGATTAAGGGGAGGCAATTGCCTCAGACACAAAAGTTAGGGGGAGCCAAAATAGTTAGTAATTAAGTGTTATTTAATGCAATGTTTTAATGAATCAAAATTCTAGAAAATCCACAGTGAGCAAAATATTAAAATGTTAAATAAGAATAGGATCTTCCCACAAGAGTAATAAATATGCTACATTGAATGCTCATCATATATTCAGGTACTTTGCTTACATTAGAACATTTTCTCCTCATACAATCCCATGAGGAAGATATAATTAAATAGCACCATTAAAATTCTTGACATCAGGACTGGGGATATTGTTCAGTGGGAGAGCACTTGCCAGGTATGTGTGAGGCCCTCTGTTTGATCTCTATAACATGAAGGATGGAAGGAAGGAAGGAAAAAGAAGAAAGGAAGAAAGGAAAAAAGGAAGGAAGGAAGGAAAGAAGGAAGAAAAAGAAAGAAAGAAAATCTTGGTAACAAATTGCACCTTCAATCTAGTTTTAAATAAAAAAGCATTTATTGGTAAAATTTTGTGTAGAGCATTAGAACATCCTGGAGACATATACAAAAAAGTAACTGTAGTTTCTGTTTTTAACATGTCTTCTTTAATTTTTCTTTTTCCTGGTATTCCAAGTTCAGTGACCTAACTTGCTTAGAAAAACAAGCCTTTTCCAAGAGAAACAACACTTAAATCAAAGAAAATTCTTACATCAACAGTGTTTTTAAAATGTGATCATTTTAAGACTGATATTTCCGACAAGCTGAGTTTTTGGAGCTTAGAATTGGGGTGCTTCATCACTCAGGGGACTAATCTTTTAGGAGAGCTTGAGAGTTACATTTTGGAAGTTGCTGAAAGAGGCTATTTTGCCTTTGAACTGTGATACCTTTTGAACAAAAAAGGAATTTCCATTATTATTATTTATGCTGGTTTCTGGGACAAGCAACTATAATTAATCAGTCACTTATTCAACAGCTATTCATGTGGGGTTAAATGGATTAAAGCACGAGCTTAGGAAACAACCATGAAATAGACAACCAAAGTCCTTGCCTTCATGGAACTAGCATTTGATTTGTAGTATTACAGTAGTGCTCAGTATGGCATCTCTAACTTAAGACTTATTTTCCCATATTTAAAAAGCAAATAATGTTAACTTGTACAATTTAGAGAAAACTGGGAAATACATTCAGTCTCAACTAGTTAATGCTTTGAATGCATTAGAATATTCCCAAATTAATTACAATTTTTCTACCTGTTGATTACCATTCTCTAAAGTATTCTAGCTCAGTCCCAAATAATCTCCCAGCAAAACATTTATTAACATGTTTGCTTGCACCACAGGGTATATGCAAATCGAGAAATCTTATGATTTTCCATTTCTAAACTGCTTTCTTTCTTTGTTTTTTTCTAGACCGCTTTCTGAAAATAATTTCAGGAAGCAATAAGAACTGAGTGAACCTTGCCCTTTATGATTTTATCATGGAAATTTAAAAAGCGGTCAATTTTATGATGACTTTAACCTTCTTTGCAAATTATTTCTGCCTATGTTTCCATATACTATGAGAATTCTGAGCTGCCTTATGTCCTAAAACATGCCTTTTCTGGTAATGCCAAGTGATTCAAATGGAGAAATCTCAGTACACAGAGGGGCTATCCCTGACTTTCCAGTGCCGCAAGGCCATTCTTAGGAGCTGGGGCTAGCGCTGTTGGAACAAACTTTCATTAAGCTTCTACTAGCTCCATAGTGTACACGACTATATTCCCTTTGAAATCTGTTCCAGAACAATATATTCCTAGTGTTTGACAATGAATCCTAGGGTGCCATGAGACCAAAGATAGAGAAGCTCAGAGATTCAGGACTGCACAGAGTGCAGTTTAATTGGAGGATTTACTGACTAAAATGTGATCTTGGGCAGCAGCAAGACCAACTGGATTTCAGCAATTTGAGTTAGAAAAAGAGACATATTTTTGGGTTGGGACAAAGTGACTTCACCCCCTAACATGGCTCACCTTGAGATAATATCAAAGAGTCAGGCACATCCCCAGAGCCAGAGTCTGGTGATAGTGACCTACATATGACTCTAATGGTTGTATCTACATGATTTGCTGGAAAATTATGCAGAAAAAATCAGGTAGGGCTATTCAGGAGCTATCACGTTGGTTATAATTCAAAATGGCTACAGTGATGTCTAACTGAATCCATATTAAAAATCTTCTAATCTTCAGAGATACCTGTTTTATTGAATAAAAATGTCTCAAATCTCCATAATTATGTATTCTCTTTGCATTTAAGTACAGTTACAGCTGAATTTAGGGAATGAAATGGGAACATCACTGATATTAGAGAAATAAAGAGATCATAAGATGCTACTGTGAACAACTGTCTGTCAACAAATCAGACAACCTAAATGAAATGGGCAAATTTCCAGAGAGACAAAAACTATACCAACTGACTCAAGAAAAACTAGAAAACCTAACTAGACCTATAACAAATAAAGAGACTAAATTAGTAATAGAAAAGCTTTTCTTTTTTTTTTTTTTTTTTTTTTTGGTTTTTCTCCGGTACTGGGAACCGAACTCACGACCTTGCGCTTGCCAGGCAGGCGCTTTGCCGCTGAGCTAAATCCCCAGCCCCTTAGAAAAGCTTTTCTAAAGAAATGGCTCAGATCTGCTGGCTTTAACCAGTGAATTCTACCAAGCACTTAAAGAATAATTAAAACTTATCCTTTACAACTCTTTCCAAAAAAGAGTAGGAATAGGAGAGAATACCCCCCATATATTCTTGTGAAGCCAAGATTAACTCTGGTACCAAGGATGGTGGACGCGTGCCAGTGGGTACAGTGCTCCTTTTAGGGGTGATGAAAACATTTTAAAATTGAACTGTGGTAATAGTTGAACAACTGTGAATATACTAATAACCCTTGAATTGTATATTTCAAATGGTGACTTGTATGGCATATCAATTATACCTCAATGAGGTTAAACATGCACTTTCAAGGATTCATTTTCAACAAAAATTAATTAAAATAATATAGTTAATCCTCAACCTCCAGATACAGTTTATTGAACTGTAATATTGGGACAATACTTATTTCAAAAGGTTATGAAGAATTTTAAAATTTTTTTTCACTTATACAGTGAAAAGTTGGGTGCGGGTTGAGTACTTGCTAAGTTCAAGCACTGTTGTGGGTGCAGGGATAGAGCAGAGAGTGTAACCCGCACAAACATGAATGTGGTCCCTGTGAAGCCAACATCCCAGTGAGGACAGGCAAGCATTAAAACAATATCTATCTATCTATCTATCTATCTATCTATATGTTAAAGGATGATTAGTGCTGCAGGAAAAAAAAAGAAGGGCAAAGGAGAATCCGGTAGAGGATGGAATGAATGTTCAGTGTTAGGTTGATCAGAGGAGTCTGTGCTAAGTTAAGAGTTTAGGAAAGTTCTGAGAGAGGAAGCCATGTGGCTGAATTGGGGTGGGGGAGTGGGAGAGGACACCGCAAGTAAGAAAAATGACGGAGCTAAACCCTGGAGGCAGGCGTTTGCCTGGAAGTAGTCTAGGAACTGTAAGACTGTCGTTTGGCTAAAGCTGAGTGACGGAGAGGGAAGACAGGAGACGGCGAGGCCAGAGGGTAAGGTATAGTGGGTGCAGGTGTGGAGAAAGGGAAGCCAGGGGCAGATCCAGGATAGCCTCTCTCATATCAGGAATTTAGATTTTTTTTTTTTTTTTCTGAGCAGAAAGAGGGAGTATCAAAGGGTTTTGCGCAGATTAATAAATTGATCTGATTAATATGTAAACATTTCATTGAAAATAGACAGGGGTAAGTGGATGGCTAAAACTGGGAGGTGGCCAGAGGTCCAGGGGAGAGAGGAAGGTGGCTTAGAGTTAGTGGGGAAGGCAGTGAGGGATGGTTAGCACTTGTACATCCTCTGAAGGAAGAACCAACAGGATTTACTGTCAGGCTGGGAAATGTAAAAGGAAGAAATGAAAACAAATTTATATCTGTGAAAAGCTTAGCATAGTAGCTGGTAAATAAAAGCCAGTGAATAAATGTCAGCTGCATTAAAACAGATAATCTTGAGGCTTTTGTAGGTAAATGGATGCAACTAGAGACCATACTCACAAGTGAAATAAATTGGACCCAGATGGGTAACATCACATTGTCTCCTTGGTGTAGGAACCTGAAAGACTAGGTAAAACTCAAAATGTACAATGGATGATAGGAAAGGGAAAGAAACTGCTCAAAGAAAGGGGCGACTGGGATGAGGGAAAGAAGAAAAAAGAAAGAAGGAACATAAAATATAAATATATATGTGAATAGCTGCGATAACTGTATTGCTAATGTCTGATGCTGTATTGAAATGAACAGTTAATGATTACAATTTTTTATGTTCTGATCGATTGTGCATGCTTGTGACTGGTGGTCTGAGCAACTGGTTTGAAGGTAACAATATACAATGGAATTACAGTGGTAAACTCCTATCATCTTGTCTAGTGAAACTCTGTACTATCTCTACTGTTTTATCCAAGAATTATTTTCTTATTCCCTATAACGGTTTGAGCAATCTTTCATTCTTACATCTAGTAATCTGAGCAATGAAGGTGAGGATAGCAATATGTAATGTAACAACCACTGTTGATTCATATTATTTTGTATTGAGACTCTGTATCACTTTGAATGTTCTTGCTTTGATTTGTTTATGTTTGTGATATTGGTATGCTGCTACTTTCTATTTCTTTGTTTCTCATTTACTACTCTCTTTAAAGTAAAAAAATAAAAATAAATAAATAAATATCAGCTGTTATTATTGTATTACTACTGTCTGCTATTAAAAATCATAGAAGGCAACCTGTAGACCCTATAAGTAGCACCTAACATTAAGTATTCTTATTCAACTGTGAAATGAGAGTTCCCATGAAAATGCGTGGCCTCTCCCCAAGACTGGGTGATGGGCGGGTGAAGAAACTTCAAGAATCAAGATGAATTAAAGAAATTTTACAGGTTCTGGAGGTGCTGTTGAGGAAGATCAGTAATACTCACACTCTTTTCTCTCTCTCCTGGTACACAGAGCTTTAGTTACCTTCTTTAGATTGTTGTACAAAGTGTGTTCTCTCTATTACCTTCCTGAGTGTTATTTATACATACTTACTTGTGTGTGCTTTCACTAAAAAAGAATACATATTCATTGTAGAGAATTAGAAAACATAATGAAGAGCTTAAACCACCCAGAAGTAAGAGTATTCTAGTATTTTCCTGAAGACCTATACATATTTTTTACAATTGTTAAAACTTCGATTGGGGAGCCAGAGGTATAGCTCAGCAGCACAAGCACCTGCCTGGCAAGCATAAGGTCCTGAGTTCAATTCTCGGTACCAAAAGAAAAAGGATTGGGACTGGGGATATAGCTCAGTGCTAAAGTGCATGTTTGGTGTGAATGAGTCCCTGGGTTCAATCTCTAGCACTGCAAAGAAAAAAGAAAAAAAGAAAGGATCATTCTACACTTAGTGCCTTAAAGTCTGTTTTATTCATTTAGCAATATATTGTGTCCTGAACAAAAATTACTTTTCCACAACATTGTTTTCAATGATATATCATGAAACACCAATCATATATTCCCTTTTGCTCAACATTTAGGCTCTTTCTAATTTTTCGGCTTTTATAAGCAATGTTGTAATGAGTATCATTATATATTGTCAAGGCACAAAATTTTAGCAAACTGAATTTAAAAATCTACTTGGCTTTTATTAGCGATTCATGAACAGGGCAGCATCCAGCGAACGGCTTAGAAAGGCATACTTGTAAGCAAGGCAGAACAGTTGGTTTTTGTAAGGTAGCTTGAATAAGAACAAGGAAACGGTATCATGCAAAAAAGCATTTAACGTCAGGTTATTCAGTTATTCAGGTCCCTACAGAAAAAAGCAGAGGGGGTGTCCTTTCCATGCTGGCTCAGGTTGACTGGGCCCCATTGGTTTGGTTGCTATGAATCTCCTGGTACTTGGAAAACTCACATATTTTTACATTCAGTTGGATTATCTGGCACCTAGTACAAGTGACTCCATTCTGGTTTGGTTTGGTTTGTTGGGATTAGTCCAAAAAAGTGGCTTCCTGTAAGTTTTACTTAATAATACCTTAGCACCACTGTCATTAATTTTGCAGGACAGCTTCCTGTAAGTGGAGCTGCTGGTTTCAAAAGTGTTCATAAGGTTTTTGTGTGCCACCAACCTAATATTGACCAATCTAGTTCATCTATTTTTACAACCAAGGATTCCTTGGATTACCCAGGCTTCCTCCTAGAGGAGCATGAGAGGACAGAATTATAAGCTATGAAGAATTTCAAATCTAGTTCTTATTTCTTATTTGAACCTGGGCAATAACTTTACCTATTTTTCTTACAAGCCATTTTCTCCCATTATAAGTCATATCTGGAAATTTACTGAATTGAGAAACAAGAATAAGGATGCAGAGGGCTCAAGAAGTAATTGTCAAAAACAGCGGTCTAAGGGGCTGGGGATTTAGCTGAGCGGCACAACACCTGCTTGGCAAGTGCAAGGTCGTGAGTTCGATTCCCAGTACCGGAAAAAACAACAACAACAACAAAAAAAAAAAGAAACAGAGGTCTATACTAGGGCAATGCAAGGAGGCATTTCAAACAGGATGCTGTAGGATGGGTCAGAGATTTCTCCTCTCTGCTCTATAAGAACTTTTCCTGGCAGTGAATAATGGCTGAGTTGAGCTGCTAGCTGGTGGGCTCGACTGAGCCTGCTGATACAGGTGTGCTATCCCCACCTTTACCCAGTCAAGAGAAGCTGGTGTTGGAGAAGGCGTGTCAGGAAACAGGAGTGGCCACAGCACTCGAGAAAAGCAGAGCTATGATGCTCACAGCAGCCCTGGGCGTGTCTCTTCCCCAGAGCTCGCCCCCTCCCCGGGCCACCCTGGAGCCTCAGCCCTGAGGAAGTCAATGCTGTTAGCAGTCCGACCTTCCTGCTCTTGACTGACATAGGAGTCCCAGCAGAAAAAAAGCCAAATTTCCTTTTCTCAGTTTAATTCTAACTAGTTACTCATATGAAGCAGAATCAGAGTCCAACCCAGGACTTTCTCTCCTGACCAGGTTATAAGAGCTCGTAGGACTGGCTGGACAGTGGCACCTTCGAAGTACACAGAGACTGGCCCTGAACTCTGAGGTCATGAACTTCGCAAACCCTGAGGGGATTAGCCAGGGCCTGGGAAGAACACGCCCAGCCAAACTCAGAACTGACAGGGAACTCTCAGCACCTTCGGTAAGTCCGGTTTCCTTCAGAAAACCTACAAGTATACCAAAGTACAAGCCTCTCACAGCACCCCCAATGGGCCCACATTGTCTCTCTGACATGGGGATAGAGTCACCCAATTCCATGAAGTCACCTTGCCCAGGAGGAGTAGCAGGGTAGCTCCTCTGACTCCCTAGCCTCCAACCTTTCCTCAAAGGTGCCCGCAGACTTCTCTCACCTGTCTTTGTACTGATCACATTCGCAATGGCACTCCTCACGCAGCCAGTGGCCCTGCATGTGAACAAAGTCCTGTGGGACCGAGGGCAACTGCAGAGATCTAAGGAGCTACGGTTAACTTGTCTCATCATGATCTCAGAGATTCATCTCTCAGGCAGGCTGACTGGATGTCATAAAAATTAATTATACAATTTAAATTGACTGTGGAAATGTTTTTGCAGAACAGGCAGACATCCCTCAGGCTTTGCAGGACAGCAAGAGCTAGTGTGAGTCACTCTGCAATGGGTCCCCACGGGATCTGAGCACAAACAGGGAGGTGCAGGCCTAGCCCCGACCTCTGAGTCAGAGTAGGCTTGGTTCTCCAGGCGGGCCTGTGCCCCAGCCTCTACTGCCCCTGTTCTCCTGGAGGGCAGGACACACACACCCTCCTGAAGGCCAGGGCAAACCAAATCCTGTGCAGAAATCCAAACCACGAGGCTGGAGTGAGAAGAGTAAGTTTAATCCCCACCTCCGTTTCTGAGCAGATGCACTTTTTTTTTTTTTTTTTTCGTCTTTTTGAGACAGGGTCTTGCTATGCAGGTCAGGCTGACCTTGAGCTCACTTTGTAGACCAGGCTGGCCTCGAACTCACAACAATCCTCCTGCTTCAGCCTCCTGAGTGCTGGGATTACAGGCGTGTGCCACCACACCTGGCTGCACTTTTCTTTAGCCTCCTTCCTGCTCCTTTTCCCATATTCAACTTGGGAAGTAGGAGTTGGCAATACCCAATAGCCAGCAGGCAGATAAGCACTGCTTAACGTCCAGGAAGACCGGTTGTCTGGAAAGCATCTTAAAATATATACCATATGTGGTGTATGGATGGGGTAGGAACCAGCAGTGTTTGCCAGGTTCTTATGTGTCTGGATCAGTGAATTGGTCAGAACAATTGAAATGTGAAAGATTATCATTTATTCTAGAGTAGAAATAAGAAGAAGAAACACAAAAGAAGTACTCAGGGAGAAAAGGGTGTTTTGAAAAAGAGAGAAGATATGTCCAGCAAGCAGAACAGGAGCACCACAAGAACAAGAGGGTTGTGGTCCCAAAGTCACCACTGCCATCCTTTTGTCTTCTTTGCCAGTTGGTCCAGGTGGTCCCATTTGATTTCATCCTACAAGATGGGTGTCAGGTGCCAGGTTTGGCGGGTTCTCATGTCAGAAGAGTGGCACCCGTGCAAGCGTCCGCTTGATCCTGAGTCAGGCTCAGGTGCTGCTGTTCTGTGCCTGTGGTTAATAAGTCTCCTCAACTGGTGATTTGTGCTCAACTGTTCCAGCCGCATTGCCCTGCCCTCGCCTTCTACTATATTAGCTGGCTCACACGCCGATGTTCACATCAGAAAAACCATACCTGTGTAAACACTTGCTCTTTGTAGTTTAGTTTAATTTAGCTTGTCTTTTGAATTGCATGGGAGATCTGTGAAAACACACATCATTATCTTTTCATGTTTTCTGAGCTTAGAGTTGCTGAAGTGCTGGAGCAATGTGGCAAATTTTGAAAAGCTATCATCTGTTGTTGGGGAAATCTGGGGGAGAAACAAACCTTCAGTGCAAAGCTGCAACTAGGAATATGGTAATACTGGAGATGGTTGGTGGATGTGAATGGTGTCAGCTACTCTGGGCGGCAGCAGTACAGTGTAAGGTCAAAAGACTTTTGTGGTCACACACGCTGGGCTCAAAACACATCTCTTGCATTTATATATGGGGTGAGTTATTCATCCTCTCTGAGGGTGAGTTTTGTCATTCATAAAGTGGGTGATCTTTAGGATTACATGAGCTAACACGAGTAAGTCACTTCATACACATAACAAATATCTGCTAAATGGTAGCTCTTGTTTTACAACATAAGTTTTAAAAACAATTCTGAAAAAAAATTCTGCTTTTTTAAATAAGACCTACAACATGATGAATTACCATACTGCCTATAAAGCTTTTTAAAATAAGTAAGCTGCTAGAGTTATTATTTTTTTAATACCTTGGCTTTTTAATATGGAAAGGCCCACTATCAAAGGCTGGTGAAGGAACAGTTTAGGCTAATAGTGTGAACCTCAGTACAGGTATCAGTGTCAATTTGCTCAGCTGTGAAAGTGTCCTTATAGAAGCCAATTCAATTAATGCATCAGTTTTACCCACAATAAGAAAAAAATATCTAGAAAGAGTAGGAATACTTTCTTAGGATCTTATCATTAGCAATTCAAATTGACTTAGACCCGAAGGAGGAAAGGACAGAAGGGAAAGGTAGCTGACCCAAGGGTTAGGAAGTTGGGGAAAGGCTTCCTTTGTGGAAAAGACAAAACAAGAGCTTCCACAGAAATAGAGATTCACACAGGAAAGGCCTGGAAACCTGACAGCTAAGCTAAGGGCTCCCTGTGGTCCTAAACCCCGATGGTGACTGATAACCCCCTTTGTGTTCGGGCCTAGTGCTTCCGGGCAGGAAACCCCAGCCCTGTACCAGGGATAAGGCCAGCCTGAGAGCTGGCCCAGTGAGGGTGTCTCACTGCCACTTCCCACTCTCCCTGGGAGGCTCTGGTTCAGGCTCCCTTTCCCAGGCCCTCCGAGGTCTCAGAGGTCAGGGCTCATGCGTGCTGGTGTGGAATTAGCCCTCTTCTGTGTGGAGGTCAGTCCTTAAAGCTAGGCCTAAGGGTGGGAGCTGGGACATAGGCATGCGCTGCCATGCTTGCCTGTTTTTTTTATTTTTAAATGAGAAAAAGAACATATACAATTTATTACATGCCTAAGACACAGGAGTATTAACAGGCTCCTTATAAAACTTGACTTCTTTTTTCAGTGCTGGGGCTTGAACCCAGGGCCATATGCATGCTAAGCAAGTACTCTACGAGCCTTTATAATTTGATTTTTTAATGGCTGATAAGTACCCCATTATATGCATTTCCATAATTTATTTATGTAATCCTTTCACTGATCATTCAGTAATTAACTTTTCCTACTCTTAAATAGATCTGTAATAAACATAACAATCATTATTTTCAATAGGTGTTTTCATTCTTCTAAAACAAAGAAAAGACAATAATATGACAATTATCCAAAAAGTTCTAAATTTGACCAGAATGTTCAAAGGCATTTGGAAGGTCATCTTAATGTAGCTTTCAGATCTCCTGGTTTGCAGATCACATAGCTGTCTCTCTCTGTACCCTGCCAAGGCAGCGTGGAGTGTGTTCTCTTTGAGTTGGCTAATATTTTTAGAGGACACATTATTTCAGAGGCAGAGCATACAACCTTCAAAGCATTCTTGGAGCTTATATAGAAACAAGATTTCCAGATTCTTGGATGACATAGCTTGCTCTAGTCCCAAGAAGTCTACCTGATGACTTTGAGCAAGCAATTTTACCACTATGACTCTCAATCTCTTCTTGTGTCAAATTAGAATAGCGGTACCTACCTCAGGGATTGTTGGGAGATAATATTGGTAAAGATGAGATAATATTTGTAAAGATTTCATACAAGGTGTGGTACGTACTGAAAGTTCTACCACTTAGCTCTATCATCACCCTCCTGCTATAATTGTTGAAGAAATCTAAAGCTCTATTTATCTCTCCATAATTCAGAACCTCCCTATTATCTATCTATTGCCAGCAACTTCACTGATACAATTTCATTGATTGACCTATTATTGCTTGAGTTGTGCATGTTGTCAAGGAAAAAGGAAACACTAAATTAATAGATAAAAACATAGAGTTCCTCAGTGAGCCTTTCAAGGGATGGTAGATATTTGATTAGCCTTGAAATTTAGAGTTGACAAAATACAATTGCTTACGCTTACCCTGGACAAAGATATCGTATTTCCTTGGTGAGAGAAAATCATGCCCACTACATTGTGGCCCACAGCCACTGCCTCACTGGTGCAAGGTGGGAACAGTGGGAGGAACTCAGAATGTACCATTCCAGTCCTGGAATTTTCAACCTCCTCTGTCTGTGGTCAGGAGTTTGTAGAAATCCAAGATCTCAAAGCACAGAGGCTGACACTGAAAGGCTTGCTCCACTCTTTCTACTTCCTCCTCCTGCAAAAAAAGCAGCAGCTTGGCCTCATTCCACGACAGGGCTGCACCACTAATCTTTCTGACGGTAACTTGTATTATTTCAATGGCAAAATGCAGCTGGACACTGTGCTAACTGGAACGGAGATTTGCAAGGTGCTAATGGGGGAATTGCCAGGATTACAGCATGAAATCACAAGGGGTCTCAAGTCGGCTTAAAATCCTCTCAGCTATTTATTCCCAGTCTTAAAAAAAATGCTGCAAACTGTGGGAAAATGAAGGTAGCTCTCTATAATTCCTGAATCTGGGGGTTGGACAGGAAATGTAGATTTGGGGGGCCAATGTTAGAGGTAGAGTAATTGAGGAGACAACACACTGTAACAGGTGGAGGATCAAGCTGGATTTTCTGTCCCCTCATTCATTACCAGCTGGGTTCTAGAGCTGGCCTGATACTTTTTTTTGGTCTTTTCTTCCGGTACCAGGAATTGAACTTATGACCTTGCGCTTGCCGGGCAGGAGCTGTGCCACTGAGCTAAATCCCCAGGCCCATGGCCTGATACTTTAGTTCTCAGTGCCTTAGTTTTCTTTTTTCTAAGATGAGAGTCATACCACTCAATTTTTAAAGTTCTGTACAAGTTTTTATGAAGTATTTTTTAAACATGTTTTTGCAAATTTGTTAAATTTATCAGGATGCCCCATGTCTCAGGCCATTTTGTGCTGCTATCAGAGATCCACAGACTGGGTGATTTATAAGGAACAGATTCATTTGGCTCACATTCTGAAGCCCAGAAAGTCCAAGATCAAGGGGCCAAATCTGGTGAGGGCCTTCTTGCTGCATACTAGTATGGCAGGTAGAAGGCATCGCATGATGAGAGGGCGTCAAAAGCAGTTTTCTAACAAACCCTCTCTAATAAGAGCTAATCCCACTATAATAACTGTCCATTCATGAGGGTGGAGCCAATTGACCTAATCACCTCTTAGATGTCCTACCTCTCAGCACAGTCACCCTGGGGTTTAACCTTCCAGCACAAGAAGTTTGGGACACACATTCAAGCACAGCACCTAAAGATGAATTCATAAATAAGATAAATATACAAAGAGGACAAACAGATAATTTATAAGAAAAATACCTCCAAAAATTTTTCAAAGTAAGTCTCACATTTAGTTTTTCCTTGAGTACAGCATATGAGTGTCGTTGCTGACTGACTATGAGAGTGAGGTATTAAGCTGATTAAAAGCTAAGTGACGATAGGTTAGGTTTGTTCCTTGGTAACCTTCAGGAAGGTAGTAAGGTCACTAGCTTGATTTTTTTTTTTTTTTTTTTTTTTAAATTTGGGAGCCCACATCTCAGTGTCAGTAGGGCCTTTCTCTTTCTCTAGCCAGTCTTCTAGAGGAGAATTCTCCCAATTTCTGCCTAGGCTCTGCGCTAGTGTTCTGTGACCTGGGTCGAGGTGAGGCTGGACACTCATCCAGAACATGGTATTGGCCCTGTTTTGGGAAGACATCGCCTCTTCCATTTTCAAGTACTTCTGTACGCCTTTGCCATATCTTGTGTCCCTGGGACTGAAAACCCTCCTGTCGAAGTTTACCACACAAGAAACATCAGTCCTTTGCCTGGGTTGGAGGAGATGGGGCCCTTCAAACAGTGTTCCTACTTTCAGCCTCATGCTCCCCTTGTTTTCAAGAGGCTCCTGCCACCCCAATTCCTAAGCCATTTCCTTTAAATTGACTTGTAGTAGGTAATGAGGTGCACCAGCCTGATAGCTCCATTTTGGTAGAGGCCCTTATTTCCCTGCTGCCGGGAATGTTGGCTAATGAAGGTTCACAACCAGGTTCCTCCCCAGGAACTGGCCGTGAGTGGAGGGAACTGCCTCCCCAAAGCTGTCTCAAGGCCTGAGCCCCTTGCTCTATTTGGGGCCACTCTGAAGAGATTCCTGTGAGGTTAGCTGCCTCCATTGCAGCTCCACTTCTGTGCCCAGTCCTGTTCTCACAGTCCTGTGGGCGTGGTCGCTAAGAGCTCTGCCCAGAAACTTTCCAGCCTCAGAGCTGTATCTCTGGTGAGTTTCACAGGGCACCCAGTCTGAGACACTGCTCAGCGATGTGGCTTGCTCTTCTGCTTTTCATATCCCAAAGATTTATTGGCATTTGTCATCTGCTATAGTCTCCTCTCCTGTATTCTTTGCCTTTGTGAATTTATACCTATTTTCTTCCTCTACTTTCATTCTGTTAATAATTTTATAAGACATCTGGAGTACACATATGTAGTTGATGTGTTTGACCAAAGTCTGAAAATATGTGTAACACTATGGAGCATATACTGAACCTCCCGGCTTTATAAAGGTCATGTGAAAATTATAAAAATTAAATCTATCTTTGCTAATATTTAAGATGGAATATTAGGGAATGAGAGATCATAGGTAAAGATGACAGATTCAGATCATCAGTGGAAGAACTAGAGTGGCTCCCATGTTTCCATGGCCTCACCCCGACTTCTGGAGAGGCCAAGGAATCCACACCAAGCTCTGAGCTTTCTCTTTCCAGGTATCTGCGTGTGCTACTCTCTCAGTCAATGTGTCCTGCATTCATTTCACCTGGCCAAATCCTCCTAACCTACCAGAACCCAACATGGACTGCCATAAACCTGACATCCTTAGCATTTGTTTGGGTGTCTCCCTTGCGTATCCAAAGCAGGCCATGCCACCTTTACAGCAGCACTTGTACATTAGGATTGTCATTTTCTGTGACGCAGAACTCTTTGAGGACCTAGGCTTCTCCTGTGCAGTCCTCACCCAAACCTGGGTGAACCGGAACCAAGACACTAGAGCAAGGGAGTTAGTCCAGCCCGGTGCTACTGAATCAGGGTGGTAGAAATGGAAGAAAAGATGCCAGGGTACCTACTGTGGAATTTTGAGCCAGAAAAGGCAGAAAAGAGGAGACTATGCATTTAAAAAAACCATTATTGCTGGGCTGGAGTTGCAAAAAGCTAGGAAAAGAGGAGACTCCCCAATCCTGTGATACCAGCAACAAGAAGCACTGTTGCTAATACTTAAATCTTAGGGACTTCTTAAAGATGGGTACATGCTTTAACTCTCTCTGTCTCTCTGTGTCTCTCTCTGTCTGCTTCTATATCTCTCTGTCTCTGTTTCTCTGTGTCTGTCTGTCTCTCTCTCTGTCTCTCTCTCTCTTTTTTTTCTTTTTTTGAGTCCGGGTAGTCCAGGCTGGCCTTGAATTCACTACGTAGCCCAGGCTGGCCTCATGCTCAGAACTCGAGTAAACCTCCTGCGTCAGCGTCCCAAGTGCTAGGGTTATAGGCATGTGCCACAACACCTGGCTGTTTTAACTCATCTTATTTTTATAACACTCTTGCCACCTGGATGTTTAATCATAGTTTATAGCTGAGAAAACTGAGCCACAGAATACGTGCCCGAGGCCATTCATCCAGGAGGTGACAGTGGCAGGATATGAATCCAGGCAGTCTGAACCTGCCATCCGTGCTCTTAACTACACCAAGGCAAGAGCTCGCTCTCCTCCCATTTCCAGATCTTACCAGCTCATTGCCTACCCCAAGTTGCTGGAAAGAAATTCATCCTTTTGGATGGAGCAATAGTGTGCCTGCCTTGGCAGGGTTCCCAGCTGCATTGAGTCTCATAGTCCAAGTACAACTGAAGGTAGGGGAGGAAGAGCTGAGAAGAAGAAAGAGCCCGGAGCACAGAATGGTGCCTAGCACTCCTCCTTTTCCTCCTCTTTCCAAAAGAATTGTGAGAAATGGAGCGGCGTGTGTGTGTGTGTGTGTGTGTGTGTGTGTGTGTGTGTGTGTAGAATGCCTAGAAGGCAGACTCAACTGACCACACACATCACTGGGGACTAATCCCCTCCAGGCCTGGTTGCAGAGACTTAATGGCCTATACTCACTCAGCTGTTGGGCCTTAGTGTGTAGACCCAATATGCTTTAAAAATCAATTCGGAGCCAATGACTCACCCCACATGAAGCCCAGAGCTTCAGGAACACATCCCAAAATCCTGAGACACGTCTCAAACCCTTGCCAGCTGACCCATCTGGAAGATGAGCTCTAAGCATGAAAAAGGGAGACAGGGAGGAGCCCGAAATGTGCGGGTCAATAAGAACTGACGCAGCGCTCGCTGAAAAGGCCAACCTGGGACAATCGGGTGGCAGGACTGAACGCAACAACGATTTCCCAGGCAGGGAGGAGAGCGCTTTGCCCAGCCTCTCCCTGGCCCTCCCTTGGGGTCTTACGTCAAGGGCTGTTTTCTCAGGATGTCCCACCCCTAAGTGTGGGAAGCAGGAGAAAGGAACCAGCCACCAAAACTTCCTGGGGCGATCTCCTTGCTGGTGCTCTGAATCCATTCAAAGGAAAGGAGTTTGTAAGCAGGCCATGAAATTGTTCCCACTTGACTAAGCAGAATTTTCACACTTGCAAGTATGGAATTTGTGGTGTGGAATCATTTGTTCCATGTCTGTCTTTTCCACTGGGCAGTAAGTTTCACAGTAGAGGGAGGGGTGTCTTGTTCACTGGTGTTTAGAATAGTGCCTGCTATACAGGTGGTGCTCAGTATGTTCATTACATGATAAACTCTGCCTGCACGCCACATTTCTGGCCCTTACTTAGGGATTAGCGTGAACAAACCTCTCCCCACCCTGTAGAGAACAGGAACTGGACGAGCATGCTCTGTCCCCTCCTCCCTGGCATGCTCACATGTATACACACACACTCCCAGGGCCTCCTTATGGTTTCGCACTTGCAGAGCCAGCAAGAGCAGTTCCTCAGGTCTCTTGGGCCTCAGACTCCAGCAACAGCTCAGGTGTCAGCGGCTAAACAGGATCTCTAGGAATCATTGGGGACTGAATCAGATGAGGAATTTGAGAGCTTGGGGGATGGGTTCAGCCTTTGAGAGGAAAAGTCAGTAACTCAGGAAAAACAACTAGGACGAAGGGCAAGCTCCTCAGCTATGAGGAAGTGTACTGGCTCCCAGTCAAACTGGCCCTCTTCCAGATTTTTATTTCTGGTGTTTGGTGGGTAAGTAAAAAAAGCTTATAAACTTAACTCCAGTTAGAAAAAAATACAACTATTTAAAATATTGATCCTGGATAATCCCTTCAAACCTGGCAGGGAGACCACCAGCCATGAAGGAAAGGGGAGGCCCGGCAGGCTGAGCCCCCTGCAGCCCCCAGGTTTGGTACCCCCTTCCCCACTCTAGGTGTGGGCTTTACCGGCCATCTATTCACCTCCCATAAGATTTTAAGGATCCAGGGACAAAAAACCAATTTGCAGGCCCATAGCCCCATTGATTCTTGCTCTTTCTAGATTCTCACATTCATGTTTGACACTTGATGACTCTGCCTCTCTCGGCAGAAATAATGTGTAAGTATTTATTTTTAAAGTGGAAATGAATTAAAAATAATTTTGTCAGATGAATATAAAACATGACAGATACCAAATAGAAAAATTAGCAAAGCATATGAGCAGCAGTTTACTGCAACAAAACAAATGCCTAATAGACATCTGAAGAGGTTTTCACTTCCAAGAGTTGTTAAAGAAATGCAATCAAAGCAATAATGTGCCATGGTGTGCCTTTTGGATTAGAATGGATTAAAAAATGCTATTTGCCAATTTTAACTGTTGGAAAAACAGCTGAAATGCTACTAGAACTGAGACCTCAGTCCAGTGACTGAATACAATATTTTTATTTAAATATATATATGTATATACATATGTATATATGTATTTCTTCACAAACATCTGTAACCACAAACTGTAAGACCTAATGGAAAAGATTCCATGCACAGTAGTAATAACAACAAAATTAAAGATGCCCAGGAATTTACATAACAAGAAATAAAAGAAGGAATATGAAGAAAGCATTTGTGTGTGTGTGTGTGTGTGTGTGTGCACGCACACTCACACGTGTGCATGCATGCACACAGTGGGGACTGAATGCAGGGTCTTGTCCATGCGAACTATGCGCTGTACCACTGACTTATATTCCTAGCCCCCCACATATTCTTTATTGAAAGACATTGGAAACAAAAGTCCATATCTAAAAACATTTAGAAGTTAAAAATTTAAATGTAAATATGAAATTATAAAAGTCCTAGGAGATAAGTCATCATGTCGTTCTGAGATAAAACTTTCTATGGATATGACTACATAAAAAGTTATTTTCAATGTATTGATAGAGTCAATACTAAAATTAAAAGATAACTAATAACTATAATATTAAACCATAACATGAAGATAAAACATAGTAAACATCACTTTTTGTTAAGAAACATTTATTAACATCTATTTTAAAGGAGCACTTTTTGGGAAAGTGTAAGATGCGATCTCAGTTCTTCTCAGCAGCCAGTAACTCTATGGGTTTTCATTCACTTTACCAAAAACTAGCAAGATTTTTTTGGCAGATGTCATTTACACTTGTCTTTGTCTTTGTCTGGAAAGTAAGTATTTCCTCTCTCACCCTCATGACAGCCTTGTCTCAGTCTTCAGACCTAAACATCCATGATGCCTTCTTAGAAGGACTTAAACCAGTCTAATTCAATATTTTTTTCCACCCACACTGTGTGTGTTTCCTTACAGATTTACTGTAAAGCGTTCTGTGCTATGGCCAAGCAGGCAGCACTCACTTGTGAGGTGAATGAAGACACCCTCATCTAGATGCTGGGAGTGCCAGAGGAAATGAAAGAAGGTCTCTGCCCTTCTGAAGCTGGCCTTAAGGGATTGATTGCTTGCTTCCTTGAATGAGTGGGTAGATCAGTGAAAAGGGTAAGATGTGCCTTTTATGATAGTATTCTTTATGGATTGCCTTTCTGGTTTTTGCTGCATCCAGAGACCAGAATCTTGACTTGAATCTTGTCTTTATCTAACTTAAACCCTACCCTAGTCAGTATCCACAAGTCTATCCTCAAAGCTCAGAGGGACAAAAACAAAGAAGCACAGTTCAATGGAGAAATTGTTGACAAGGATTTTCTTTTATCCTCCTGTTTCTTGACATTTGAAGGAGTCCAATTTATAATCCCTGTAGGACTATTTTCTCTCTTCTCTATTCACTTCCTCTGCTGCATAAGAACCTAGACCTATTTAGAAATCTCTTCACCAATCCCCCACCTTCTCTCCAACCCAACAACCCCATTTCCAGCCCCACCTCTAACACTTTCCTCTATTTTTTCCCACTCCACAAAACTCCAGCTCTGAATTTCATGATATCTGATGACACTAATTACTTCTCCTTGTTACACCACAGTCCCCTTCTTCCTTACGGATCTCCCTCTCTTCTACCCCCCCACCCCATTATTCCTGTGGTAGATCCTGGCTCTCTCATCATCTCAGTCTTCACATGTTGGGATGCTCTGGGGCTCAGTTTCTCTGGCCCTTTCTTTACATATACTCCCTAGGGCCTAGGAGATGTCATCCAATCACATGATTGTCTACTTATCATAGGTTTAACTCATTTATATCTCTTGCATGGACCGCTCGCCTAAGCTCTCCCCCTCCCTGTATCTGTGTTCTACTTGCTCAGCTCCAAAACCTTCGTGTCATCCTTGGCTCCTTTCATTCTCAAATTCTTCACAGAACACATTAACCTGTCAGAAAATCTTGTTATCCCAGAGTCCACCTCTTGTTACCACTTCTACCCATCTCTCCCTCCTCTGAGCCACAGGGTCATGATGCCTGGATTAGTGCCATAGCCTCTGTAGCAAAATCCCAGCATTTCTCACTCTGGTGCATTAAATATCACTTGGGGAAACAAGATACCCTCCCAATGCTCCCGAGGAGCAAAACCATTGGGTTCTCCAGTCTTCTACCTTAGCCACTCCTTACGCCACTGCCTAAGCCCTTTGGTCCCTCCTCCCACCATCTCCACAGCAATCTTCACATTTCTGCTTCACTTAACTTGGACTTTGCCAGAGTCCGGCGTCATGGGCAAATGTTCCCATACCAATAAAGTCTCTGTGGTAAGTCTCAGTGTGATCGCAGTGGCCCTGCCCCCCACATTCATATTCTGTGTAATCCCTCCCCTTGAGTGTGATCTAGATATGTCAAGACACATGGCATTATATATATGTGATTATTCTTCATAAAGCTTTAAGTCTTAAACATAGGTCTTGTTAGCAGACCCTTCCTGTGAAGAAGCCAGCTGCCATAGCATGAGTTGCCCTAAGGGGAATGGCAAAGGACTGAGGTGGTCTCTGACAACCGGCTGGAAAGAAACTTACAGTTTCAGCTTGATAGTTTGCAAAGATCTGACTCCTGCCAAAAACTACATAAACTTGGAAGTGGATCCTTCCACAGTCAAGCTTTCAGATAAGATCTTACCCTCAGCCAGGTGTGGTGGCACATGCCTATAATCCCAGAACGCAAGGGGCTGAGGCAGGAGGATCTCTGTGAGTTTGAGCCCAGCCCAGGCTACATAGTAAATTCAGGACCAGCCTGAAATACGTAGTGAGACCCTGTGTCAATCAATCAATCAATCAATCAATCAATCTCAGCCTCTGCAGCCTTGATTCCAGCCTTGCAGAGGACCCAGCAAAGCTATGCTAAAACATTTGACCCACAAAACCATGAGAAAATAAACATGCACTGTTTTAAACTACTAAGCATGTGCTGGTATAGTTACATAGCAATAGATAACTAATATAATTTCTTTTACCAAACTTTATGTTCTGTCTACATCCCTACCCTTGACCTAGCACTCTTGGGACTCATGCTCCCCAATTTCATCAATACATATTGGCCAGGTTCTACAGTCCCTTCCTTCTCATAGTAGACTCAGCACTACCCTAGGGGTTATATTGTGACCTGACCCTAGTTATTGGTTTTAAGAATAACCACTATATTTTGCCAGGGCTATGAGCATTCCACCTATAAGTACTGGAACTTACCAGAAGGTGACTTAGTTTAAAATATCATTTTTAAAGCTTTCTATACCAGTTCTGCACCAACTGTCTCAGGCACATTGAGAAACAGACTCCAAGACTGAGCTCCAAAGCAATGCGAGGTTTCCTGGGCAGTGCTCTTAGGTCAAACATCAGCGAGGAGGGGAGCAGGACTGAACCTTCACAGCAAAGGTTCCAGCTGCTCCTGCAGGTTGTGGTGCACTGAAATAGATCCGGTTCTGTCTTGGGAGGGGTTATGCCATACCCCTTATCATCCAGTCACTGAATACAGGGAGGCATGACCTTGAGGGAAATTCACAGAGGGAAGTTTCCCTAAGAGGAAGTTGGCCGAAGTAGTCACCGACACAGGATGAGGCACATCCCAACACCCACTGCATTCTCCCAAGTGATCCTCCTTACCCTGCTTGCAGCCTGCCTCACACTGCTTCCACCAGCCCACACAGGTTCCAGCCTTGCTTGCCTTCAGAATGGACCTATTGTTAGACATGTGACATTAGACTTGGGATATTCCGTGGAGGTAGCAAAACAACAAGCTCTGAGAGCCTCAGTCTAACCCTTACCATCTCAGAGCAGCTTGAGAAATGACCCTGAATGGCCCTCTGATGTTCAGTACAGAAGACACAGGGGAAGAAGCCACTGGGAAAGAAACATGTGGTTTCCCCTCCTGCACAGTGGGCTGCACCCTGCCAGGCCAGTACATGATCGCCTTTAACCATCACAACTCACAACTGAGAATTATTATCTCTGCCTTACACATGAAGAGACTGAGGTCTAGGGACAATTAGTAACATGGGTGCCAATCTCTGAAGTTACTGTGCAATCTCTTTTTGGGGGGAGGGGGGGACACTGCATCCTGACCCTAAGTCCTGGCAAAACTTACTCACTAGGGATTCTTGTCCCATTCTATGGCTTTAAATATTATTTCTCTACTGATCATTCTGAATTTGGAGCTTCCACCCAGACCACTCCCCAGAACTCCTGGCCTGTGTATTCTTTTGCCATCCTAGCTCTCCTCTTGGAAATCTAGTAACAAACACAAGAATTCAAAATACAATTCTTCATTTTCTCTGCCAGATCTCACCACACTCTTTCCTACTGCCTCTATTTCCATTCCTAAAATGAACGGCACCACCATTCTTGCAGTTGCTCATGCCAAAAACCTGGTGCGATCCTTGATTTTGTTTTACTCACACCTAATCCATTAGCATATATATGGTCAGATTACTGTTTGAATTATATCCAGATTCTTACCCTTTCTTACCAGCTCTGCTGATGGTTAGGCCATCCTAGCATAAACCACCATCTTCTCTTGTTAATGCTCTTCACTGATCTTCACTGTTGGATTCTTCTCTATGCAGTGTCCAGAGTGATCCTTTTAAAATGTAAGGTTGTGTCCTTCTGCATTGCAGCACTTTCCAGAGGATTCCTATTTAATTCAGAATAAAATCCAAAGTCTTTGCCATGGCCTACAAGACTGTAGCCCTTCTGTCTTCATTTTTTACCCTTACACAGCACATGTTCTATATTTCACTCTTAACATTGTGATCTCTTTGCCAGTCCTCAGCACCCCCTGAAATGCTGCTCCCACCCCAGCCCTTTGCATTTCTTGTTTCCTCATAGGTATGTATCCAGCTTTCCCCAGTCTCTACTTTCTTTTAATCTCTGCTACTGTGAGGTCTGTTTGGGTTCCCCCTTCTATATATAAAAGGAAATTCTCACCAGCTATGCTTAAAACAGAGACCACTAACACCCCATCATTTTCTAACACCTAGTCTGCTCTGTGTCTCTGTGTACTATTTGTTTGATAGCCACCCTTCCAGAGTTTACATCTCAGAAAAGCTGGTCTACTGTCTGCTGATATGTCCCCAACACCTACAGCAGCACCTGGTACACAGTGAATAATCAGTTTATTGCAGGAATAAATAAATGAACAAATGAATTTCCATGTGAGAGATATGATCTGGTAGATTTCTTTCCAGGTTCTTGGAAAGTGTTCTTTGAAACATTCTCTGTCACCCGGAGAGCAAGTAACAATAGAAGCTAGTGTACTGCCTGCCCGTTTTTTTTTTTTTTTTCAATCCACGGATTTTCCATCCTGTATGTGTTACTGTCTTATCATCTCATTCAAAATATAATTCTAAAACCTCGTGACTTCTAACCAGACCAACAGTTTATGACATGACATAAGCTAACTCCTACCTGTTCATTTCCCAAGTATACATTGACACCCACACTTACCCTTAGCAAACAAATTCTTCACAGAACACATTAAGTCACCGAAGTATATGAGTCTACATTTACAAAAAGTTTAGAAAGTGTTTATTAGTATCACAAAAGGATTCTTTGCTTTGGAAAAGGAAATCCTTTCAATTAGCAGTCTACCAAATCAATTTAAAATAGAACTTGGCTTCAAGAAATCCCCAAGAAGGAAACGAAGGCTACACTCGTCAGATGCCTATATGTTCCAGTCACCCTGTTCCATTGGCTATTTCATTTCTGATGCTCTGTGACGTAGTTATGCCAGAGCTCTGTCTATTTTTTTTTCTTTTTTTTTTTTTGAGGGGTGGCTAGGTCTAGTTTGTTATTTTAACAGATTAGTCATAACTTTTGAGCTTCTTTGAATTTCACAAAATTGAATTTTTGAGTTTCTTTGAATTTCATCATATTCTTTCCAAGGAAAAGTACAAAAATCTATAGCACCCTGGGCCATTTAGTTTTGGGACAAATAGATTTTATGCACCTCAAAGTCACACAGGAGCCGACTTCCATTTCTAGGCATTGTGAAATAACTGGTAACAGATTAGTCTTCTTGTTGCCAACAAGAGATAGTTTTTTCTTAAACTGGAAATAATATGTGCAATAATTATTTTCAGACTTTAGACAGGATTGTGATTCTTGAGAGAATGGAAACAAATAAGATGGACCACTCAATGCCCTAGCTTTTGCCTGGAGGACCTTTACCCACCGTGGTACAGAGAGGCAGTTCTCAGATCATGGCCTTTTGCTGAACCAAGATGGCAGCAATCAGAGTCAGGGCTACTGAGATAGTCAGAGCTTGTGGGCAAGGAACTGGAGGAAACTTTGCAGCAGAATAACTTTAAGTATCTGTTTAGAAGCCCCTATGAGTCTTAAGGTGAATATTAAGCTATGATTTTATAGGGCAGGGCACCATGAATCTCAGCAAAAGCTAACAGGGGAAAAAAATAACCATTGACTGCTGTGAGCTAAACACCTTTGCAATTCACATGGGGCCAAGAGACATTTAAATTCTGATCATCCAGATGGAGATTGCACTAGACACTCCAGCAGTCAACAGAGCCCAGGAAAACCACATGTTAGGAGAAGGCTAATCTAAGCTTAGGGTCAAAGCTACACTAAATGGCTACTCTAATAAGGCTCAAAAATAACTCTTAAAAGATCAAGCTGATTTACAAGTTAATTTCCTGGTCAAATGAAACTCAATATTCTATTACAGAAGACAACAAAATTCAGAATTCAACAATGTAGTATTGATGATGTCCAGCATACTATCAAATATTACTAAATATCTAAAGAAGTGAGAAAATGTGACCCATAAGAGAAATATCAGTTAATAAAAACTGATGGTCCCAGTAGTTTGCTTGTGACAAGGTACAATGTTTGCTTTTACAAATGAGAACTCTGATTCAATAAGAAGTAAGTGATGTCCTATTTTGTTTAAGAACCAGAAATCAATGTGATACTTTTTAGAAAGGTTTATATTTCAGATGCAAAAGATAAAAACTTAGAGTGGATTCATCTCATCAAAAATCTTGAATTCAATGAATAATTTATTATATACTAGAATTATCATACTGTAAGAGGCTATGAAGAGCAGCTATTTCCTTACTTGAGAGACAAGAAAATAAAAAACCAGTAACTTGCAATGGTTTGTAGTACCTGAGTAATCAGTGAGTTAGGTTAGCTCCCTAAGCTTATGAATTTTTCATGTTGCTTCTGGAGCCATCTGGAGCTCATATTCTAGTGGGAAAGGTGTGCAACAAGCAAGAAAACAAATGATAAGAATTCCAGATTGTGAGAAATACTCAAAAGAAAATAAAAGCTGAAAAATGGGATAGTAAGTGGGAAGTAAGAACAGTGTCCAATAGTTGATGTGGTGAAAGAAGGCTTCACAAAGGAGGTAACACAGGCCCTGAGGCATGAATGGTGACAGCAAAATAACCATATAAAAATTTGAAGGGAATCCATTCCACATGGGAGTCAGTAAGTACAAAGGCCCTAAGGTAGGAATGAGCTTGGACAACCACTATAACAGGAAGTTGGGATATAGTGATAAAGAGTCCAGGATTACAGATTTGCATCCTGGACTTACTGCTAATTTTCTGTATTGCTTACTTAAGTCTGGAGTCTTGTCAGATTCTAACATTTGGTTCTCCTGATCTGTTGAGCAGGTTCAATATGACAGCAATAAGTAGGTGCCATGCAGATAGTAAAATGAGATAATGTCCTAGGCATGGTGAAATGTGAAAGGTATGGACTTCAAAACCAGTTGGACTCATTGGATCCACATGTACAAACCATGTGTTCTTGGAAAACTTCTTTAGGGGTTTGTTAGTCTCAGTGTCTTTACTGATAGAAGTTGATATAACGCTGACAAGCTCAGAGTGACCAGAGAGATTGATGGAGATGTGCAATACAACCTAGTCCAATGTTTAGTACAAGTGCACAAAAAGTATTACTTTCAATCTTAATTCTAGAGAATGTGGCAGGAAATGGTAACTGTAAGAAGAAGAAGAAAGGTTTCATTAATCAAATGATCTATGTGACATGCCTACTATGTGCCAGGTATTGTCCAAGCACTGGGGATAGACCCTATTTCTTTGGAGCATACATTCTGGATAGGGAGAGAATTGACAGTAAATAAACACAAGCAAAAATACTAGTAATTGTCATACGAAGAATTAACTTGGATGATGTAATAGGGTGAAACTGGATCCTACTGCAGACGGGATGATCAGGGACAGCCCTTCTCTTGTGATACTTGAACTGAGATCTTACTAACAAGGAGCTGGTGATCTGGGAAAGAGCATTCCAGACAGAAGGACTATAAATGCAAACCCTTAAAGCGGCAGCCGTCTCACAGAACATCCTGGTTTGATCCAAAGCAGGGAGTGGAGAGTTTATCAGTGGAGGTCAGAGATGAGGAAGGATCAAACCACTCAGGACTTTAAGTGTCAAAATAGTCACAAAAAGTGTTAGTCATCCTCAAAAATGAAGCAGCTCTAGAAGCTTAGAGGGTAAAGGACAACAACCCTAGAAAATGGGCAAAGGCAGAACACATAGTTCACAGGAAGGGAATGAATTATCCTTATACATATAAAGAGACACACAATTTCATTCACTGTAAGAAGATTGCAAATTAAAGTTACAAGGAGATACCATTTTTTAATCCATAAAATTGACAAAAATACACAAATTGGGTACTATATTCAGTTGGTATAGCTGTGGGAAAACAGACATAGTTGGTAGCAGCATAAAATGTTGTGACTTGAATGGGATATGATTGGTTATTATCTACTAGAAATAAAAATACACTTATGCTTTGGTTGACAATCCTACTTCTGAGAATTTATCCTTGAGATATATCTGCACACAAACCAGAGAACCTCACATGAGGCCGGCCATTGCAAAACTGTTTTTAATGGAAAAAGTTCAAAACAAACTAAGCCAAGGGACAGGTGAAATAAACTATGGTTTATCTCCAAAATAGAATCCTACACAGCAGTGGCCATGAATGAGAAATTGATCTATATTCTGATATGGAAATCAAATACATTAAGTGAGAACAGCAAAATGCAGCAAAATATATATAGTGCACTACCACTGTGTAATAAAAGGAAAGGAAAAGGGAGATCCTTATTTACATTTACATCCAGAAAGATGACAAAGTAATGAAAGCAATTATCTGTGTATTGGAACAGAATGAGTAGATTCACGAACGGAGCAAGATTTATAAAAAAAATATGCTTTTTATATCATTTAAGTTTTCAAATCATGGTTGTATTTTTATTCAAGACTTTTAAAATGTTAAAGGAAGAAATTAAAAGAAAACTTCCTGCTGAAGGCTAAAGTTGAGAACAAATAAAGGCCTTGATAAGGAACTAGGAATTTTCCTACACTGATGTAGTTTTAAACAGTGGATTGGATGGGCATGGTGGTACACACCTGTAATCCAAGCACTCAGAAGGCTGAGGCAGGAAGGTCAAGGCCAGCCTAGGCTATATAGTGAGATGTTGATTCAGTGAATGAATGAATGAGGAATTGACAAGCTCTCACACACTTTACAGATAGTGTGTAGCAGCCAAGTGGGGGACATACTGTAGTGAGACAAGGAGGATACATGAATCTCCCAGATGTCTTGGTTATGCTGAAGATGAGGATGGCTTAGACCAGGATGGTGGTAGTACAGATGTTGACGGATTGGTTGAAGGGTGTCAATATAATGGCTTTATGCCTTGAGCCATGGGATGGATAATGGAGCTCCCAGAGCCTAGAAATTGGTCAAATAATTTATAGTTGGGTGGTTTATAAGGTTTAATACAAAGACTTGCACGCAAGCAGAGGTCCAAGGGGTGGTGAGGTGCTACAGATGGAAAGGAAGGAACGGAACAAGCAGGATCCAGAAGGCAGAGGGAGGGCTCGGCCCTGTAGATGATTGGAACTCTCCTAACAATTGCTGCAGTTTTTCTCCACGGTGGCTCAGCTCAGACCTGTGGCGTGAAGGAGCTTGACACCAAATCCCCCATTTCCCATTACCTGCTTCTGTTAACTGTTTCCTACACTTCTGGGATTTTGTTTCTGTAAAGTAGCGGAGGAGCTCCTATCACATGCACTGACGTCCTGAGAAATACTCTCAAAGGAAAAGGTCAGCCAGTCAAAGTGGGAACACCTCAGTTAGGTTAAAGATTTGTTGCCTCTTCCTTTGCTGGTACAATAATTGAACTGCCTCCTCTGGGACCACTTACTACAATGCAACAGCGAAGAATGGGCTTCCCCAAGAGAGCAGGTTGGATGGGTGCTCCTACAGATGCTTCTGTTTTTGAGGCTGATTTGTGGGTTAAGAAGCCTTTTATTTTCAGCTCTTGTTTCCACTTAGGAAACAGGGTTTGGTAACTAGACACCGCAGTGGGAAGTCTCTTCTGCAGATGTTCTACTTATCTCAAAAAAGAGGAGTTCCAGAAGTTTGTGTGTCTGGTAAAGATTCTGGAAGCTCTGGTTTCCACTTTTGGGGTTGTTATCTGTGTTGAGTTTAAATAATCTCGTCTTCCTGTATCTCCCAACTCACCAAACAAAATCTGTGTTTCTCCATTTTCAAAATTCATCATGATTTAGGCTTGTGTGTCTGGTTTGTTTCACTTAATATTATGGTGCATCTATCTTCCTACAAATGGCTCAAGTTTATCCTTATTTATGACAGAATAGTACTCCATTCTATGTAAATACCACATTTCCTTTATCTATTCATCTGTTGATGGACATATAGTCTGCTTCAAAGATTTAGCTATTATGCACTGTGCTTCTATGAGCATGGATATGCATGTGTCACTATAACACATGTGGTTTCTCTTACAGGAGAAGCCTACAATAAAAATAAAGAGCAAAATAAAAGATAGATAATAGGAAACAGGGATATGGTTCTTAAAGGGGAAGGGGTCAAGAGAGAGGGAGGGAGAGGAGGAAAAGGGGATGAAAAAGGGATTTAAGGTGTGTTCTATAGATGCATGGACTCCCCATAGAGAATGTAAACATTTTGTACTGCGCACAAGAATTTAAAAACAGCAAGGGGATCAAGAGACGGATGGAGAGGAGAGGGAGGGAGGAGGAGGGGGAAGACAAAAGGAACTGAGCTGTCTTGTGTACGTGCACCAACTTCCCATAAGGAATGCAAACATTATGTGTGACACACACGGGCTAATAAATTTTTAAAGACAACATTGTTTCAGCACTCTGCTCAAGCACATTGTGTTCTCTGCAGGAACTGTGTCGGAGGCAGTTTATGAACCTGGATGAGTAACAGATCAGCAAAAGCTGCTCCACCCAAACCACTTTTGAAGACTTTTAGCTTTAGGTTTTGATTGGTCAAGTGAAAGGAACGGAGCTGAGTTTTAATGCTGAGAAATTCTTTTTCTCCCCATCTATTGCTCATTTCTTTTTAAATTTTTTTTTTATTATTTTTGTGTGCAATACACAATACTTACATTCATCTTGGGGGACCTGTTCTGTATACATATCCCATCTTAATAATTTTTTCTTTCCCTTCCCCTCACTGCCTCCCTGTCCCCCATCCTCTCTTCTCTTGCACAGGGGAGCTGTGACCTATAAACGAATGATCAGTTTTGAGCTTTCTGAGCAGAAAGATAATACTGAGGACATGTTAATGAAAAAGGACAATTTTTAAAGGAAAGGGGGAGATGGCTGAAGTGTGTGTACACACGCACATGGGCCTGTTCCAGAAGGATTTAGTCCTGGTGTGTGAGGACCTGCCCCAAGGCGCCATGCAGCCAAATAAAGAAAGGCAGGCAGATCTAGGATTTTGGAGTGCTATTTACTGGGAGACTAATTGAGAGAAGGGGGTCTTGATGAGCAGCAAGACCCGTGAATCTCTACAGTTTGGATCAGAAGGAAGTATGTTTACGGGTTCAGACCGAAGTGACTTCATCCTGGCTGGAATGCGTGTGGTTCATCTCAAGATAGTATCGAAGAGTCATTTGCATCCCTGGAGCCAGGGTCCAGTTATAAAGCCCCACTTATGACTCTGATGGTTTTATCTGGTGATGCAGGAAAAACTAACTAGGGTTACTTAGGGGGAAAGTTGTGGTGGTTATTACTCAAGGTGGCTGTATACATGTCAAGCTTTATCTGCATATTCCACTTTGGCAGATAGAACTTGGAGGAGGAACATCCATTGTGGGCAGTTACATAAGGGGATATCTCCTGTCTATGCTGCAGTGCCTAACATTGCCCAGGTGCTGAAAAAAGAAACCACACTGTCCCTTGACTCTGTGTATGCTGTTCCGGAATTAGCAAATGCCTTTTTCGGCATTTCTTAAAACTAGATCTGGAAGACCAGCTCTCCTTCACTTGGGAAGAAAGGAAATGGACATTTTCTTCTGATATTACCTGAATCAGTTGTACTGGTGACATCACACTAATTGGCAAAGATTATACTCTGTTATAGGACATAGTAAAATAGCTATGCACCCATCTGTACATGAGGGGGTGGGCTGTCAGTCCCAATAAGATCCAAGGCCCTGGGTTGTCTGTAAAGTTCCTAGGAGTTTCCAGTCAGGTGAAATCCATGGGATTTCAAACACAGTGTGAGATAGAATACAAACCTTCCCCAAAACTCTATGGTGAAGGGTGTATAGGTCTTTGCAGGGCTTCTTGTGGGCTTCCACTCCGTATCTGGCTCAATGTCTATGCCCACTCTGTTGGATGATGGGACTGGATGCTGTCCAGCAGGAAGCTTTTGAAAAATCCAACATTCTGATCGCCTGGGTACAAGCTCTGGGTACCCCTCCAGCAAGCGTGCCGATGCTGCCATGTTACCTGTATGTTATAGCATGTAGCATGAACTGGGCTTTCTGGCAAGAACAAGAAAAAAAGGTGCCTAGTCTAGGGTTTTGGTTACTGCTTTGGAAGGGAGCTGAAATTATACACACTGATTTAGAACAGCCTTTTCTAGCAGTGTGGTGCAGGTAGAGCCACAGCTACAGGTAGAGCCACTGACCAACACTTTATTAGTCACGATATGAACCGACAGAAAGTGCGGGTGGATGGCCCTATTTCATTGTCCTCGATTGGCTACAGCAGATATTTATTAGCTGAGAAAGTGGCATGCATATTTATAACAAGGCAGTGTTTTCTCCAACAGCTTACTGACTCCTTGGTTGTGGATAGTTCTGTATTATGCCTGGTTACCTATGAAACTGCCGCCCCACCCAAGGTGGCCACCCCAGCGCCTGTGATCTCCAAAGTGCAGAAGGGAGGGGGCCCCCTAACTGGAAATGTTTGGTATAAAGAGGGGTCATGCCGGGGGGACTGCTGCTGCAGGACAACCTGGCACTGATCCTGTCAGGTTTGAGAGGAGATTCTGGGAGCAGCAGTGGGTAGAGCTATGGGGAGGTAGGCTGGGAGAGCTAGGGGAGTGGCAGGTGATTATGTCTACTGACAGTTAGACTCATATTGTGGGTGGCACAATGGCAAGAGGAACACTGATGTTTACTGGAAGTCTCTTCTGGGGAGTCATGATGTGGCAACTACTGTGGGAAAGCCAGGGGCATAACTATGACGCACTTACTTACATTCAGACCTTTGCTTCTGGATGTATGGAGGCAGATGCTTTGATTAAGGGGAGGGCCATGGCCCCAACCTGGACAGCAGATCTGGCTCTGTGGGAACGTACAAAGGGTGGCACAGCAGTGCTAACACTAAGTGAGCAAGATTGTTCCAAAATTAAGTGACATGGTGGCAACCATGACCCAGTGTCAGAGGTACTCATACCTCTAGCTCTGTTGCTTGACCCAGGTACAGGGACAAACATATCAGGCTGTCCAACCAGTGTGGGACTGGCATATTGATTACACCGAAACTTTGCCATTCAGTAAAGGACATAAATATGGTTTAACCTATGTAGACACAGCTACTGGCATTATTATTAGCAAGAGAGCTAAACAGACTGCCCCACCAAAGGCCTTGAGAAGTTAGGTGTAATGTACAGATACTCATGCTGGATGCTCTCCAAGATTGGGTTCAGCCATAGAACCCTCAGAGAGTAGCGTGGGCAGAAAGAACACCTGGGTGTGATGACACACACCTGTAATCCTGAGGCAAGAGGATCACAAGTTCAAGCCCAGCTCAGACCATTTAGCTACTTAATGAGACCCTGTCTCAAAATAAAAATGGGCTGGGGATGTAGCTCAGTGTAAAGGCCCTGGGTTCAATCTCCAAAACAAAACAAAACAAAGCAGCAATAAGGGCCCTATTAGGCAAATCCACTATGGATGGCTAGAAAACGCTAGCTCAAATATCTATACAGCTGGCATGCCTGCTCCTTAGGGGTTGGGGGTTCTGGCCCCTGTTCCCAAAACTATCTGAGATATGTGTATTGATACTATACCACCTGAATTGATGCACAAAATCCTGCTGTTTTGTTCATTCCAAGTATAACATCCAGGATGGGGAACAATTCAGCTGCTGCCACCATGTTCTGTAACAGAGATGGTGCTATCAGTACTGGCATGTTGGGTGGTGCAGCTTTACCTTTACAAGGCACCGTTAACATTTTCCTGTCCATAACTGCAGTCTTGCTGTTTTTCTTAGAATGTGTACTGTTGTCAAACTCAAATTAATGCCTTGACTGAGCATGCCCCTTATATACGAGACAAACTAACCCATTGGTTTAGTTCCTGGGACTGCTGGCAGGGCAAGTTCATTGGTATTAATCATGTGCAATAACTGTTCTTTGTCTGTTCTCATACATGTGCCTGTACTGTTGTAGATTCCATCTATAAGCCAGACAAATGGCCTTGCAGCACACCACCTACATAAAATGTGAAACCTCTTGCAGGCTCAGGACACATCATGGAAGAGGGCATGACATGTTAAGAGCTGGTTATGAGGGGTGTGATTTAAAAACAAGCTTGACATAACAGCAGCCATCTTAAATTGTAACTACCATGATTGCCCTTGAGTAACCCTCGCTGATTTTTTTCCTGCAGAGTTTCCCAACACAAAACCATTAGAATCATGTGTTGGGCTTTATAATTGAACCCTGGCTCCAGGGATGTGCCTGACTCATTTTGATATTATCTTAAGAAAACTAGGTTCATTCTAGCCAGGATGAAGTCACTTTTGTTCTAACCAATAAATATGTCCCTCTTTCTGACATGAACTGCAGGGATTCACTGGTCTTGCTGCTGCTCTGGACCACACTTCTGTCAGTCTAATAAACAGCACTTGGTGAAATCCTGGATCTGTTTGACTTTCTCTGGACTCACAGCACCTTAGATCCAGTCCTTATAAACCAGGACCAAGGTGTTCCAAATGTGCAGTCAGTTCTAACCCTTATTAATCCAAGGTGGGAGGCACTTCAGCCACATTCATTCAGTTCTACCTTTAATTTTTTTCTTTTTAATGAATTTTCAGAGGCAGTAAATGGAGAAAGTCATTTAAAATCAATCCAAGCTGTGACCTTCTGAGGAAAAAGAGGTGACGTCATATGATTTTTCAGTGTGAAATCAAATCTATATAAAGTGCAGTGCTCAGTTCCTCTAAAGACGCTGAGATGGAAATTCAGTAATAAAGCCTGCAAATATGTCAAAACCCAAATTTTGGATTATTACTGACATCTGTAAATATTATCCAGCCATTTGCCCATTTTTAAAATGCAGCATTAAGAAGAGCAATGCTACAGTTAAGGCTTACTGTGAAACCAAAAAAAAAAAAAAAAGCTTATATTTTCCTTGAAAATGGCATTGAATAATTCTTTCTTTTACAGAATTATAACATTCACAAGTGGCAGAAGAAACCATCACTTTATAATTGATATTTGACTTAGAAATGATTTTTTCCATAGACATTTATGAGAGGAAGGAAGAGGGTGGAGTAGCAGCCAGCCATCGAGATCACCATGCTGAACCATGAAAAGTTTGGAGCAGAACTAACATTGATCTGCTTCTTATTTACCAGACAACCTTTACTCTAAATTTTTTGGAACAACAGCGAAAATTCAAATCTGTTTTGCTACAGTGAAAATCAGACAACAGCTCTTATATAAGTCTTGGAATTATAACCTTTTTTGAGGTCATAGAATCACTTAAGAGTTTAATAAAAAAGATGACTTCTTGTCATACGGCAAGATTCCCCCCCGCAAAAAAACTGGTTGTTCTATTTGTGTCTACTTAATCTGTTTAACTATTCCCATGTTAATACAATGCTATTTTTCTGACATGATTTTATACTAAATTTTAAAACCTTTTAAGGTCAGACCACCCTCGCTGTTTGTTTGCTCGCAGAACTCAGTTTGAATCCAGGGCCACCATACGGAGCTACATCCCCAGCCCTTTATTTTAGTTTTTATTTTTGTTTTATTTTGAGACAGGTTTCCTTGAGTTGCAAGCTTGCCTAGACTGGGTTTAAACTTGCAATCTTCTATCGTCAGCCTTCTAGAGTGCTGGAATTACAAATGCATACCACCACACTCGGCTCTTACTACCCTTTGTTTTAAAGCTTGATTTAGTAAGAAATTGATGACTTTTAAATAAATCTACCCATCATCATTTGGAAGCAACAAAAATGGACACTTTCATATGCTAAGTGAAAATATGGGTTAATGATCTCTACTATTAAAGTAAAATTTAGAAAATATTAGAATATATCTAGAGTTAGAGAATCTTAAGCAAACCATGCAAACCAGAGGCCAAAAGGAAAGATAAACATATTCAACTACATAAAAGTTAAAATGTTTATCCTGGCAATATCAGTTATAAACAGAATGAAAAGGTGATTCTATATGAAGAAAATATTTATATAGATGACAGGTAACAAATTTCACCTACATAGAAATTGTTAGGAAATACAGCTCATTAGAAAAATGAGTAAAAGAAAATGGCAATGTAGAGAATGACCTGGAAAGGATCAATAATTATATCATAATGATTTAAAACTTACTGTCAATGCAGAGAATACAAATTCAAGTAATGAGATAAAATTTTACATTGCCAGAATTTAAAACATGTAATGCTGGTAACAATAAGAGATTTTTTTTTTTTTTTTTTGGTTTTTCTCCGGTACCGGGAACCGAACTCACAACCTTGTGCATGCCAGGCAGGCGCTTTTGCCGCTGAGCTAAATCCCCAGCCCAAGAGATGTTATTTATAAATTGTTTTATCCTAAGAACTTTAGGTAGATTTTCTCATGTACTAAACACAACAGTGCTAAGAGGTAGATTTCACAGCTCAGCTAGCAAATGATAGGGTCAAGATTCAAGTCCATGCAGTCTGATAGAGCCTGAGCTGTTTCAGTATGCTCAGTATGGACCAAGGAGCTGGGGACTCTTACACTCTGCCAGTGGCAGGTGATTCAGGAAAACCTTAGAGAATGTAATGATACCAAAAGCTTAATCCTTCTGTAATCCCAGATCCCTGCATGGTCAAGGTAAGAAGATCAGAAGCCAGCCTAGGCCACTAGTGATATCTCTCTCAAAATTTAAAAATAAATAAATAAATAAAAGGGGCTCGAGTGATAGCTCAGTGTGAAGGCTCTGGTTTCAATCCCCAGTACCCCAAACAAGGAATTCATTCCCTGATAGCCTGGTACAGTGGTGTATACCTGTAGTCCCAGCACTTGGGAGGCTGAGGTAGGAGGACTGCTTGAGCTCAGAAGTTCCAGACCAGCCTGGATAATACAGCAAGACACTGTCTCAAAAATCAAAACAAAGCAGAAAAATCTCATTTCTCTTGACCTGCCATTCTAGACAAGAAGAAAACCCACCAGTATCTTATTATCTATACTTAATAAAACTTATTTGTAAAACAATCTGAGGTTGGCAAGTTTTTAAAAATTTTGTATTATTTTGTGAGATTTTAATTTTTCTTAATAGCTAAATTTTTATATCCAATTTCTTTTGCTTCTGCAATGCATTTTGGTAAATTACATTTTCCCCTTTTGGAAATTATCTGTGCCATTTAAGAAGATTTGTGTCCCCATTCCCAGTTCACACTTTTCTATCTGCCTGATGTTAGTATTGAAATTTGGAAGTCGCTCCCTACTTAACTCTGATAATCCCATCTCTAGGGGTGATTCTTCCTATATTTATTAACGCCAGTGTCCTCTCCTCACTGTTTATCTCCCCGCCCCAACACCAGTATAACCAAGTCCATTGCTGCTGACCCTACAGGACCCCGACTGACATAACGCCAGCATTGTCCAACTTGTAGTTTATTAGAATAAAGTCATTTAAGGTAAGCCCTTGTTAAAATCTCTGCAATACATGTTGTGTCCTTTTTTTTATACCTAATGCATGAGTTTCTTTTTACTTTTGTCTATCTCCAATAATTTTGTTCCATTTGATACTTTCACTTTCCACTTTTTATTCCCAATATAAATAATTTACAGCTTTTGATTTCTCATAATTTGTTTCAGCTGCATGTTTGAATGTGTTCCCATTGTTTTTCAAGTTTATATACCTTCTACCTTCCATTATGAGTTTTTCAAACCATGAATCATTTTGAAATACTTCAAAATTTCTAACTGTATTATTTAAAATTATTCTTGTTATACTTTCTAACCTACTTGCGTTTGTGGTTAAATCAGTGTCATTAAGTTTGATAATATTGCCTAAGAATTCTAGTATGTTTCTAGTAGTGGTCAATTTTTATAAATATTTTACATGTCAAAATACTTTGGGGATACAGGACCCTATGTGTATCTAGTAGAAAAAGCTATTAGACAATTTCTAAATGTACTATGTTAAAATCTCTCACTATGGTGATGAAAGTATCAGTTTGTGATTTTTTTATTTAAAGCACTAGAACACAAAGAGATATATAAATATATATATATGATAATTATATACTACAAACCTATATGGATATAAACTACAATAGAGTATCTTGGCAGAAACCTGAAAATAACATTTCTAAATGTTCATTGATAGTTATTAGGATGAATTCAGTGCAGGAAATAGTACATAACCATCAAAAAGCATATTGTTCTGTACCTTCTAAACTAGAGGGAGGTCCATGTTAAGTGAAGAAGGCAAGTTGTAGTGTGGCTACTCTGATTCCATTTTTAGTAATCAAAACAAGAACCCCTTCACTTACGAACATGTTTCAATACATCTCGGTTTGAACACAAGGCTGTTAACACCAGTTCCTCCAGGGAAGCAACTGGAGGGGTTGGGAAAGGTAGCTATGAAGAATATTTTTGTTTTGCTTTCTACAATAACCACGTTTTATTTTGGTAGCTTAAGGTAGGTTGATTCTGACACTGATGTACTCATGTTAGAGGATCTGAGAGAAAGATGTGTCTTGTGAAAAAAGCAAGTTATAATGTTACACCTTCATCTTTTTACTACAGTGACATGTACTGATCGATGTGAACATAAGGAGATGCCTGGGAACACACACTTATTACCAATCAGTATAGCTTTATCTAAAGTGGAGGAGTTTCTTTCACTGCTATGTGTGTATATTTTTACATTTTTTTTCACAATTGTATGTTGTGAGCAAGAGAAAATGAGTTTTTTTTTTAATTAGAGGATATAACTACAAAAAGTCTATGTACTCTCCCACCAAAAGCGGTAACCATAGCCCAAGCACGTGCACGCTAACTCCGGCACCCAATTCTAGGCAGTCCATAGACCCTCGGAGAAGCCCTTTGGTGGATGGCCTTGGTTTTTGCTCCACTAGGTACAAGGAGAGTTTATGGCAGAAATATTAGCTGACCGGCCAATTTCTCCCATGTGTCCTCATAAGGAGAGGAACTGGCTCCGGGGCAATCTCGACACAGAAAAGCAGCAGGATTCCTCTGTAATGACTTCAACCTCACTCGGGCAGAATGTGACTCCATCTCCTCTTACTGTTCCTGCTCACTGTGGGCTCTTGTCTACGGAAGGTGTGAAAGGTGGCCATTGGCCTTGCTATCAAAGCTAAGACACTAACTCTCAAGAGGGGAGAAGACAGGGATACGGCAGTGCGAAGACATCTGGCAGGGGTGCGCCCAACAGAACCGAGCCCCAGAGAGATGAGAGAAGTAGCTGGGATTGCAGGCAATAATTCCCATTTGAATCATCCTGAAGCCAAACTGAGGAATTTCTTAAAGGGCTCAAGTTGGGAAATAATGTGATTTGAGGGTTTTTAGTATTAGTTTTGCTCTATGCCGAAGAAAGAATTAGAGAGAAACAAGACAGGCAGTTGGTGCAGGACTTAAGAAGCTATGCAGTAAAAATTCTGATCGAGATAATGGCTCTTGGGCAGTGGGTAGCAGCAGCAGAAGTAGGAATCAGTCCATGGCTTTAGAGAAAGATGTTCTAGAGGAAAAATAACACATAGGCTTATTAATTTGGGTTGGGAAGGCCAAAGAGGCTCCAATGAGATTCCTAGTTTTCTGCCTTAAGTAACTGGAAGAAGACTGCCACAGCGAGGTCGGAAATGCTGGAAGCAGCACAGGGCTATTTGGAGGGGATGAAAATCGTGGAGAGTAATAGATATTACTTCTTTCTTTGACTCCAGGAGACTGACAGAAGGCCCAGAAAGCTGCTCTTTCCCTCTGCTCTGCCCACCCTCCCCTCATCAGCACAGTTGATGCAGGCGATGTAAATAGGAGAGAAAATGTAAATCAGAGAGAAAAGGGTATATCAGCCTGCAAGAAGAATTTAATGATGACCAAACAAGACGTATATTCATAATTGATATATATCTTTTTATTATGCACAGATAAAGGACTTAAAACTGTGGTTATCAAGACTACACATCTAAGCACGTTCACAAAGTTGCTGACACACCAAACAAAGACTACAACAGGGGTGTTCAAACTGGCCACAGGGATTTTCGGGTTACTCTTTCTACCCTCATAGGTGATGAAAAACAGCAACAAAATCAGGCTCATTCAGGAAAAACCAGAAGAGAGAAGTATTGTATTCTGAAACTGATAATGGTCATTTTTAGAAAAATACCTGTCAGTATCATGAACAACCCCCAGATAAAACAAACAGGAAAAAACCACACTTAGGACTCGCCCAACAAAATGTGTGCTGTTAACACAACCAGCAGTAAGCAGTCATCATTCAAACCATGAGGTAGTTACAGTACAAAAAGACTGGTAGGCACACACGCACCCCACACACACGCACAGTCACACCTGCCTAGAACACGCAGGAAATAGATTTACAATCATATTGCCAGACAAGGAAAAGAGCATTTTGTGTTCAGAAAATGCTACAAAAACAGCTTACACAGAAGAAATTGATGACTTTTTAAAGTACAGAGGAACAGCTCGTGAACCCTACACAGTGGAAAGCTAGAGGTGTTACACAGATTATCTGTGGTGGAATTCAGAGCATTTCAACAATAGCTTCAGTATCAACAAACAAAATACAAAATGGGCCTTGTGGATTATGGGTGTACTGCAGAAATAACATTAGGCTTTGCTGATGGAAGGGAGTTCAACTGGAATATAACAACGGTTTTAAAGAAACTTGCAGAACATGTTATAAAAGTAGAGCTTGTACTTTGTATTAAAACTGTGGAGGATGAAGCAATCAGAAGTGCTGTAACAAGAAGCTAGGGAGAAACACCCTATTTAAAAAAAAGTACTTAAGGATATTTACTCTCCAATATACGATTAAGTTTTGTTAATATGAATTTCTCTATGTGAATAGTACTTCTGACAATGAGACCCAAACAAATAAAGGCTGATTGTTTTCTTTTCTCTTTTTAAAAAATATTTTGGCTTGCATCTATAAATTTGTAAATTAATTTAAAATTATTTATAAAATCATTGGCACTGTAGGAACTCTCTCAAAAATATACATCTAAATATATTACAGAAGTTTTGAACCCTACCATCTAAGAAATGCATCTTTTAATACTTCCTCATAGCTAATTTTCTTTTTAAAAGATGGAAAGGGTTTTTTTTTAAAGGAAAGAACTGATCGAAGAATTCACAGTAACTGAAATTAAACATTTCATATGGAGTAACTTAAATTTATCTAAAACACTTAAATATATCTTTATACACAAATTTTTGTAGTAAAATATAGCTATAAGTGACTTAAAGACTCTAGTCTTCTTTGAAGACATCTTTAAACTTTTTTATACATAGAATATGCTAAAACAATACATTCTGCTGAAGGTTAGGCAAAGCGCATTATTTTCAAACACAGGTAGCGTAATCTAGGCCCTCTGCTATGATACCCTTATGTTAAAAAATTAAAGGAAAACATTTTCCTTGTTTTGTGTTGTCCTCATATGTATATGAAAATCTAAAAACAATGTTCAATATATCAATGTAGATAGCCTGGAAATCTCAGCTGCTAAATAGTCTGCTTTGGTTAAAATTATCCCATTCGAATGTCTACATCCATCCAGTCAATGGTTCTTAATGACTGTGTAGTAGTGATTGTCCATCTCTATCCACCTGTTGGCCTTGTAGACACTGCTTTAAGGTTCTGAGTTTCATCAACATTTCCTATGTAGGGTTCCATTCACAGCGGACCAGGTACAACTGCTATATTTTAAAGGCAGTGGAATTTGGTTCTGAGTGTTTTAGGACAGAATCTAACCTGTTCTATTTATGGAATAATAAGTTGCTGGGGGAGGACTATGGAAAAAGAATTCTATGTAATGTGCAATGTCAGTAGTAAATGATTTGGCATGGAAATTCCCTTCTGGTATTCTTTTTTAACATACGGGTATCACTGAGCGTTTTTTAGCTGCAATGTGACATCGTATTATCTACTTAACGAAATTCACTTCAAATCCTTTTAAGTTTGGATACATTAAGGAAAGAGAACAAAAGCAAACCAATTGAATACACTTTCCCCCTGCTCAGCAGTGTCCTGGCAGAACTGGTGACACCAATAAGAATCCAACAGGATCTACCAGGCATTCACATTTCATAAGAGTTTGCTTTTCATACGAGGGCTTATTAGAAAGGTTGATGAGTATTGAATGGAAATGCTCGTTCTACAAAATATTACTTAAGAATAAGTTCCAACTCTGGAAGCAGCAGACATTATCAAAATGGGAATGGATCTTTTTCCATCTTTTTTTTTAACATGGGATCTTGCTAGGGAAACTTGTGAACCTTCCACCTTGGCAAGTAGCTGCTATTATGCACAACTGCCACTGCAACTGTTTTGATTACTTCAACTAAGGAAATGAATGTGCCAGATGACATATTATATACTTGTACTTACATACTCATATACATATATCACCTTGAAAATGACTCAACTTTATGACTGAATTTTGCCCCAATTTAGATATTAATTTATCAGAACAAAAAGTGTACAAATCTGCAGTTCCAGATCTTGGCCAGTTTCAATTTCTACATACCTCTAAGAAAGACAAAATTTGCATTAAGACATGTTTCTAGTCAGTGTGTGTCACGTGCGGGGGCGATAAAGAAGCTGACAAGGTAATCAGCACTGGTTTTGGCCCAGGGAACAAGAAAGGAATGTTGCCTTGACACGTGGAGGGATGCAGTCCCTGAGGGCAGCACCCAGCAGGCCACACATCAGACCCCACCGAGTGTGGCCACAGAAGTGTCATTCAGATGGGGTGCAGATTAGGCATTGAGGTGCATGAGAAAGCCTCGAAGCATTTCTTTTGTTTTATATCTTGGTTCAGATGTAAAAGACTCTTTGGCCACTTCTCACTGGGTGTACTGTCTAGCTATTACCCTTTGACCATTTCCTTGAGTGTAGGTAAAACTCAGGGCTCCAAATTATGGATGTTCTCACCTGGACAAAGCAGCATTTTAAAAACTGGCATGTGTTTCACATTGAAAACCCCCGAGCCTGGGCGGGGCCAGTGGAGAAGGCCACCACCTTAGCTTTTCTACATGAATTGGTGCATTGCAGAGATCCAGGGGTTATATTTCTATCGGCCATGATGAGGGGTGAATATAACAGGTAATCTTTACACTGAAATTCACTCTCTCTTTACAAGGGAACCCAAGTCAAGCCTTCTGAATCTGGATGTGCGGCATCAGTGTCAGCCTCTCCCCTCGGGGTGGAGGCCCAGCTGGGTGTGGCTAGGCGGTGCTGCTGCTGGAGCAGGGCGTGCTCTGTGTGCTGCCGATGCTGTGAGCTGCGCTGCTGTTTTCCGAGGCCGGTGGGGAGGTGGGAACTTGTTGCCTTCCTGCTGTCTCCCCTGCAGTTAAATTTTGAAAAAAGAAAAAAATAAGATCGGTTTTACGTACACTGCAGCACAGAACATTACCCCTTGCTTTGCCATTTTATCTGAGCCTTTCGCAGCTGTGGGGAGGAAGCATCTAGTCCAGGTCTATGCTGACTGTTAAGGTTTTTCTGTTTATTTGCATGGAGCAAGGAGGAAGATTTCTCAACTGACTAATGGGCATTTATAGTAGCCAAGAACTCAGACAGTTGATGTTGACAAATTCCTTGGATTTCAGGACCTACAAGCTCCCCCCGACCTGCCCGCCACAATACTTGGGATTGACACCGAGCCTTCACACTGAGCTATATCTCAGGCAGCTTCCCCCAATTTTGTTTTGGTTGTTATTTTTTGTAGTAGCTTGCTAAGCTGCTAAGTAGTCCAGGCTAGGTTCAAATTCATGATCCTCCTGCTTTACCTACAACCTTGGGAGATATCACCAACATCCGGACTGTGTGAGCCAACTGATGGTGTTCAGAAAATACTATGCATCTTCTCTCAAAGATATTGTAGAGTTTGGAGGGTGTTTTAGTTACTTTTCTCATTTCTGAGACAAAGTACCCAAAGTTAAAGGAGGAAAGGTTTATTTTGGCTCAGTTTGTAGAGATTTCAGTTCATAACCGGCTGGCTCCATGGCAAAGTGACATGGCCAAAGGGCATCACAGAGAAGAAAGAGTTAATGGCAGGCAGAAGGCAGCAAAAACAGCAAGCAGCAAGTGAGGATAGCAGCCTACTTTCTGTTCTTTATATTCTATCCAGGCTATATACCCTTAGGGCAGGTAGCTCTTACATCCATGGTGGGCCTTCCCGTTATCCACGTCTAGAACTATGCCAAACTAATCAGTGGACTAATTTAGTAATCATACACCCTTCATCCTAGCATCATATGTAATCCCAGCATCATACACCCTAGATCCAGGCACCTCTGAAAAGCTCCACCTATCGCCACATGAGGGTTTGGGTGGACATCTACACACAAGCCATCAAAGAGAGTGAGTATTTAAATTGTAATAATAGACACTTGGCAGCTTGGGGACCTTTTTTGTTTGTTTGTTTTAGTGCTAAGGCTTGAACCCAGGGCCTTGGGCATGGTAAGCAGGCAGTCTGCCAGGAACCACACCCCCAACCCCTGGGGCCTTTTTCCAAATAGTTTGTTTAAAACTGGGCTGGTAAAGTCTGGATATGGCCCTAGCTGCAAGAGGGAACCTCATGTGCCAAGCACAACCTACTTGAGGAATAGGACTAGGAAAGGGCTGCTATGGGAAAAACCTTTTGGGGAAGGGGTTTAGCTGTGTGCACAGGGGGACTGCAGGGACTGCTATAAGTATCTGCCTTTCGTGCTGAAGTTCACTACTGAATGCACTGTATCTTCTCACATATTAAGCATCCCACTTTTCATTACACACCCCACTGCATTTCAGCTAAACCCGTTCTCTGTGCCAAATGTACAGGGCTGTGGAGAGGGAGGAAACCTCAGGTCACACACATGGTTTGCATTTAGCGTCCAAAAGGCCCTGGAGTTAGTCCTTTCCAGCAAAACTGGCCTCAGTGCAACCCTCAAAAAATGGCTCTAGGTAGGGAAAAGTGATCAGGGCTCCCAGTAAAATACTAGATTTTCTTTGAAAACTCAGAGCATAAACTTTATAAACTCATAAGCAGTGACCCCCTCCAATGCAGGAAACCCCAAAGGGCCAGGCTTGTTTATGAACGAGCCTCCTCTTTCCTGTCATGCTGAAATGCACATCTATCAGCCAGAGATAAGCAACCCTCCCTTCTGTTTCATTAAAACAAAACACACAAGCAAAGCCTCTGCCCTCAAGTACAGGAACTTGAGCCCATTACTTCCATTTTTTTTTAGGGGGCCCCTCAAAAGCTTCTGCCAAACGAACAGTTCTGCAAAACGCAGCGCCGGCTCATGTCCCTGGGTCTGGTTACAGCTTTCTCCACCACCCTTTTTATGAACCACAGCTCCACACATTTTTACATCAACCTTAGAGCATTTATATGTCTGTTGTATATTTGGCCCATGTGTTTCCTCTAATTGTCTTTTCTCCTGGGATTGGTGAGATGGAGAGGGAAAGGGATCCATGTTCCCGAGAAGTACAGCAACTCTGTATTTGTATGCTTTCTGCATTTTGGACTTTCCCCAGCATCAGTCCCTACTCCTCATGTGTGTATGTAATTAGGCACGAGATATTTGCCTCAATAGCAGTAACTTTCTGCTGAAAATTTACTTTCCCTAGAGTGGAAGCTTATTTCTAAAGGGGATCAAATCCAGGCCCTCATACATACTCTACTACTGATAGATACACCTAAACCCCTTTTTTGATGTGTACACACACACACACACACACACACACCCAAAAACCTTAACGACTCTTAATATACCTTTAAAAAATTCAGCCCCTTTACAACTCATATTTTGATCCATACTCAGCTGAACCCTCACGTTATCTATTAAAAGGATTAATGTGGCTATATAAGAGCCACATTTTTGAAATCTCTTTCCCCATTTAAATAACGGACTCATCAGAAAAACCAAAAGTAAGCCAACTCTTTCCCTTTTGGTTTGGCCAGGCTTCATTTGCTCAGCCTGACAGCACCTAAAGGAGGAAGCCTTGCTGCCTCTAAGTGGCAGGGAGCAAATCCCTCTCCAGAACATGACATGTCCTGGGGTCACACCCAGGAAACGTGCCAGAACCATGCCCTGCCCAGGAAGTCTGAATATTTGCTTTCCAACATCTATTTGCCAAATATAATTAGTTGCCATGTTAGTTTAATCAGTGTCCATTAAAAAGAGATCTTTCAACTTCCAGAGTTTTGGAAACCTTTGTCATGGTAATGCAATGCATTACTCAAAGTAAACCCCCAAAAAAGAAAAAAAAAAGAGAAAAGAAGGAAAAAACACAAACAAAGCTTTTGTAAATATGGAGGGAACAGGGGTTGAAGGGAGGATAGGGGAATGGAAAATAAAAAGAATCCAGTTATGTCACATACAGGTACAAATTGCCTATGATGAATGTGATCATTATCTATACCTAAAATGTACCAATAAACAAATTAAAAAACAAAAGCAAACCCCCAGACAAAACAACCCAAGAACCCCTACAGTCAGCACTGCAGGATGTTTCATCCAGGTGGACAAGTGGCAGTCGTCTAATATTCTATAGACTTCGATACAATAGTGTCAAGGACAGCCTGTTTGGAAATGTTGAAATTCCCTTCAGTGTAGATGATCCCTTCCCCCTCTGTGGTTATTTTCACGTGTAAAACACAAGATTTCTCAATATTTCAAGTTTAAAAGAAAAAAACCACTTTTACTTTGGGGCCAAATTAAGAAAAGGACTTTTCACTGTCAGATGGAAGCACTGCAGAGACACTCGTCACGAAGTCAGTTTAATGGGCTAGTGCTTCCGTGTCCAAAGCAAGCCCCCTGGGATTTCTGAAATGGGTCCTTCGGCTTTCCGTTCTCCATCCAAGTGGCATGGGTGGCTTGGAGCACCACCTCTCTCTAAAATACCCCTTGGGTGAAAAGCCAGGCTACTTCTAGAGGAGACCAGCAGGCAGGACCTGTGACTAAGCAGAGGAGGCCCAGTTAACAAATGGAAGAAGTTCAAGGGGGGTTCCTTCCCGACAAATATCAAACTTGGCCCTCAGAGACGTAAGTTCAGCCTCACTTTGTTCCTCAAATCTCAAACCACACTGAGGGAAGAACTATTTGGGGAGGAGGGAAAGTGAGTAGGGAAAAGAGGCCCTTGTACTGGAGGAGGAGCGGTGCTGAAGATGAGGACAGCAAGGTCTAATCCACCCACCTCATGAGCCTGTGGCTGAGCCCAGATGGTGCCAAGAGATGTTTTAAGAACCAGAAAAAACATATTTCTTAATGGAAAATCTGTTTTACTTCTTTAGCCTGGGAGAGTGTTGCACGCATCTGAATTTCTGCCATCTCTTGGTTATCTACTTTGAACTGGGTTTTTATCTCTTAAGTCTTTCCCTGTGGCAGGGTCTAGGGAAGAAACTACTTATGCAAAATTTCAGTGACGTGCAAAGGCTCCCTGGAGAAACAACAGTACAGGGAAACAATGAAAATGCAAGAGCTTACAAAACAGATGAGAAGAATTTAGACTAATCCAAAGGAAACTGTTTGCAAATACTGCCCATGAGGATTATTACAAAGAGGACCAGACAGCTGTTTTTCTTCTCTCTGGAGGGCAGAGCATAAGAAAATGAGTTTAAGTGGTAGGAACAGAGATATAGGTGAGATGGAAAAGAACTTGCTGGTTATGAAGATTGGTTAGTTACAGAGGAAATTTATGGGATCCCTTTCTTGGGAGATATTTACACACAGGATTGAAAACCATATGCCTTGGGGTGATTTTGATTTCATATCCCTTGATGCCAGAAAGAAAAGGAGATATTCTAGTAGGCCTATGTGTTGTGTTGCAGTTTTTCACCAATTAACATGGGTTTCATGATATCCTAACTCCCAAAAGGACGGCAGACTGAGCTATCTTCAATTTTGCAATGTCGTCAGTCACTTTTTATCACTTCCAGTAACGGTTCCTCTCCACTCTTTAAGCTAAAGGAGCTTTCTTTTGAAGGCAAAACCCTCCAGGAGGAGTAGGTGAAGTGTTATAAGCCAAGGAATAATATTTCAAGGTGGGAATTAAAATCTTTCAAAATGTCCTGCTGCTTCTTTCTGTAGTCCAGTATGGCGACATGTTTGCACCCACCTTTGGTTTTCTGTATCTTAAGCAGAATGTACCTAAACTCTGACAATAAGAATAAGAGGAGAAGAAGAAGAAGAAGGAATAGGAAGATTGGGTGGAAAAGAAAGGCCATCCTTCATACATACGTTTGTACCTCTAGGTGTGGGCTACTTGTCAGGAATGGGACTTGAAGCTCTAGTTCAAGGATGGTGAACCTTTTAGAGCTTTCAATGATGTAAACAGCCCACTGCGGCCTGCATGCCAGTTTTCCCACTACTTTGTTAAGCCAGGTATATTAGCCAAATTTCCCTTTGAGTAAACAGAGAGGACCCCTACTTCACAGGGCTCTTAGGGGTGAGACTTAAACAAGAAACACATACGAAGAGCTTTACGAACTTCAAGGTCCTATAAAAATGTAAGACATTTAAGCCTGCTCAGGTGTGTGACTAGAAAATTATCTAAGAGTAGACAAAATAACTATGTTTCACAGGGCAAAATAAAGTGTAGAGATTTTGAATTAGGTGTGCCGGTGCCAATCCCTCAAGATTTGTACTCAGCAAGCCTCCCCTGAACACACTATGTTCCATGTAGAAGCCGAGCACATACCTAAAGTCCACCTGAGTCAGTTAAATGCTTTTAATAAGGAGCATCTCTGGAGGCTCCAGTGTTTTTAGAGACCTGAGGTCTCACTGAGTTCCCAGCCTCGCCCTGGGGACAAGAGAAAGAATGCAAAGTGAGGCTAAGGTGTGACTGTGGAAGACAAAAGAAGGAAAAGAATGAGCCAGATCAGAGGGAAAGTTCTGTGACTGTAAAGAAAGCGGGACTTGCTCACTTGTCACTCAAATGCTCCAGTTAAACGCAGAGGGCTAAGAGCTCTCAGCTTTCCTGGGTCTGTCCCTGTGTCTTATTTCCCAAGATGCAGAGCGCGTCCCTGAGCTTCTGGACATTCAGATCCTTCCCCCTTCCTTCTCAGCCTCCCCTCAGGTACTGTGGAATTTTTACAAGAAATTTAATTCTTAAGAACAAACAATACTTTCTCCTGCTCCAATGAGACTTATCTTGCCGGTTCTCTATCCTTCTGTCAAAATTCACTAAATTGTTGCTTTCCTAATAGTTGACCTATGTGCCCATGTTTGGGTTTCAGTTGAACCACTGTTTACCACCCATCTGGTTATTCTCTTCCTCCCACTATCTGTGAACTCACAAGCGCAAGGCTTCTGTTGTTCACTATCAGGCTATCAGTCCCCAGAAGAGTATCTGGCATTTAATGACACCTCAAAAGAATTCCATGAATGAATATACGTGCAAACAAACAAAAAAATTACCAGATACTAAACAGAGGCAAAAAGAATAATCAAATACAATGTGGTACTTCGGTTTACAAACTGAATTTGTTTTACGATTTTGGGGAAGATGGCTGTGCTTGTGGTGGGGAAGAGGGCCTGGTCATGTTTAATGCACAATGCAGAGTTTGCCATCGAAAGCAAAATTGTGCTGGACGCTCTTGTTTATAAAACAAATTGTTTCCAAACAGAAGCATTCATTAACTGAGGTATTACTGTACGTGTTAAGCTAAAGATTGACTATCTGACAAGAAAAAAGGTGAGGTGTCATGGCTACGTGCCCTTTGAATTTGTGACACAGGATAGGAAGAGGAGAGTGGACTCTACGTGCAGAAAGAAGAGTACTCACATCCATTCCCTGGGCCTGTTTCCCGCTACATGAAAAGGAAACAGACCAGTAACTTCCCAAGGACCTGGTGTAAGTCACTGATGAAATGTAAAGGGCAGGACTTAGTGTAGAGACAGTGCTTCAGATGCATACATGGCTTTATTCCCGCCCTAAATCTCACCAGAATGACAGTAAATGGATTTGCAAAAAGCAAGGAACTGCATAGTGAGACCCTGATTCAAAAAGACAAAAAAAAAAAAAGCAAAGACCCACAAAAACAATAACAGAAGTGAAGACAACAACAAAATACTAGAAGCTGGTGAAGAAATGGGTGAATGGTAACGGACCTAGCAGATTCATGAAAGTCAAACTCAAGGCAACAGTGGGAAAACTTGAGAAGCAATTTACTTGACAGTGTTCCCCAAAAGTCAGGTGACATCAGGAACCTCTGGGAGAGAGGGTAAACGGAAGGCTAAAAGCAGTGGAGCTGGCCAAATGCCTACGTAAGAAGCAGTAAGATTTCTCAAAACCTCCTCCCTTACTGCACTGGGCTGGGACCCTCATCCAGGAGGAATACACAAGTTTACCCTTTGAAGACGGTGAGACCAAGTGTTTCCATAATGACCAGCACCAGGCACGGTCTCAGAGGGAAAGAGAACTGTACTCACAAAAGGGAATTAAGTAAACATCTACTGTGTTTAGTTCCACTGGGCTTTATTTGCTCAGCCTGACAGCAGCAAAAGCAGGACGGCCTTGTCTCTAGTGGCAGTGAAAAAATCTGTCTCCTCCAAAACACAGTATGTGCTTGGTTATTCACTTTCAGTACAAGTGCCAATACCGTGCTCTACCCAGGAAGTCTGAGTATTTGCTTTCTGATGTCTATTTGCCACATATAATGTGTTACCCTGTAAATTTACTTTAATCAGTGCCCATTAAAAAGGTCTCCCAGTAGCCAGACCTACTCCTTCCAGGTGGGATGCAGAAAGGCTTGTTTTATGAAAACCCTGATAAGCTAAAGAGGAAAGTTCCAAGGAGGCAACACTAGGGGCTCATCAATAAAAAGGCTGGGTCAGATACCCTAGAGAAGTTCACAGTCCTACCCACAAGCTCAGAACCTCGTCCTTCTTAAATAATCCTACGTTAAGATAAGATACTGTACCCAGGAGGCAAGAACAGGACATTCTTTTAAGAAAAGAAATTCATTAGAAAAAAATGTTCTCGGACTTTAAAATTTTTCAAAATAGTATTAAAATCTCACTAGAGAACTAAAGATGAAGACGAGAAGAAGAATGGATTCTAAAATATCTCAGCACTGAAGGTCATGGGTTTCTAGATTGAAAGGGTCCAATTAAAGCCAAGCACAATGCATGAAAATACACATAAGTCAAGGGATCTTATGTTTGTAAAATGTCCTTCACAAAGACACAAACAGGTCACCTATAAAGGGGATCAGCCTTGAGCTAGAAGACAATGAGCACTGCTTTCAAAATTCATAAGGAAAATTATTTATAATCAGGCATTCTACACCTTGCCAGACTATCTGCAAAGTATTTCTGTAACATGAGAATATTTTCAGACACGCCAGATGTAAAAAGTATTTCTAAGTTTTAACCCAGGAAGGAGGAAGGCATGGGATACAGGATACAGGACACCTGCAACTTGAAAGTGAAGAGATCCCCTAGAATAATGATGGAAGAGAGGACAGAGGACAAAAGTGTCTAGACTTACAGCGCACTAGTTCAGACAGAAGCAGGTAAGGAAAGCCTCGAGAAAAGAGTTACTAAAGAGAAGGAATCAGTCAGTGCAATACCTGATATATCTGAACATGAAGGGGAAATTAAGACAACTATCAGAGTCAGCAAATAAATTAATGATAAATATATAAAAATCTAACCAGGAGGTGAGAGGGCAGGGAAAGACTATTAATCTCAGGGAAAATTAAAAGACACATAGAAGAAATGTTATCTTACCTGATTAAATTGCGATTAGCCTTAGGTTGTCGTAATAATATAATTAAGCAGTAAATATAAATCTTAACCAAAGTTTCAGTATAATTCTACTAGGACAATGTGGGAAGGGGAGCAAAAGGGGAATGAACACATGATTAGGGACAGGGGTAAAAGACAGGAAACCCTCATTTTCTACTGGAGGAAGTCGACAGAAAAGGTCCCAAACTGAAAAATCAAAAGGCAGCAATATATCGTGTTATTTAGAGAAATGGATAAATGGCCAAAAAGATCAGCTAAGAGTAAAAAGATGGTGCTCTAGGGAGGGAGAGAAGGGAAGGAGGCCAGCAGGGTCTGACTTTTTCATAACAAGTTTCATAGAACTATTTCAGCCTTTGGACTATCTGCCTGTGCTACTTTGATAAAACTAAAGTTTTTCTAAAAAAACAGAGCTTGTGTCCTCAATAAAACAACAGATATAATTTTGCTACTTTAGGGACTTTCATGAACCAGGGGCTAGGGACCCCTAAAGTAGCAAGGCTCCCCAGAACCATAAAGCTTCTATGGCTCTAGGCAGGCAAATTTCTACTCTCAACCACCTTTTCTCTCTGCATCATCTTGGGAGAGACGTAAGTTTTAAAAATGAAGTTTTCCAGACAGAATTAATATTGCCTTACAGAGGTATCTCTCACTTGCCCAGAGGTTATATTATAAAGTTGGGTCCCTACCTTTTTAGACCAACACAACTTCCAGGTATGTAAGCGGATATTCACAATCTGAGTATGTAATCTGGTGTAGTGCCATGTGCTGCAGGCAGAGTGGAAAACATGAGCAAAGGGAAAGCCAACCAAATGAAGGTGGCTCTTGACACAGAGGCAGGTGCTGCCTGGACCCCTAAATATACTATATGAAGTCTGAGTCCTGCAACTCAGCTTACCATGGAAATCAAATGAACTGCGTCAGTTTTTGAGTTCTCATCACTCCCCCTTGGCCACTGCATTAGTCCTTCCTTACTCATCTAAACTTGTTGCCCCCTGACCCAGGTAAGAAACCAAGGGGGTTCTGAAAAGAAACTGTCATTTGGTTCTGAAATAAGCTTTCTTCATGCTTGTCTGACCCTGGTACTCCTCATGAGCAGTTTTTAAAATGAACCAGAGCCTATAGCTTTGAATAAAAAATTTGAAGCTGTCTTATAAGTGATACCAACAAATTTTAAACCCAAGTGATAGTGTCTATAAACCTGTTACTTTCTGAACTGGCCTATTTTGCTAAAAAGCATCACTGGGTAGGTCTTGGCTTTTCTTTAATCTATTTACAAACCTATCTCAGTATTAACTATACTAAAATTCCTTCTGGAGCCCTGGATGGAGGGGAAGGGGTCCGTAACAACAACCCTCCAAGCTGGTGACCCTCACCATGTGCTGTAAACCAAGCTTTGCATTTTAGCAGGTTTGTGCACTGGTTGTGGAAGAGTCCAGGATCATGGGGGGTGGGGAGGGGTCAGCGGGGTGTGTTCCCACATGGGTGCCATTTGGCTGCCCTATATTTTACTCTGCCTAGACCTGGCTTCCTGGCCCAAGCGCAGCTGTAACTATGACCAGTCAATGGCTGGACAGACACATGGAAAGCTTCTGTGGGGTGACTGCCCCCATATAAAATCCTTAGGGCTACTCGGTCTTCTTGGAGTACTTTCAAGTTCATTCTCAACAGACAACAGAGGTTGCCAAAGGCCCCAGGACCTCTCAGCCACACAGGGGGTTGGAAAAACTTTTGAAGAGCTGTTAGTTTGAGATCTGAACATGTCAGTGTTTCTGTGATTAAAATTACTTACACTATAAATTCTGCTCTGCTAAAAGCTGTGTCTTCTGGTTCTTCTATAAACTGCTCACGAGGAAGCATGCTCCTAAACTGATTCATAGACGTTTATATAATACTGAGAATCATTACACTGAAGAGTCTTCTTTTCTCTTTCATATGAAATGTATTTCACTCAAAGCTTGCCTAATAGGAACAACAATTTGAGGACTCAAAGCGCCACTATTAAACTCTGCTAAATTTTTGCCAAGACGTTAGCTGTGTATTGGATGAATTTCCTATGCCAGGTGCAAGAGTTTGCCCCTCTCCTTGTGTCATAGATACTTTAGCCGTGGGCTATAGTAATAGAGGTAAAAAAAAATCATGAACAACAGCCTGAGGTTTTTTACTAACACAGGATCTCTGGATCATGTGTCTTTTTTTTTTTCTCAACAATTTGAGGTTTTGTCTAGCAATCAAGAGAACTAAGATATCAGGCCCCAAGACGTCCTTTGGCGGCTCTCTTGCCTTTAACTGGTTCTCCTTTCAGCTGGGTTACTTGAATGGCCCAAGGGGAGCACAAGATCATAGCACTCATTGGTTCAGTGAAAAACGAAATGAAGTTCTGCACACAGGCTAGACCTGCCCCTTACCTCTCACTGATCAGAGTTTGCCCAGGTTTGTAGTATACACCACAAATACCCATGAACAAACAGGGCCAGCTTGTTCTCTAGACGCTTCAAAACGTGTGCTCTTTTTTCCCATGTTGGCAAAGAAATTAAGAAGGAACAGAAGGCAATCCACAGGTTCCTCCCCTACCAAAGTGAGGCCCCACCCCCGCTAGGCCCGTGCTCTGTCGTGCACCAGAACAGGCTGTCAGTTTTGCCTGTGTGCTTCAACCTTAGGGGCTTTCCAGAGGGGGTGGGGGAGGGGGCCAGGGCACACGACAATTTTAGGGGTTGGGGGAACACAGCTTAAAAGTAAAATTCTTTGTTGAAACAGTTTCATTTTTCCTCAATTCATGAAAATAAATTTTAGAAATTTAAATCGCTTTCTAGAAAGATATGAGAGCCTTAGACTTATTGAAGGGTTGAGAAACTCTAGTTTAAGTCACTGACTAGGCACTTGATGGACAGTGCTCAATACTGCAGATGTGGTAATATACTCCCGGCTTCCTTTTTCCCTTCTTGCACGTCTGTAAGTCTACTCTGAAGTCTAGCTTTGGACAATGGCTTATATTTCCAGTTTATCTGCACGAACGTTCTTTACATTTTAATGACAAAACAGCTTCATTAAAAGCCAAACGCCAAAATCACAGCTGTCATGAACATAGTTTATATATTACTTTTCTACCATTGCTTAAAGCAAATTGCACTTTTAAAAAATGTAATTTATGCCAAAAATGTAAAAATAGTGGGAATGAGCTTTCTTTCACTCCTTCATCCAACACAGCACCGAGTGTCTGCTGTGCGGTAAGCACACAGGACATGCAACAAGCAACGGTGAACGGTCACACTAACCTGTGTGGGAGTAGATGTACCACAAGGCCCCCGTCAGGAGTGCTCCGATCACAAACGCTGCAAAGGCAATGCCCATCACGGTCAGGGTGTCCAGACCATGGAAAATTTCTATAAGAGAGGGAAACCAATGTACATACTCTATGTTAGTCTGCATCATACATAGCAATTTTATATTTATTTTACAGGCACTGTCATAAAAGCTTAGCACTAGCTAATAAAATCTGAGACGGTAATAAGAGTCCCAGTAAAACACACTGCATTTTGTTACTTGCAAATTTTTGGTCAAAGGAAAAATGATCAGCTTTCCAAATATTCTCAGTCTGCAACTTATTTCGAACAACAAACTAATTTTAAAAACCTGTGGTCTCAGTGCCCCAATCTGAGGACCTACTGTTTGAATGGAGGGTAGCCTGAAAATCCACAGGTTAAGATATTTTGGAAAATAAAGTGAACATCCACTGTTGAAATGCGATTGATTGCCTCTTTTTCACCGAACACTTCAAACAATGAAACATGTGGCACAGAAAATACACACAGTATACACACTATTTTTAACATTGAAAAGTACAACGGATAAAAGTAGATGCGAAGAAAACAGTAAAAATAAACTATTACTGTGCATTACAACATTTACCGATTAAACCCTCAATCTTCACAACTAGGTAGCAAAAGCTTTTTAACACTTTCCCAGCTGTGATCTTTCTATGACGGGGACCGAAATTACTTCTCAGTGGACAGTGACATCAGTTTCATGGTCAGCAAAATATATAAACAGAATCAACTGTCTGTCCATTTGGCAAAGATTTTTATATGTGAAATTAATTCCAGACCACAGAAATATGATATTTCCTTTGGTTTAAGACAACTATCTTTGAGTCACTTATAAAAAGTTGAAATCAGTTTCTAAGGGAGAAAAGAGTTCTGCAGAATAAAAATTTGAAGTTTTTTTTTTTTTTTTTTTAATACAGACTAAAGGCATAAGATCTCCCCACTACTGACATATGGCCTGAACTTTCCTCTCCAGTCAGAATCAACCCCATCTGATCTCTATATAAATTAAATTTTTGCTTTTCAGTTCACATCAATCTAAAAGGTTCAGCTGTAGACAAATCTGACCCTTGAGTCTTCTTGGGGAAAGTACGTCACAGGGGAGAGAGGAATGACCCAAACTCCCATTTCTGGTCACCGCTCGTCTACTCCTGTGTCCTTTGTTGTGCTCGTTTAAGTTGTGAAAAAGATCACTTTACCTACTAGAGGCAGAAAGTATACAAAATAAGACTGTAAAATAGATGAGGGTCCCCCAGGGGGAATAAGAACTGGGTAGAGATCTATGGCGGTTACTGTGAGCCAAGCCATCAACCCGTTTAATCCAGTCCCTAAAACAGATATTAAAAGGCAACTTGACCTTTTATGCTTACAGATGCAAAGATGGACTATGATTATAATTTTTTAGTGAAAATATTTTTAAAATTCTGAAGATGGAAATGTCACTTATAAAAATCAGATTAAGTGTAGGAAAATGTGTATCCACATGGGTCTCTCTTTCTGAGATCATGATGCTGGTCTATGTCTTATTAAAATGATCCACGAGGTAATGGTATGTAAAGAGCTTGATATGGCACTCTCCACACTGATTGTTACACGTGATGGGGTCAGCCCTGGAGACTCATCTTGGGAATCTCAGAGAAGGAAAAGAAAAAGCACAGATTCTCCACACAAGGTCAAATTACGCAGAAGAACTCTGGGTGGGAAGCCAAGAGCCAGGGTGGAACACTGACTCGTGCCAGTAATAACTAGGGGCAACTCACTAAAATATTTCCTAATAGTTCTGTACAAAATGATGAAATCGACCTATAGGATTTTCAACTCATTCTGCAGTAATTGGTATTGTGTTTTATTATCATTATTATTGTTGTTATTATTATTATTATTGCAGTCTGAAAAAAAACCCCTAAAACAACAGACCCCTTGGACTAGAGATGGTCTTTTTTTTTTTTTTTTTTTTTTTTTTTTGGTTTTTCTCCGGTACCGGGAACCGAACTCACGACCTTGCGCTTGCCAGGCAGGCGCTTTGCCGCTGAGCTAAATCCCCAGCCCCCTAGAGATGGTCTTGAACATGCTGCAACTAGATCCCTTAGCACCTCTTCACTGAGCAGGTAAGTACTGCTGCTACCACTTAAAGTAAGCCACAACTGTATGTTAATGTTTTCAGATCACAACCAATACAAGCACGTGAATAACAAATTTAACTCTCTAAAACTAAGTTTACCATGCTCCCATTCACGCCACACGTGCCAATGGGCTAAGAAATTAATATTCTGAAGTGTCAAATATGGACAGGAAAAAAGAAAGAAGAGGATGAAGGAAGGACAGAGGAAAGGAAAAAAGAAAATAGAAAAAAAAAAGGAAGAGGAAAAGAGAACAAGAGCAGAGGTCTCCTTATCAAAACTCAGAGTTTGGCAAGTATTCACTAACCAGCTCAATCCTAGAAAAGCCCAGGAGGCCTTATTTTGAAAGAGTTGCATAAAGACTTACGTGGAGGAACTGGATTTGATTCCTTAATGCTTGGAACTTTTTCTGAAACAAAAGCATAAGTCATAATGCATTCCATGAGGAAACCAAGATTTAAGCGAAAGGTCATTAAAATCTCAACAGAAGTCAACATTTTGTATTTGTTAGTAAATATATATTAGTTGATTTACTAATAAATTTGTGAAGGCATAGTCAATGTCTTTAGAAGTCAGAACTGCAATGTGGGTTACCCATAAATTTTAGGCACTGTACTTTGTTAAGGTTTTCCAACTTGAAGAAAATACGAAGGCAAGCACCTAACAGGGAATTTGAGTCTGTGTGTGTACCTTAACATTTACTTACAATACGATCTAATGCATTTAATGTCAGGCCTCTCTGCTGTATTCACAATATTATTCTACTTCTAAAATATACTGCTAGGAATTTACAGACTTTGCGTCTCTATGCTTTTGTCCTTGGAAGGCTGCTGTCCTATAGCTCTGCTCCTTTTCATCAGTCATCTGCATTGCCACAGAGGCCCCCTTGTCTCCATCAACCACCTCCCCACAAATATTTCCTCCTCCACATCTGTCCCCAGAGGGAATTTTCTAGAGTCCAGAGCAGATCATGTATTGCTCAAGTTAAACCCCTTAATGACTCTTCTTTGTTCAGAGGGGGAAAAAATCCAAATTGTTCAGCATCAGATACGAAGTATTCCCTGCCTGCTTTCTTGAGGAGGTCCTTTACCCACGCTGAGCTCCTCATAATTTATTTATACTCCCCAGGTTACCCATGATGCTCCATGTCATCACCCTTTCTTCCTCCAGACCTGCCTTGTTGGCAGTGTTTGCTGGGAGCCCCTCCCTGACCCTCCCCAGCTCCAGCCACCCCCAGCAGGTCTGGTCTCTCCCACCCTGTTCATTTCACCCCTCTTCTGTTATATTTGCGTCATATTACAACCTAATTTGCCAGATTTGTTGGGCAAGGTCTAGCTCTTACTCATCCATGTACCCTCAGAGCCCAGGCTGGTGTAGAACAGTGCCTCCAGAACTGTTAGTGAGGGGCAATTAAAATGTTGATGTACTTTTTGAAAAAGGAGGAAATAAAACTATTAAAACACTCGTGAGTCTCAATACTTCTAGAATGTTTCCCGTTCCTAAAGTGCTACCCAGCCAAGATTTCATTTGGGGTTCACCTCAGTGTTGTGAGGGAGGCGGACTCATATCCTGGGACTAGCCCAAGGTCACAGCTGGAAAACATCAGGGCAGGGACGGAACCACTCCTGCCCCGTGAGCTGAGTGACTGAGAGCTGAGTGTCGCTCTGTCCTTAGCCAGGGAACGCTGGCTAAGTTACTGCTTGTACACAGCGTTCGCTATCCTCAACAGCGAACACCGCACAGACCAGGGGCCAGGACACCATGGCCCATGAGCTAAGAGTGGATTTTGTACTTTGAAATAATATCTTAAAAATCAAAGACAACGACTTTTCTTGTAGACAAAATCTCACTTTATAATTCAGGCTGGCCTTAAACTCACTAGGTAGCCTAGTATGGCTCTAACTCTTGGCAATCTTCCTGCCTCAGCCTCCTGCGAGCTGGAATTACAGGTGTGCACTACCACATCTGGCCTGAGAAGACTATTTCTTGGCAAATACATGAAAGTTTGCATGAAATTCAAATTCAATCCAAAATGAAGTTTGATGCGGTCACAGCCACATTGAACATATTGTCTGCGGCTACTTTCATTCTACAACAAAACTGAGCAGTTGAGAGAGGACCTGTGTGTGCCACAAATGAAAACTATTCTCTCTCTGGCCCCTTCTAGAAAAAGTACCCTTCTCTGTAGAGTTTAGAAGCAGTATGTGTTTAGTGCCTCTCCCTCTTTCATCTCCACTTTTATTGACTAAAGAAGGAATACACACCTTCTGTTTAAATCTAAGGCGAAGCGAAAACAACTTGCGAAAAAGCAGCAGCACACTGATGTTTATAAAAAATAAAGAAGGTCAACAGGGGAAAGGAGAGAGGACTGTTTGTAGAACACATACTCCCTACAGTAACCACAAAATAAAATTCTCCTGGGAGTTTGGTCCCATCAGCCTTGCTGGAGGCAGTAACAGTTGAGACACCTTACACTTTTACATTTGGAGAGTGTTTCACCAATTGACAAAAAACCTTCACTTATTATTCTCATTTTAAACTCTCCAAGCCCTAAGAAGCAGGGGTATCTAACCACAAAATTCACCCACTCTCAAGAAATAGTAGTTTGATTTACTGAACTAAGTCCAAAGGCATTTAAAGGTCTCAATGGTGCGCATCATGCGAGAAGTATACACACTTCTGGGAAGACTTCCATCTAATCGACCGCCTGTGGTTCAACTTTGTCACTCAGAATCCCCAAGTGGTTTAAAAATGATGATTCTTCCCTAAAGAGACTTCACATGTAAGAATGTAGGTTTTATGGCCAGGCCTATGTGATGGATGGCACTGTTTTAAAATTCTTAATGGACTTATGATCTAATCTCTCCCCACCCCAAATAGAGGCCTTCTCAGAGAGCTAAACAGAAACAGTTGTTTCTCTCTAGTAAAGTTTCTTCATGACCATGCATAAACAGTAACAAGCACAGGCTGCAGAGCTGAAGTTAAAGGATTTTTATCCTCTAAGTTTTCAGTGCCTGAACCCCCTAACCCCACCCCCAAGTTTAACTAAAATGGCTTCACCTCCATCAGAACCCTATAATTGAGTTGGCACACTGAAAGGAAGAGTGGAGGTAACAATATTTACTTTGGGTTTAAGGAGAAGATCGTAAGAGAGGGCTCCTAGATGTTACTGCAGAGAGAATTTTAATAGATTTCTTTGCAGAAAGAATAAGCTATAATCAACATTCTCAACTAAATCATTTCATACACTCTGAGCAAATTTTGGTCTACCTCTACAACCAAAATTTCCTTCCTCAGATTGTTAGGCATGGTTTTCATAAATGGTATATTCCTGGGGTTATGCATGAGTAACCAACCACAGCTTTTGGCCTACAGTTTTCGTTCAGTTCTAAACACCATAGGCCTGAGCAAGCCTACAGGGAAACAAGGCGTCAAACTGGTACCACATCTATTGACATTTGGCAAAGAGGGAAACATGGGGAGGGAAAGGCTCCTGAAGACTCAGGAAGCTTTGTATGGACCCTATTGAAGACACATTTTTACTAATCTAACTTCACTGTTTCTGAACTCTTAGTTTTGGGTTCTTTCAATATCTATGGCATGCACTGCAAAGGCCTGTCCACTGATCTGTATCCTGCCACTAGACAGTGGTTCTCACCTGGGGGTCACTTTGGAAATGCAGCAGTGTCTAGAAACATCATGGGCTGTCACAACTACCAGGGTTGTGACTGGCATCTAGCGGGTGCTGTAAACGGTCTACAATGCACACAACAGTCCCCCACCTTCAGTAAAGAGGTACCTAGCCCAAAATGCTGATGCTGTAGCAATCAAGAAAAATTCCACTAGGCTGGAAAGGCCTTAAAGATAGGATATCTGTCAACTATACGCCTAACATATAATAAGGGCTCAGGAAACATTACTGTGGACTAAATAATCATAAATAGTATATATACACCCAACACGGCGTGCTTGTTCCAGCAACTCAACCTTCATGCTGCTTTCAGAATCATCTTCTTAAGTGATCTAATCATTGGTTCCCTGCTTGAGATCTTTTGATGCTTCTTATCCTTTAGAAATGCACACTGGCACATTTATGGATGAAATTAACTGTCTGGGTTTCCTCCAAATAATTCGGTGGACAACAGGAAGTGATAAAGTAAGATCTGCCATAGATAGCTGGTAAACCCAGATGGTAGGCTCATAATGGTTCACTCTTTTTTTTTTTTTTAATGTTTGAAACTTTCCAAAACAAGAAAGTTTCTAAACTGCAAAGCACATACAAGTATAAAAATCCCTGTAATACCCTCCCAATTGGACAGAGACTGGATGTGTTATTCTGTCAGTGAAACATTTCTATCGTTCCACTATACCCCTTCAACTCTACCTTGAGGACAAAAGCCGGCTGGTCCTTTAGAGTATTTTGTTCTGGAAAAATCAAATGTGTACTCCAAAAAGTAATGCCTCTCTTGGATTAATTTCCATTTCACACTCACAACTTTTCCTTCCACCTCACCCACCTCCCAAGACCCTGCTACTTTGGCTGAGAGGTTGAGAGGAAAGGAAATTAACATTCCCTGAGTGTGCATGATATGCAGGTGCCTTTATTTTTTAAAGTTATGTGGTGGAAATTTGGAGAAAATTCAGTATTTCAAACATTTAACTTGCTAAGAATCCAGTACTGCATATGAATCAAAGAAAATTGGGAGAGGACATTTATTGCTCTTTTATGTCCACATGTCTTTGTATATGTGCACCCTGTTTCAGAGGAAAGATTATCCTCCCTCTCACCATTTTTAAAATTCATCACTGACGTAGCATAGCCATCTTTATTTGTGTAAGCCCAACCGTTCTCAAATGCTGTAAAGAGTGGTCACAGCATCCAAAGCAAACAGTACCAGCATGACTGTATTTCAAAAAATTTCACAAAATATGGCAGGATGGCACCACCTCAAGTATTTTAATTGTTTTGCCATAAACCATAGAATGCATAAACTATTCATGTTTTCTGGGGTTTTTTTGTGAGTTATAATCCAAAAGTCACAGAACTTTCTCTGAACTTTAATACACTTTTTTTTACACTTTGAAACAGTTTACACATTTCCTAACATCTTAACCCATTAGAAAAACAAACTTCAAAAAAATTCATCTTCCTTTCAAAATTCTTCCTTCCTTTCACCCGTAATATTTGGGTGGTATCTTGAATACCAGTGTGACATGGGTTGAAGCGGGGAAAAGGGTAGTTTTTATTAAAAACTAGAATGGACCTCCATTTGGGATGAGGCATAGGGTTTAAGAACAGAAGCTGTAGGATCAAAGATGTGGATCTGAATCCCAGCCCTGCCATTTATAAGCTGCCTGAGCACGGGCAGGTTATTTAACTTCTTTCTATACAGAGGTGCCAGGAAGATTAAATACAATGATCCAATAAAGCATTTAACACAGAGTCCTGTACCAAGTAAATGCTTAATAAATGTAGGATCATCATTACCACCAGCACCTTCATTTATTGCTGAAAGTTTAAGTAGGAAAAGAATATTGATTCCCAAAGGATTTGAGATCAAAGGTGGTAAAGATGTGCTCCATGACAAACAGTGCCCTGGAAGAAGAACTCAAAATTACTTATGTATTCTTAATGACCTATTCTCCCTGTCCCTGGGGGAAGAAAACACCACCTGAATGATGTCCATGTTTTTACTGGCTGTGGTGATCATCGCTTTCTCTGCCTGGCTCTCTGCCTTTATCTGCTATCCTAGAAAACCCACCAGTTTCAAAACAAGATGAACTAAATGGGCAAGGAGCCCTGGAGCTTTGCACTTTGGCATGGCCTTCAAAGGGCACCAACGTAGTCTAGGCTAGTGAAGCATCTCCTGGGGATTGTGAAAATTGTACCCCAAAACTTAATCTCAATATGTGATCTGCCTACTCCCCAGAAGAATATTCATGACCCATTTATTATTCAAATAAGCCAATGCTATTAGGCCAGTGTCACCTTCTCTTTTCAAATGACTATTCCAATTCCCTGTGAAGAGAAAGTGCAGACTCCAATGTTCTGCCCCGATGCGAAATGATTTTAGAGTCAAACAAAATAAATATAAAAGGTGAGAGGAGTCCTTACAGAGTTGAAAACTGCCATAAAAACCTATCCATTGAGTGCAAAGTTAGACAGTGAATTTGCATACTGCCCTGGGAAGCTAGCCTAAAGTTTAACTTTCTCAATCTGTTTAACAAATCTAAGCAATAAACTTTCTTCACCTACACGCTTCTCCACTAAAATCTAGCCTCAACAAATCTCATGAAATTGCTTTGATACTTGGTAAAACTTTCCTCTTGAACTTTTATGTAAAGAAAACAGTGAACTTTTAGTATAATTACACAAAGTTTGAATAAAAGTAATTACCTAATTTACAAGAGAAATTACTAAAAAAAAAAAAAAAAAAAATCCCACCAGAATTAAAAGAATGAATGAATTGCTGGAAGTTATACTCCTGCAGTATTAATGGGTAATTATTGTCTGGCACGGGAAAAAGCGAGCTGCTGCCTTCAATTACCACAGAATTACCTCTCTGGACAGAGGTAAGAGTAACAGATGGAGTACAAGGTAGCTGCTGCTATTGTTAAACTGCTTCCATAGTACAAAATAGAGCCAGCTGTGGCCTAATTGTGATTTCTTTGCAACACAGTTAATTTATTATTTTTTTCTCCTGAACCGAAGAAAAAGGAACTACTATTTGGACAATCCATGTAAAGAAAGACTCTCTGTTATAACTTTCAAATGGTTGAAAACCAACCAATGAAAGTAAAACAACAACAAAAACGTTGCTGAGGAACTACTAAACATCTAGCGTGTCCTCTCATAACAACTTAGGATGGCTGGGAAATGGATGAATTATTTTGCTCCTTCCAACTGCACAGCTGAGTGTTGCAGCTGAGAGGGCTCTGGAAGTCATCTGGGCCGAACTCCTCCTTTCCAGGTGACAAAAATGAAACCCAAAGAGGTGAATGAGTACTCTGGGGTCTCACGGTCAGCGGAAAAGCCAAGAGCAGAGTTGTGGGCTCTGGACCCACAGCCAACATCCTGCCCCTACCTTCACCTACCTCTCATGGTGAACTTGACCCTGTGAGGGGGAGAAGCCACCAGAGCTACATATGAAAACCGGAACAGCACAGCTGTCCTCACAAAGCTCGCTCAGCCGAACAAGAAACCGCCAGGACCCACACACTTCGGGTCGGTCTCTCTGCTGCAGAGCCAAGTCCACTGTCTAGGCTCGCCACACCCCAATGCAACAATGCTTACATCACAAGTGCATCCCAAGGTGGACCCCAAACCTACATCTGACGTCAGCAGCAGTCAGCAGGTCTCCCTGCTGGTAATAGCGCTCAGCAGCTGGACCCAGGCTGTTCACTGGCTCCTCTCTGCCCTCAGGGTGGGGGGAGGTGGCCCGCAGCTCCCAGCCCTGGAATATCTCACCCTGGCAGCACAAAATCCACTTTTAGGCTCCCAGTCTTCTCTCAGCTTAACACCCTTAGATAGCAATGCTTCTGGAGAGTGCAGGTTGTTTCTAGACAGGGACACTATAATTGCCCAGATATCAGCTGGCCTAACCCATGCCAGATCTCGCTCTGCCCTGCCTGTCCTCCCAGGTCCTGATGCCACACTTCTCAGGACACCTCCCTCCTTTTTCCTAGAAGGTACGGGTGTTCTGCACATGTAGGAAGAGACCCCTTGGCTTCAAGTAACAAATACAATTGTGTAAAATTCTGAAAACTGAATTATTAAATGCATTGAGGCAGTGGTTCTCAATCGTCTTCTTGCTGGAACACCTAAGATGGACACAGTCCCCTTACATCCTCTCAAAGGCTTCTGTGATTTTGAAAGCATTATAGTGGCTTATAGCCCACACTGCTATTGGGAGTAGGTCACAGAAAGGTGGGCCATGGACTGTGTGCAAGCATCAGTACACCAGGGGCAGCTGTAACCATTTCTTGCACACTCATTGAAGCATATGTGAACATAAGAGACAGTGGCATTACAGCAGACAACCTTGACCGTGGTCTAATATTTTAGAGAAATAATTTGCAAAGGTATCACCGCTCAGTCACAATGGCAGTAGGAAAACTAGCTATAAAGAAAAGAGTCCTTAAGAAAGAATCCTCTTCTAAGGTTACTAACACGTCTTTTGAATAAAACTGGATGTTGATTTTAGTACGGGATCTTCTTCAGAAGAGCCCCGAGAGCCCTATTCCCTGAGGAAACCTCCCAAAACGCACCTTTGGGTTGTGCTTGGTGGATCACGGCCAGCGGCTTGGTAAACGTCTTCTTGTTCTGCATCATGGCCCAGATCATGGCGGCATCCAGAGAGGTGCAGGCTTCGTCGGGAGGCACACACTGTGGAGGGCAGGGCAGAGCACAGAGACAGGGGTCACTTGAAAGTGCCCTCACCAGCGAGGCCTGTACAGTTGCCCTGCGGCCCCTTATCAGACAGCTCACGGCTGTGTACCACAGGAAAACAAGAGATTTGTGTGTTTTTCAGAGACCCTTAATCAGGGAGCTATCAAGGCAGGCCTAGGGTATTTTCAGCGCACTGGAAGGTGCAAATCTCCCTGAATGGCTTATAAATATTGTCCTCCCCAGCCCTTCTTCCCACAAAACAACTAGAAGTTTTAGAGTTAGTTTGAAAAATACTGCGAGCTATATGACTAATGTTAGCCTTTCACTAAAACTAGCTTCATATAAATGTTTTGTGGAAACATTTGCAGTAAGTGTTTGTGATTGTGGGAAACTTCATGTATTATGTGACAAAGGTGATAGATTTTACAATTGTTATCCAAAAAGATAATCATGTTGTCAAGTTTGTTTTGATTTTTTACATCCTGGCATAGGCTTTGCTGAATCAAACTTTTCAAGGCCATTTGCCTTTCTGGTTGTTTTCTGTTTGTTTGTTTGTTTTGGTGCTGGGGATTGAACCCAGGCCCTTGCTTATACTAAGTATGTGCTATACCCCTGAGCCATATCCCCAGCCCAGGGTCACCTGCTTGTCAAAACTGAGGTCCTAGGGAGTGGTATGCAGGTGTGCAGGCAATGAGAGAAGCTGCTTCTAAGCTTCTAAGCATATAAGGAGCTTGCCTGGGGTTCATGATACCTGGGAAAAGTATGATCACACTCCAGTACTTTTCCTCTAAAATAACTCTAGATCCTCATCAATGCTTATCAAAAGGTGACATTCTAAATGACACCAATTTGCCAATCATTTAGCAATTCTATGATGAGGCATCCCCCAAAAGCTAATAGTTCAGGTCTAGCTCTCCCAATCACAAATGAGCAGAGATGTGAGGTTTAACTGTCATGGCCACTTTGGGCAATACAAAAGTCAGACATTTAAGAAGATAACATCACCCAAAACAAGAGAAATGCCTTTACAAAAGCCTTCTTCATGGCTATCAAAAAGATTTGTATTTTATTTTCCTACTTCATTTTTCCAATATTCATTCTCTTACTGCCCTATTAGTTAAGTAACAGTCTGTAACTCCACCTCTATTGCGGTGGGTGACTCTGGGCCAGAAACTTAACTCTCTAGAGCTCCATTTCATCGGAAAAGGGGAGAGTTGGATTCAATGGTCTTTGAAATCTTCCTCTAAAAGATTCTTATGCTATTGTGATAGAAAACTGTCGGAAGTCACTAGAAATATGGAAATACTACCTACAAACTTGAGAAGTGTTTGAGAAGACAGCAGTAATAGCTCCACTAAGCCTATGCTACATACCTACTCTCATTTGCTTTTCTACCCAGGAGGAAAGCTGGATGTTACTACTTTTGACTTATAGATGGAGACATAACAGGTCACAAGGGTTCAAGGGACTTGCTTAAAATCCCATGAGCAAGCAGTAGGCCTTCCTTGCCACTGCCCAAGCTCTTTCCACTGCATCCTGTCTTGGAGGTAAAGCATGGCTTGAAGTTCAGGATCACATCCCATCATGTCAGCCCCTGGGGCTCTGAACAAGAGTTCTAGAAGGAAATATTAAGTTAAATTATCACAGATTAACACACTGTGAAGCTAAGATGCTCTCAACAGACTCAGAGACAGGCAACAGCCAAAGCTACCAACCAGGATCCCTGCTAAGTGCCAGGCCTCCTCTCCAAAATCCCTAACTCCTAAAAGTTGTCTTGTAGCTTGGACCAAACAGCTGGGTCCCACAGTTAAACACTAGGTTCCTCATGGTTCTCTACCATTGTCCACTAAACTTTGATCTTTATGGTCACTGGAAAGTGACACGTCCATGAAACTAAGACATCAATGATTCCAAAAGCAATGAAACAAATACAGTCTAAGTCACCTTGCATATGTACCCTAATGATTATGATTTCTGTGTTTTCATAGGCAGACAAAATTCTTAAAGAAATGGATGCCTAGAGAAATATAATGTGGTCAGATCAATGGTAATCTAGTAGAAAATAATTTTTCCTTCTACTTCTACACCTATTTCTTATAGACTATATATTAAATGAGAGAATTTTATAATACATTATTGATACAGCTTGACTTAGTTTTTGAGATTGATGAAAGTGCTTACAAAAGAGTAAGAAACCAATTTATACCATGTGTGCTATCTATCACAGGAATGCACATAGGAAATCACACATAATTATAGCAGGTCACAGAAACAAAGTTATAGCAGAAGATTCCTTTCATGTATAAGGCCAGCCTAACGAGATATCATAATTAACCTTGTGGAACTCCTACAGTAGCATCCTAGCAAGGCTAAAGGGTTCTGATTTCCATTACTGCAACTGAATGTACTGGTTTGATGTGGGGAGTGACACGAGACAAACACTATGAACTGATATGAAACTGAGAAAAAGTAAAATATTTGTTAGTTTCTCTCAGACATCCTTCTGAGACAAGTCAACCTTACAATTCATACAGAGGTCAAAAAACATTATAATCCAAGTCTCAGCAGGACCTGGAAAATTAACCCTAACACTGAACTTGTCCTTTCAGCTTGCTGCAATTCTGGCACTGCACATTAGTTGACTAGCAGAGATAAAACCAAGCCTCTCCCTCAGTGGAAAACTACTGATTTATCACTCATAAGGAACTACTAGGTAGCACACATGGAAAGAAAAAGATCATACTGATGGAGACCACTATGAAGCAGCCCTGAGCAGGACTTAAATTAACCAACTGACTTTCCTTGTTTACTTGTGAGTCTGTCCAAGGTGTAGGCTCCTTGTCTGGAAATGGGGGGTAGACCCATAGTAAGTGAACCTCTGCCAGTCACTAATCCCTACTAAGGCCTTTAATGGCAGATGAAGCCGGAAAGCCTCAAAGGATAAGACAAGATCACAGCCAAGGACACCTGGATCCAACCTCAACTAGATAAAGACTGTAGTCTCAGGCATCTCACTTTTGGGTGGGTTAACTTAATACCTTACTTGAAGAAGTCCTTGAGTAATTCCCCCCTTCTTCTGACAACTAAATAAATATGGGCCACTTGGAGAAGGTCTTGGTCTTAGCCCTGAGAGAATCTCAAATTCTGAGAGGGCTTTGATTCTCCTGGAGCCCTGAAATCATTCCATTCGCCTTTTTATTTAGCCTTTGCTGTACACTCGTTCAGGAGATTGCAGGCCTGATCAGCCAGCAATAACCAAGGAATATTATTAACTCAATATCATATCATTAGGATTTATTCTCTAAGACTCCATGATAGTTTCCTGCTCACACTGCCTTTACTACTTCCGTTGGGCGGTTCCAAAACCAAAAACTTCAACCTGCAATAACTTGGGATTCAACTTTCCCTGGAGGTCACTGCCTTGTATAACAACGCCAAAAAACCAGTCCCTGTGGATGGGAACCCACACACCTTAGGCAACTTCTGGTGGTCCTTGTCCTTCTTGGTGCACAGTGTCAGCTCACACTGTAGGAAGAGCAGTGAGGTGTTGAACACGGACTTAAAGACAAAGCTGAATCTCTTCTTATCCATCTCAGCTTGTGGGAGAGGAAAGTGCACCCTCTTGGGACTGTAGAATTTCACAGACTCATCTTTAGGACAAATGTTCTCAATGATGGTGTAGTCAGACATTCTATCCGGGTTTGAAGATGGAGAGATAAAGCACGTTTGGATGGCGAATCCCAGTTCCTGGTCAGCCTTAGTGACAGACACCTATAAAAAACCAGGAAGATAAATTCAGATATGAGTAAACATCTTTTACTTCAGGCATGAGGACAATATGCTTTGGAGGAGATATTGCTTTATTTTCATAACACGGTTATGGGCTTCTTTCTAACTACAATAGTAGCATATGTTCATTAAGGAGGTATTTTCCATTTAAACTTGATATGGATGATGACAGTCAATTATTTAGCTCAAATGCCAGCCCACTAAGTTTTAAATGCAACATGAATGTCTCAACCTCCTGTTAAGTTCCCTGAGAGATAAAAATAAAAGCACACCAAGCACCTAAGTGAATTTTCCAACATAAATAAAAGGTCTGCAACTAAAAGCCCTAATGTTATAGTAGTGCATTACTTACAGGACAAACAATCTTAAAAATTGCTAAAACAAAAACAAAAAAACCCAAACAAGTACAGAGGCAGAATCTAGTTAACAGAGGCAGGAAAGACCGAGCCTCTAAACTGTAAGAAATCAGAGCAAACCCAGAACATCACAGTAAAGGTCCAGATTCATCTTAATTTCTCCTTTGTTAGGGAGCTGGGAGAGCTGCCTCTGGGGCTGGTTATCGGGGAGAGTGCAATCTGGTGGCCATCATGGGCCTGGCTAAGTGTCCCAGCGGCTCACAGGACCACACTGGCCTTGCCAAGTACTCTCCCTTCACTCTTCAAGCCCACGGGTATTTTTTAAGGAAATCTAATCTGGAAACAGTTCCAACTCATTTACACTTCCCCCTTACAAAACATTTGTATGGGTCAGGTCCAAATCTTGTTAAGGTTCTTTTCTTTTGAAACAGGAAGTAGTGGTTAGCCAAGTATAAACAGAATCAAACCTCAACTACCCTGAGCTCAGCTAAAATCTCCAGAGCAGACTGGATTCTCCATTTGGTGACATGTGGATCACTTTGTGAACTACCGCTCCTCCTTCTATGCCTCATTCCTTGACTAAACTTAGGATCAAAATAAACTTAAACACTTTAGAAATAAAGTTAATTCCTACCCATGGGCCAAGAGCCCCAGAATCCTTTCAAAAGACATGGAGAGATAAACAAACTTTCCATTCTGAGATACCCAGGGGAAATCCCTGACGTCTCATGGACCTCTGAATCCACAGCACTGTACCAAAGATCCCTACATGAGTACTACACAGTACTTGACAACAAAGATGATGAAAGCAGAAGGATGCTAATGAAAATGATTATGACACTGTTACTCTGGGGTGACATTCTGTAAATACTTATACATCACTATTTTTACAGTATTCCTGCAGAACAAGAGATTCTATCTTGGAAAGACAAATTACATACAGGTAAATTACATATACCCTAAAACAAAAAGTACCCTTTAACATGAGCTCAGAATCTGTCATGTATAACCCACTCAAAATGTGTAACAAAAGTACTGCAAATCTTTTCTTACTTGCAAAAGAACTATGTAATGGCAGAATGTCTAGGGTATCCCAAAAAAGCTGTCTTGGAGGGGAAAAAATATTATCAACAAATCTTTTATGCTAAAATAGACTAGAAGGCTAGGAACAGAACTTTAAGGTAGAGCACCTGCCCTGCGTGTGTGAGTTTTGGGATTTGATCCCTAGCAATGCCAAACAAATAAACAAAATGGACTATAAATGAATAGTAGAATACTAAAGGCTTTGGAATGAGACAAGTGCAAGGAAACCATAACCTCTGCTCTCACATATATACCCTGAGACTCAAGTTCCTCAATTTCAGAACAAGGACTCTAATACTTACAAGGCATAGTTAATGAGAGAATTAGTAACATAACAGTTACATTTAAACAACACAGTTTCTGGGCAGCCTGACTTGTAGGCAGTCAGAATTAGGAATTTAAAAGTTATATGTACTTCACATAATATTATGGCCTCAAGGTCCATCTATTTACCTACAAATGACTCAAGGTTATCTTCATTTATGGCAAAATCTATAAATTCCACTTTGAGATATATATATAAATATATATATATAAATATATATATATATATATATGATAAATAGGAAGTAGGAAACCTCTTTCAAATGGCTGGGTTAACAAGTGATCAGCAGATGGATTAAAAAGAATTGAAGAAAGAAAAATGGAAATAGAGCTTTTACAAATGGGAAGGGGACCAAGAGTTGTAAGGCGCAGGGGGCAGGGTATAGGAAAAATATAGTTAAAATGTATTACGTACATGTACCAATTCCCCATGATAAATGTAATCATTACGTGCTGTAAACATGTACTAATAAAAAATGTTACATGTAAACAACACAGCTTCTAGGCAGTCAATTAGTAGTATGATTCTAGATTTAAACTTGGAAGGTTATGTACTGCTTTCTTTTCTCATTCTTCAAGAAAATCATCTAAAAGGGAAACTGCCATTATATCACTAACCATCACCCAAAGATGATCACAGAACAGGTGGCAAAACTGTTAATGTCATGGATTAAAGGAAGGAACTGCGGTCCAGAGGGAACGGAAGGTCTGGGGAGGGGATAAGAGGAATGGCGGGGAGAAGAAACCAGGAAATAGTTCTTTAGATCAAGTCAATGATTTATAAGTTTCACTTAACCTAAGTAAAAAAATTTCCTACCAGTAGTGGAGTACAAAGTAGAAAACAAAGATGCAGCATAGTTGGTTGCTGTCCTATTTAGCAAAACATTTACAGATTCTCTTGTATTTTAGGGAGTTTAAATCTATTTTTAAAAGTAAAACCATTGATAACATTTTCCCTATCCCTAAATTCTCTTTGATTTACTCATATTTAAAATATATTTAGTAAAAAGATGTGGTCCACTTTTTACTAAATTTAACTACATAAGATACAGATGATATTTGAAAAGATATAAGGGGAAAACAAGAATAAAAAAGAGGAGGAAAAAACTACCAATAATATATTAACCCAGGACTGCAGGGATGAAGGAAAAAGCTAAAAAATATCCAGGGCAAGATACACAAGGAAGATTAGCCACTGATTAGCATAAACTAGCAAAGCCATAAATTAGCCAAGCCAGGCACATATTTAGAAAAGCATAAACTGCAGTTAAACAATGCCACTAAAATCCACAGCACAATAGGAAGCTACTGACCAAAGGCACCTGTGGATAATGCAGGCAGGAAAGCCGGAGGAAGACAGCAACCTCGGACGAGGAGAGCGCTGTGATTAGGAACAGCATGTAGAAAGCAGAGTTCTTTCCTCAGTGGGGAAAACAGGGGCACCCAAAGAAAGAGAGGCACTCTCAAAATAGGGGTCACAAAAGGACAGACAGAATCTATATAATCAAGAAAACAACATCTAGAGCCGGCGAGTTTAGTCCTAGAGCCAGTGCAGATGTGAGAATTACCTGTCTAAAACCGAAATATGTGCTCTGAAGTCACTTTTAACATATGGAACTATCCTATTTCAACCCCTTAAGCTCCGCACTCCTCTCATAGTGAAGCAGAACACCAGCTTGCAGCTTAGCACCCAAACCAGCTCATCAGATGACAATAGGCCAGCAGACAATACCCCCACTGAACCACTACAGGTTCTGCCCAAGGCACAAAGGCAACAGACAGTCTGGTGCCATAAGCAGATCTGCCTCTTTTAGAGTCCAGTCTATGAGCCTAGATAGTTGCATTGATAAGAGGTTATGTTTTTTCCCCTTCAAATGGCACTCTGAGGATAAATGACAATAGCACCACTGGACAATAGTGTGGATTATGGAGCCACATAGTCTGGGGGAGGGGGTATATTTGAGTCTGAACTCTACTAGGTAGCAGCTGGGTGAGCTTGGACAAGCTTGTTCCTCAATTTTCTCACCCATACAATGAAGTTACTATTTGTCCATTCTCATAGCATTGCTCTGAAGAGTTAATTAATTCCTACAATACTTACAACTATCTTTGGCACATCGTACATCAGCAATAAAGTTAGCTGCTGTTGTTTCATTACTACCATTGTCTAATATTTTGTAGTCATTTCATATTTATGCTGTGCATGATTACTGGTTTTATACAGAAAATAGTTTTAATAAATGTATATACTCAGATGATGATTTAGAAAGATTAGTTCTGTGAAATATCATAGCCACTGGTAGTCACTTAAAAATAAGTGCAATTTAAGGGATAATATGTGAGGTGATCTGAAACATTCCTCGGTTAACTCCTGGCAACCTCTGAGCTGCTGTTCTAAAAGATGCTAGCTAGCTTCAAAGCAGGCACAGGGCTTTATTAGAATTCATACTCTGCCCTTTTTATTTTTTAACATTTATCTACCAAGTATTCTCTTCATTTAGCATAATGCACTAGATCCCGAATTTTCCTCTTTTGTTCAGAAAGCAACCTGAAGCATTTTCTGAGCCAAGCCGCCATCCAGAGTTGGGGAGGGCTGTGAGGACAGGCAGAGGCCCACACGAGGTGCATGAGCCATGGTCTCAGGAAATGTAACTCAGAGCTGAGCTGAAAGCCCAAGGCTGATGCTATGGTCTCACCTCAACATAGATGTGTCCATTCTCTGCCACGGAGAAGACCCCTTGGGAGGGCACCAGGAAGAGGTCGGTGGTGTACAGCTCCATGTTGAAAGTGATGTTTTCATCGGGCCGTTCCTGGAAGCTACTGGGATTCCCCAGTTGCCTCAAGCTACAATTAAACTGTAAAAAAAGCCCACAGATAAATCACAGTCGTAGGAAGGATGAAGGCCTAGTAGCTTTGTAAGTCTTGGCCTTTAACATACAACTTTATTGGCTGATAGTCCCTAATGAAAGTCAAGTACATAGACAACATTCTCCATGAACTACCTACTGAAAGCCAACACGCACCATCACAATTTCAGGACGGCTGAAGGGGAGAGCATCTCCTTCATCCAAATCTCCTGGAAATCCATTATCACCTGACTCCAAATCTTCATAACCGTCTGGCCAGCCACTGCTGTCCCCAGGCAATGGAACCTGTATCACAATCTAAAAGGCAAAGAAAGGACAGTCATTGTTACACACACACACACAAAAAAAAACCCTAACCATGGGCATTTTGGTCTACTTCATGTAAATACCCAGGTAACAATTCAGACGCAAATTAAAAATCTGACTTCAACATTAAAAACTTACAAGCTTTTTTAAGGATTTCACCTTCAAAATTTTATAAAAAAATATGACCAATGCAAATTCTAGAAAAGATCTGAACTAAAATTTGTATTTTCTATGAAAAATATAGACTTATTTGATAACTATATTGAATAATTATAAATTACCTAGGGTGGGAAAACTCTACACACTGAAATAGAGTTGAATGGGGTTGTCAACAAGCTTATATATATTGGGAATGGGGGCTCTTTTCCTTTGGGTCTTTATTTAAAAACGCTAAGCAAGACTAAGAGTTGGCTATTGCACAGAGCTTTTATTATGTGCACCCTTTAAGATTTGCAGAAAGTCTGGCTTCAGTTAGAAACAGAGAACCCAAGGTTTACAATGGAGTCAATCTCATCTCTTCTCTTACATTCCCCTTCTGCTCATTTCTTTCCCAGTATCTTTCTGTACGGTATACACATCCAGAAGAGAGTATGTTCTTTTCCAGGACAATCTACTTCAACTCTGGCTGAAATTATTGTTTCTGGATTAGTTCTAAGTGAGATGGAGAAGGTCATTCAAGACCATGGTTCTACAAATAAAACCTTAATTTCTTTCCACTCAGTATTATTAGATTCTGAACATGATGCAAAACAAAAATATCTCACAATTCTAAAAAAAAAAAATTACTGGAAACAGTTATAACTAAACAAAATATTCATCGAAGGGAATAGAAAGGGAAGAGTCTGAAGAAAAACTGCCACTCTCTCCTTTACCAGGCCCTCAAAAGAAAATACTGATGCAACTGAAACAAGTACCCAGGCTATTGCTTACTCTACAATCATACTAAAGTTCATAAAAATATACGAGAAAGAAGGGTCTCTAAGAGGTCAAGCTGTGCCTTTCTCTCCTGAAGCAACTGATACTTTTTGTTCTTAAACAGATTATCATACCCTGTTACTGGTGTTAACTCGGACATCAGTTTTTAAATGCTAAAAGTCAAGTACAGCTGTAATATATGACATTCGCTGCATCAGGAGATACTGGATAACTGCAAGAAAATTAGCGTTGTAGTCAGCATGAAATCAAAGGTTAATTAATTATTTGTATAACACATGGGTATTTGCTAGGGAAGCCTGGTACTGAAGAAAGATTGCTGGACACAAAGGCATCAGGAAGTAGACTCAATCCTAGTGTTGCCATTAACTAGTCACTTGAATCTATGCAAGTCTTTTAACTCCCGAGTTCCATTTCCTCACCTGTGAAATGAGGAAACTGAATGAGATATCTCAGGGTTCTTTCCAGCTCCAACATTCTGAGGTTCTCTGAAGAATAATACACTTGGGCCCACAGAAGAGCTGCTGCCATATAACGACACTGACCAGAGGCCTCTTCTCTGGATTGGGTCAAGATACCTGCTCACTGGCGGGGGAAAGAACCAGCAGCCACAGTCACCCGATTCCGTGTCAGTGCTGCAGCAGGTGCTCAGAGCACACAGACACATACTCTATGCCAAGGTAGATGCAGGATGTCTGAGCCTTATCCCTACCATCGAAAGTACAATCCTAACTACAAAATTAGCACTTTGAAGTTCTTGTGAGATTTCATGTTTCAAATCCTTTTAAAATTCACTACCTACCTTAGTCTCTATCTCTCAGAGAACAGATTTGAACTGAAGAGAAAAGATTAGATGAACCGACAAGAAAGCCTGCTGGAAGTTTAGTTATTGTAATGGTTATCACTGCGAGAAATCTATGGACTCTTTCTCCAGGTAACCCCTAAATGTAGGATTTTTCATAGAAGTGGAGAAGGTGACTTGATAATTCTTTCCAGGTCTTTTTAGATTTTAAATTCTCACTTGGATCTTTATTTTTGAGGAAGCAAGGGGCCCTCTCACTTCTGGATAAGGCCCAAATAAAGCCAGAGAGGCCATATATCTGGTTAGAGCTTCTCACATGTAACGAAGGGCTTGGATTTTATCCTGTAAAGACCAGGCCATCTGATGCTTCAGCTTGCCATACATAGAAGGAGATCATGATCACTTTGCTAGCGAACGCTTTGCCATCAGGAGATGGAAGGAGCAAGAGGGTGAGATCACACAACTTCAGCTGAGAGAATAAGGCCTTCCAACTCCCAAAGACTCACCAGTAAAACAAATCAAGAGCTCAGGGTGAAGGTGCATCACATTTTGTTGAGAACTGACTCCTGGCTTCATTCAAGTATATCATTGTCATAGAAAGATAAGACTAATCCTAAGGGAACACCCAGCAATTCTCTGGAGAAGGGCAGAGCTTTGTTGTGGAGAACACTCACAGAGTTATAGTAAACCACACCATGAGAGGCTGACTGCCGGTGCCGAGTTCCACAGCCATTGAGAGGAGACTCCAAAATGAAGTGCGTGCCGTTCATCTTGGCCTTGCAGGAAGGATCCAACAGAGTGAGCTCCATCCCCGAGTGGCCGCTGGTCTGAAAAACAACCACCGAAGATATGCTGGAGGGCTCACAGGCAGTCCTTTGTGCGCAGTGAACACACATGACCTGATCTTCCAAGTAAAGGTGGCTGATGGCCTGTATCCTGGCCCCTGCCCCACTTATCTCTTCCCAGCTGACCACCTGGGAACGGCCCAGGAATTGTTTGTTGGCTTTGGAAATTCAGTAGCAAAATATTGACATACAAAGCTCTGGAAACCCCCTCCCCTTCACTGAGAACAACAGGAACCAGGTGAGACTCCCAGCCAAGCAGAAGTGGGACCATCCAACTAAAAACCATGCCAAGTCTGCAAAAGTAAGAGACAGCGTGAACACAGAATGGGGCAAGATGGGAAAGGAGGTGGCCTCCTCTTTTTTATTTATTTATTTATTTATTTATTTATTTATTTATTTTTGGTACCAGGAATCAAACTCAGGACCTTGTGCCTGCCAGGCAGGTGCTTGTGTCACTGAGCTATATCCCCGGCCCTTCTCTTCTCTTTTAAACAGACTGCACTGACCTGAAAAGAATCCTTTTCTACAGCCACTATCATCTTTTCATTGTCACATTTGACCGATGGGACAATATCCATGCTCCCTTGTGCCTCTTCCGGTTCTCTGGGACCAGGAAACAGTTGTATGCTGGGGATGACGGAATCCTTTGGCCTCAGGATCCTATCTTCTCCCCCTTCCCTCCAGGCTCGCCTGGAGATATCAGGGAAAGGAAAGGGGAGACCTCCAGTTCGGCCACCCCCGCCCTGGAAGGGTGGCTTCTCCGGGCCAGGCAGGATGACTGGGTCCAGCAGGATCTGCAGCCCAGGAGGGATGGTATGGACTTCCTCATCTCTCATTTCCTCTGTGGCAACAGAAGAAGGCAAATCATCATCAGTGTGTGATGCCAGGCCACAATCACCATGCTTAGAGGCAGAGCAGGAGGAATTAGCACAGAACGGGCAGCGTAAAATTATATTTAGCAAGCAATGTTCACAAGCAATGGGGAAGGCTGAATTCCAGTCTTGGTGCTCTACTAACTGGGTGGCTCTTGACCATCCCTGTGCCTCAGTTTCCCAAATTTTAGAATTAGGGAGTTGGATTATATCAGTATCTTAACCTTGGATGTACACTGAAATCAGTTTTGAAGCATAAGAAAAATCCCTGTGCTCAGGTTATACTCCAAGCCAATTAAAGTTTAGACTCTCTGGGGTGGGACACAATCAACACACTTTTCAGCACCCTGTATGACTGCAATGTACAGCCAAGGTTGAGAAACTTTTGGTAGATATTCCTGTAATATATAAATAAAAAAGCTAAACATCTGTGACTCAAATTAGGTGGGGCAATATCATTCCACTCAAAAGCCATTAGAATACTTTCCTTGAATTTAGAGAGTTTAAAAAAATAATTTCTCAAAAGATTTCCTAAAATAATAATAGTATTTTTACTTATGTATTCCTTATGGTGCTGGGATCAAACACCCAGGGCCTCAGGCATTTTATGCAAGTATCGTACCATTATCTATACTCTCTGCCCCAACTCGGGTATTTTAAAATTATTTTACTACTTCTTTTTTAACTGCTAAATTCTAGAAGGTACTGAGTTTCCTCACTAGTAGAACTCAGTACCTAAGGGAAAATAAAGAGCTGCTCAGACACACTTATTGCTTCAAAGAGAGAGAGATTTCCATACATGATACATTCAAGATGCCCTACTTTCTACTCACTATCTAAGGCAGCTGGTGTGTATCTGAAGTCAAATCCAGGTCAGTGGAGCCTGGAAATGAAGATGACTGGCGACCTTGAACTCTCCTTCAATATAATCCTTTGGAAAAGGGTGCTACAGCTGTACGAATCCCAGAGAAGTCATAGCTTCGGAGGCTCTTTAACTTGTACATTAGTTAAAACTTTTACGACAGCCCTGTAAGGTAGGTGCTATTATTTTCCCTCTAATTACTAAAGAGAAAGCTGAGGCCCAAAGGTTACACAACTTCTCTCCAAATAATGAGTAAATGGTGGCACTGGAACTTGAACCTAAACTTGTAATCTTCATTGTACTGGCATTGCACTCAGTGGAACCAGGGGGTAAAGAAAAGGTCTGGGGATCAGAAAACTTGGGCTCAAGTTATATTAGTTATAAGGCTGGAAATTCTGGAGAACTTGAGGCTCTACTTTCTGCTCCCCCAAACAGGAGTGACAACTCTGTCCTTCCCCCTGGGTAATAAAGCCCAAGTACGAGCCCTGCAGACTATTTTCCTGTAAGAGTCGGCCAGTGACCATGAACTGCTCCCCTGCAGTCCTAACCCAATTGTATCTTCAGCCATGTGCGGTCATTAGGTACCTCTGACAGCACCAGGCTAATTTGTTCCTAATACAATCATAATACATATGGTTTACAACAAATTTTCTGCTACACCATCAACTCTGTGTTATGAAAATCTGTATTATAATCTTGCTAAAATAATCTGTCACAATTCTAGATAATTATATGTGTTGTGGTAGAAAGCATCAAAGAAAATATTAAAATGTGTAACAGAAAAACACCACCATTCAAGCTGAAGTGAGAGTTCCTCACAGGAAAACTTCATCTGGAGAGTATTTTTCATTGAAACCTCCTGAAAAGTCATACTTACCATTGTTTTCAACTCTAACATGAAATCTGTTAGCCACAGGAGCCACTGTGTATGATGTCACTGGACTGTAGCCGTTGTCTAAAGCCCACTTCACCAGGTTCTCTTGAGTGGAAGGAATGTCATTTCTTATCGATGTGGTCATCGTCATGGATCTTTCACTCTCTTTCCCAAAGCCAATGCTGTTGGGAGCCTAAATAAACAAACAAACAAAAACCAGCAAAATTTCACTCATGACTCCAAAAACAAAAATACTTTAAATAACAATAATTAATAAATTCCAGATTGTATGTGAGGATTATTTATTCTTTTGATCCCTATTTTCCTTGGGCTAAGAACGCTTCTGTGAAAAACCTTTGACAGCAGATGAAGAGATACCTACTCATGCTGTGTGACCACAGCATCTGGATTGCTTGTATTGATGAAAATAATCCAGTGACAGCTGCGTAAGCTACACATGCTAAATATACCTAGTCTACCCCTACAGAACTAGTTCAGTGGTTACATTATTAACATACAATACCAAATATGTATATCAGACTTTTTTATTTTTATTTAAAGTTATGTATAAAGTATACAGGTGCACATGTTATATGACCCCCCCAAAATAGGTCGATGTTTCTACTTTTGTGCCCGTATTTAAATGAAAGGTGGCACAACCTAGTGACTTCACTGTGGAAGACGTTATTAAATTCCACATGGTGGGGGCTGGGGATTTAGCTCAGCGGCAAAGCGCCTGCCTGGCAAGCGCAAGGTCGTGAGTTCGGTTCCCGGTACCGGAGAAAAACCAAAAAAAAAAAAAAAAAATTCCACGTGGTTAAACAACAAATGTTTATATTTCATCTATAATTTATGATCATCTTACCCATCTTTTAATTGTGTTTATTTCCCAATTCTATTCACTGAATACGCCTACATTTTATGTTCTAAAATGTTAATTAAAGTGAAAAGCCCTTTAGGTACCAATATTTTATTCAGTAAAATAAGGAGATCATAACCTGTTTCACTGTGGAATCAGTTACAAAAATAAAATGAGAGGTATAAATGGAGTCTTAGTAACCAGGACCTAGAAAGGAAGAGGAGTCATTACTGACTTCTGTGGCGGTAACCCTGTCACAGGGAAAGGGAGCTGAATGCTTCAGAGGGTCCCCAGTGGGAAGACACATTTTCAACAACTGCTCCAACAGGGCTGGGAAGCCCTTCCAGTGTGCAGATTATACCATTTTCATGCTGAATAAAAGCCACTTTAATTTCCATGCCCAATGATTTTCTCCTGCATATATGCAGCATTTTCCCTAAATTCCTCATTTGTTTCCCATTCTGTTTGCTCCTAACATGACTAAATATTAATCCTTTCCCACTGTAAAACCATAAAAGATTCACAGGCTCTAAATTCTCTTGGCCTCTTCGGTTGTGGGAGATTGGCTGAGGACATACACTTCAATTCAAGGCTTTAAGGATCTCACCCGGTCTGTTCTTCTATTACCCAAAGTGCTTATCTGAGGGAAGACTGCCAGACTGACCAGTCACAACCACTGCACACAAAGGAACCAGATGGAGTTTTAACCAAGTTCCATAGCCATCTGTAAACTCAGCCTCACAGATTCAGAATAGTTCAGCTCTGATTCAGAGGAACTCCTTAGAGGAATAAAACGAAAGGAAGAGGAGGAGGAAGAGGGAGGAAGGGGGAAGAAAACAGAGAAAAAAGAAAAGAAAGAAAACTAAAATACGGTAAAGCAGGATCCAATCTGCTGCTAGAACGTTTGACTCATTTGGTCACCAGCAGTTGCTTCCAGCCTTTCAAAGCAGCAGATCGTTTTGATTGGCTGGAATCACAACCTTGGCCTAAACAGTGCTGCCTGGCCTCATCTGCCCTGGTCTTGCATGTTGTTGGCCAGCTGAGAAAATACTGTATTGTCAGAATATTTTCATCATAACTATCATCTGCCCTTTTACACCAATATGGTATAATTTGTCTATACCTTTCCACATTCCATCTATAGAGCTGCACTTAAGGATAGGAACTTTTTAAAAGACTAGATATCTATCCACACACTTATAAGCAGTAAGCCTTCGCATAATGGTAGGCAAGCTGGTTCTCAGCACTGAGCAAATTCTTCTCTCTTTATTTCCTGGAGTTCTCAGGCTTTTTCCAACCATAGTGGAGGTAAAGAGGAATTCAAACAGGTCTCCAAATACCACCACCATCTTCCCCTGCCACATCTTTAGCAGAAAAGATGAGCTAAGTTAAAAAGTCTAAGTGTCTCAACGTTTGTCCCCCATATGTGCATCAGAACTGACTTGGGGCAGGCCTGTGAGGGGAAGGTGGACTAAAGCGGGCAGTGCCTACACTTGCTGATTTAAAAATGACTTTTCTAAGAATAAGGTGTCCACCACCAATTTGTAACTCCTAAGGCCATATAAATCAGTGTAAGACGATCAAGTTTACTTGATCTCTTCTTTTTGGTTCTGGTTTTTTTCCTCGCTGTAGAAATGATCAAGCATTTGCCATAGGGAACTTAAGGAAAGAACCAGAGCTGGACATGACAGCGTGGACCATCCAGGGTTCCCGTTCTTGCCCAGCACCACCCTTTGATCTCTTGGAACATTTTGCCATCTGAAGGGTGCATTCTCCCCACACAGGCACAAGGCATCCATGTTTAATGTGCTCTTATTTATTTATTTATTTATTTTGGTTTTTCTCCGGTACCGGGAACCGAACTCACGGCCTTGCGCATGCAAGGCAGGCGCTTTTTGCCGCTGAGCTAAATCCCCAGCCCCTAATGTGCTCTTATTTAAAGTTACCCCATCAAGCCCCTATGGTTACTTGAGTAGACATTTTTCTTTGTTTCACCTCGTTTAGAGAAATACTCTAATTGTTTCTATAAATATACTCTTAAAGAGAGCTCCTATGGAAGAAAGATGAGCCCCCTTTTTTAATGCTAGGCACCATGTGAGGTACTTTACATATATTATCATATTTAATCCTCCTCTAAAATAAGGAGAGAGATGTTGCTATTCCTGTGTTAGAGAAGGAGAACCAGAGACTCACAGAGAACTCAAGATGTGCAGGCACTGTGTCTAGTACTTTATACAAAATATCCTGTAGGCCTTAAGCAATACTTGTTGAATGAATGAATGAACGAACAAATAAACTAACTCAGTTAAACTATTGCAAGTGGGTACTAGCATCATCCCCATTTCACAGGTCAGTAAACAGGTGAAACATCATACCTATTTCATACCCATTTCACAGGGAGTGTTCAGTTAGACTGCCCAGTATCTGCTGGGGGGTAATGACAATCAGAGAAGCCTTGAATCTAGCACTGTGTGACCCAGAGCCAGGGTTCTTTCCACTCCAGCATGCTGTCTGTACTTAAAATATTAGAAATAAGTCTCTATAAAACATTCTTCCCTTTCTAAGCAGTAACTTAAACCTTTTTATTACCAGGTACCTTTCTTTTCCCTACAGCCTAGTCACAATTCACATCTGAGATAGGGAGTTAGGAAATCACCAAGCATGAAACTGATTGGGAGAAAAAAAAAAAAAGAACATCATGAAACATTACCTAATTGTTTAGTAATGTTGTCATGCATTGTCCAAAATTGGCCTGGAACAGGAGTACAGCCAAGAAGAAGAACATAAACAGATCTTTCTTGGGATGAGCGATCTCATCTCTAGCCTTTCTGATTCATATGAGAGATGGGACATTCCCAGTGAGCTCCAGGCTGCCATGGACCAGGCACACATGCTCAGGGAGAAAAGAGCCACTGAAGGGTCAGGACTGAAAGAATATTTATACAAGAACTCTGGCTGGGAATTAAAATGTACCGTATGTTTTTTTGCCTTTCAAAGCATGATTCCCTTTCCTGTTTTTGTTATTTTGAAATTAAAAACATTTGCTTGGTGTGCCAGGCAGCAAAAAATCAGGAGACACCCCAGGTCACCAACACTCCTCATGCCATGCCAGGGAAGGCAATAAAAGTATCTGTGACTTCAGAAAAATCACGGCTGGGCTTTGTGCTTGACACCAAATTAATGTATCACCGTTACACATAATGAATTACTGGGACCCTCTCAAAATTTAAGAAAAAAATGTAAAAACCCACAGGAACCAGAAAAGATTACTTTAAAATTAAGATGTGTATGCTCTTGGCTTTGCCTGCTGCCTCCCGCAAGCGCCTTTACATGATGTTGCCTAGGAAACTGTTGGCTTCACTCATACTGTATCACATGGAAGGTGCCATGCACGAGTGAATAATACCCAAACCAAAGACAGCCCTCTCCTAACATATTTAAAGCATAAAATCCACTCCAACTGATTGAATGCAGATGAAATACAAGTTGGTCAAGCGTTTTCAAAAAAACAGTGCATAAAATTTTGGGCCCACAAAAGAGATGCTAAAGGAGTTTTTAAAAATGAGAGAGACTTTTCTCTAACGTTCCATAGTATTCACTCCAATAGTATGCCAAATAGCCATTTCCTAAACATATCTGAGATAAGATTTATTTCACCAGACTTCAACATCCCAACTTTTCCGGAAGCTAGCTGCTATTTCCTATCATGCTAACCAGCGGAGCCTCCTCAGTGCATGACTTGCATGAAATAAGATGTTTAAGGAACAGGCTGGAGCATACTCAAAGCTCCTTGATTCTTCTATCAGTGTCCCAGCCCTAAGAGTTTGAAGCAAGCCAAAACGCATGCTGATACTATGTATTCAACTGAAAAAGAAAAGTCTATGATGTTAGCAGGGGTCAGTCTAATTTTCCATATCTTCCCCAAGTACATAACCCCAAATAAAATCTGATATTCAGGACACAAGGCCCTTACAGGACATTCAACAATAAAAGGCTGAGCAGTAATTATCCTACACTTACTGTGTCTAGAAAGGGCCTTTCAGGAATTTCACAAATGAGGCAACTAGGGTTCAGAAAGGCTAAAGGACTTGTCCAAGGTCACAATTTATAAATGAAGGAGTTAAGACTCACAGCCAGGTCTGCCTTAGCCCTAGAGACCATATTTTAACCAACACACTGACCAACCTTGTCAAGAGAAACCAGGAGAAGCACTTTTATAAAAGTAAAACCTGAGAGAGTTCAGAGAGTCCAAAGAGCTAGACCCTTTACCAAATAACACACCTAAGCACAGTTTACTGCCACTCATCGAGACAAAAAAAAATTCAATCAACTTACAATAACTTTCAAGTTTCCTTTAACATCAAAAGATTTGATCACCCAGTTGACAGACTTTTTACACTTCAAGATCAGGATAAGATTTTTGACCACCGCAGGATCCTCTGGAGAAGGTCTTATGTCGATTATTATATCCACCTGGAAGGCACTGAGGATGGAAAACAAAGGCAAAGTGAGGACCTAAATGCCAGAACGTTGCAGCTATCTCCCTTCTTCCAAGTCTTCATGTTTCTAGTGTCTGGCCAGTTGATTAAAAAGCTGGAGTCCATCCCAGGCAAATGACATGTGCAAAACAGATTGTTACTGCACACACAACAAAATGGTTTTACATAACAATAGAAATACATGCCTGCTGACAATTAGCCACTCAAGTTTTTCTCTTCTTTGGGAAGGGAAAAGGTGGTTATTTCATGCAGCCACTGTTTGAAATGGACTTGAACAAGCCAGAGTAGTTCACTTTTGAAGCACAATTGTTGCTTTTCCAACCTACACCTTCACTGTGCAACTCCAACTTGCTGTGTGCTCAGAGTCCTTCAGAACAACAAGCGAGTGGCAGTTTGGTGAGGAGGGCAGCTGGGGACCGGGAGGAGCGAGGCAGGCTGGTAAGTAATAAGGAAACTTCAGGATAAAGTAAGAGGCAAAAGGCTAGTGGTACTCAGGCTGAAGAATCTGACCAACATAAGGTTTGCTTAAGCCATTAACAATTGTATACAGGATTTTTTTTTTGTATCGGGAATCGAACTCAGGACCTTGCGCTTGCCAGGCAGGCGCTTGTGCTGCTGAGCTATATATCCTCAGCCAAGCAATTGTAAAGAATCATATCAGCAGTTACTTTCTCAAACTTCTGGACATATTGCTATTAACAAAGAAAGCAGATGGTCAACCAAGGGGTTGCTAGAAAATTGATGAGTATGACCCAATTTCTAAGAATCAAATATAAAAGAGAATTTTTTATTAAACAATAACATCTTTGTCTTTCTGAATTTAAGGGAAGAGTCTTTATGTCTATCTTGATTCTACACACTTACGAAGCACAAAGTGAGTGGTATCCCCAAAGAGGCCTTAGGCTTAATATCAAAGCACACTGGCCAGATTGTTTCTATTCCCATTCCTTCTTAATTTTCCACTAATTCCTCATGTGGGACTGAATGGAATCTTACCAAAACTGATGTATAGTTTTTTTTTTTCACTTTTGAAATCAAAACAATTATAAATTCAACCTTAAAATTCCTCCACAATATAAATTTAAATTCCTAAATCACTAGTCCGCATGAAATAGAGGCTAAAGTGGGAGAAAAAATTTTTTCTTTTTCCTTTTTCTTTCTTTGAAAAATTTTCTAATTATTCTCCAAAGGGAGGGCCAAATTGTTAATCCAAGGGTAGGAATATGACTCAGAAAAAAAAAGAAAATAAGAGAGAGGCTAGTTGTATGTAATGGTTTCTTGGTATGCTATCATGAAGAGCTTTTCCCCAACACACGTACCCCCCACACACACACATAGTCTCTCTCTCTATCTCATGAACACAGAGCTTTAAAGCAAACAGTTCTGCGTGTGTAAGCGCTCTGAGGACTATGAACAGAATTTTATTCAGAACAGAACGTTACTAAAATGAAAATTATGTTAATAAGGCACATTTCATAACTTTCTCAAGATGGATAAATGTCAGAAGGGATCAGGATGGAGCGAGAGTAACTGTTTCCTGTAACTGGTACCCAGAAATTTAAAACAGCTTCAGGAACTCCTCTGGACTACATGGAATCTAGAGACAGATGCAAAAAATAAACTACTGCACTTTGCCTTACTTCCTCTTCACAGTTCCTGTGAGCCACAGGAGTCCTTTCCTCCTGTGGGGAAGGGGGCCTGCATCCCTCCCTCTCTATGAATCGGGAAAGATTTTTACTTTCACCTCTTCTCAGTTTAAAAGAAACACACACATCCTTGCTCACCTGTAAGGATTAGAGCTGGGGGTGATTAACTCGATGATGTGTACTTCCTTATCCCGGGGCTGGCTGGACATCACACACCCTTCTGCTGCTTTGGGCTGAAGGTATTCAGCGAGGTAATTGAGAGACAGAAAATTCTTCCCTATATTGCACGTGGGAGGAAACACTTGATCTGAAAGTAAGGAAGCACAGGGCAATCTGTCAAACACGGAGCTGCATAGAACTAGGCTCAGAGGGAAGAGGTGATGGCGAACCTGACCATGTGTTTGACCCAAGGACTCACAGGCCCAAAGGACAGACTGTGACCTCTGAAATGCTTCCCAAAAGGTTACCAGGGACTTCCTGCTGACCAATTCTAACGGCTTCTTTCGTCTACATCCTTTCTTTGTTCTTGTTCTTCATGGTAATTCTTACCCCATCCGTTTACTCTAACCTGTGTTTGGGTTTCTTTCACTGGAGTGGCCCACAACCTTCGGTACATGTCAGAGTCTATTTGTAGGCCCTCAGTCCAGATAACCTGATTCAGAGCATGAAGGTGGGGCACAGGCAGCCTTATTTTAAAGTTCCATAGTTTAGCCCAGTATAAATCAAGGCTAAGAACTTCAGCTCCTTTCTCAGTTCCCTGTTGCCTACGTTCCCAAGATGACCTCAGTTGTTCCTCATGGCTCTTTCCCACTTGAACCTAGACCAGAACTCATTTTCTGAGTTTCAGACTTGCCAGCTGTCTACCAAGCCATCTCCCACCTAAAATCCCAATAGGTATTTCATGGTTGGCATACTCACATTGAGTCCATTCTCTATCCTATCCCCAAACATGCTTCTTCCCAAGTATTTGCAATTTAAAGTCATACCAGAACCAGTTACCTAATTAATTCCCTAGTCCACACATGTAACATAACTTTAATCATTCCCTTAAATTAATTCCTCACAGCACTTTATACTCTCAAGATTAAAGGTAAATGTTTGGGATAAACAGGGAAGGCAGACTTCCACTCCTTCTCACAGTCTTGACCCATACAACTGATGCTTCCATGGCTCTACATTTTTCAAGGTGGTTTTACAAACATCATTGTGCTGAGGGCTGCTCACCACCTCCAGTGGGCAAAGCAATGAAAGTACCAAGAGTCTGAAGACACTCCCCAGCGGCACATGCCACTTACACAGCGCTGAAGTTGATGGGATTTCCATCCAGTGGTTTAAATATTTAAACCTGAAGAAACTGCTGGCAGCATGACAGCTGGGACCAGTGTCAAGGAAGCTCTAGGTGTTGCAAGCTTTTCAGAAAAGGTAATTAGAGACCTGGCACTTTTATGAAACAAATTTCTGCCTATTTCATTTTAAGAATGGGCGCCAAGGTCCACATCCACTGAAAGTCTCACCTGATGGTAAAGAATCAACCCAGGATGTTCCAAGATTGGGTTGATACTGTGCCCCACCCCCACCCTTGTAACCTCCCTCACACTAAAGTCTGCAGCACACACAGCAGCACCATAGCTCCAACCACTGCAGCATCCCCAGCACCATTCCGGGAACCGAGCAGACCACAGCAGGCTCACTGCAAGTGAGCATTGGCTCTGCACTCGGCTTTCTTTTCCAAAAACCTCCTCAGAGAGAACAGGCTCACCAACTGGAGCTGCTAGAGCAGCCTTCCTTCACATCTGCTGAGAGTTTTGCCAGATGTGCAGATGAGGTATGCACACCCTACAGCTGCAGCCTTGTGATGCCTCCCCCAGATCACAGGATGGAAAATGATACTGAGACAGCAGGGTTGAAATTTAATTGCGAATCAAGTGTGTGTATGGGCCAGAGAATTCAAGAGACTAGGACCCTCCTGGGACTATGGCCTGCATTTCCAGTTCACAAGCATGCCTAGCTTGTCATTGGCACATAACAGGAAGCAGATACAGGTTTCTTGAATTCACAAATGATTGAGATTTGAGGTAAGTGACAAAAAGTTCACCTATGTTGCTAAGCCACTAGAAAAGGTTTAATTGTTCAAAAGTTGCTGTTATTAAGGGTTCCAGTCTTAGATGCCATTGTCACTAAGTTCAATAAGTTGATCACTTTTTGTTGTGTGTGTAGGGTTTTTTTCCCCCCACAAATGACTTTCCACATGCTTTGCATCAAAACTTTCATCAAGTGCCAAGTAGAAAGAAAACCACAATGGGGAATCCCCAGGGAGAAGTGTAACAAGTCTGGGGGTGGGGAGGAAGAGTATTTTTTGTTTTTTGGTATTTGAAGAAAGACCAACAAATGACTCTGAGACCCAGCATGATATACTCAGAGCAGGGATTAGTCTGGGAAGTAATGCGAATGCCTCACTTTTCTGCTGTGGAAACTGCAGCTCAGGAAGTAAATCATGTTGCTGAGGTTGACAGTTACGGAGACCAGTTGGGGTAAGAACTAACATTCTTCCACTCTACCCAGACAGGTCAGAACAATTCTCAAATGTGAGTAAGCACCACAATCACCTGGGGGGGCTCTTTGAGAACACCACCTGTTAACCCCTCCCCCAAGAGTTTCTAAAAAGGCATTTCTAACAAGTTCCCAGGAAATTCTGCTGCTGCTGCTGCTGCTGCTATTGTTACTGCAGCAGGAACTACAATTTGGAAACTGAGGTTTGAGCAGAGGGCGGATCATGGCTGGGATGGGGAGTAGGGGTAAAAGGAGGATAGAGACACATCAGCTTCTGTGAAACTAGCTCGTGAGGTTATCTCAGCGGAACCTGACTGAAGGTAACAGTCAATGACATTGCCTGTGATCCACCGACCGAACCAAGGAACCTCTAATTCTCCAACCACACTTTTTCATGGCTTAGATCTGGCTGGTGGCTGAAGACAAATTTCAGGGGTCCAAAAGAATTACCAAAAGGTTAACCAGTTTTTGCTGGGCTGGACACCAGGTCTTAAATTCACTTAAATTCACTTCCCTACCAATGTGCAGATTACCCACCTAAGTTATTCAGCCCCCTGCTTACAAGGCAGGTGACCACTATGCATAGAAACCCATGTACTATCAAAGAAACGGAGCCCAATATTCTCAATGCTACGATAACAAATTTTCTTATTCTGACAAATTCCAAAGGGTAATCAACATTCTTTCATGCTACTAGAATTCCACTTCAGATATGCAGAGCATTGGCCAAGGATTAGAACTTTTATTAAAACAGAGTTTTCATTTTGTCTCAATGGGGCTTGACCTCTGTTATTTGCAACCTGACTACCATAATAGCCCAGTAACAAATTTAAAATCCTTTGAACCCATCTCTCATATAAAACTCTTCCTCTCATCACACTGAAACAAGTCTTTCCATCCGGCAACGCACTTTCATTTTCAGGTTATGCTTCTCTGGCTAAGATTCAACACACCACCATCCAGCAACAAGCATTAGATTCAAGAGTCAGGAAACTTGCGTTTGAGATCTGGCTTTTCCACTTGCTAGTAATACAGATTTGAACAAATTTACTTAACGCTCCACTAAGACCTCTGTAAAATGGTGGAAATCAGGTCTCCTCCTGGGATTACTGTGGGGTTAAGTGGGATGCATGGGAAAGCCCTGATGTGGCCTCAATAAGCAGCACACACTCTTGATGTCACTGTCTATCTGTGTCTGTTTCACATGTACTTTAAAACAACCTTGATTCAAAAAAGAGCTGGGATCAAGCATTCAATGACCCTCCTTTCCCTGCCATGCTATCTGTGGAGGAGGTGACAACTGCGATAGAAAGAAAGCACTGGATGCTAAAGACCTGAAACACATGTTCACAGTCACCTGAGTATAACAAGGACTCATTCACAAGAGTTACTGCTTAACAACATGAGGTTCCAAATATACTCAACTAAAAATAATGATAAAAAATGTTTTATGAAAAATAATAGTCATCCTAAATTGGGTCACTGGCTATTTAAGCCTGTCTGCAAGGCAAGGAAATGGAAATGGGTAACGTCTTATCAAGGCCATATACTTCATTTCGCCAATAACTTGTAAGAGGCATTAGTATTGAACTATATTTAAACACTTTCCTTTGTTATTGCCCATATTTAAATGATTCCTCAACCATATACTGATACTGGCTTCAAATATGTATAGAATGATAGGTAAAAAGAAAGCCCAATCTGCTGACCCAGTTGCTGACCCCTTAATTCCACCACCTCCACCATCATCGTCATCACCACCATCATCAACATCAACATCAACATCATCATCACCATCATCATCATCATCATCATCATCTTTCCCACATTCTCCACTTCTCACCCTCCACTTACTTCTTCTGATGTCTGTGCACAGGCTCTAAATCCTACCCTGTACAACAGCTCCCACTCTCTATCAAGTGCACTAATCCCCATTTCTTACTTGGTCATTAGCAGGTCAATCTCCCCAGAAGGAAAAATAAAGAAGGGGAAGTGAGAGAAACAGCAAAAGCCCAAAGGCTCCCTCATGTCCCTGCCCACTACAATATTCTGGAATCCTGTGTTTCTTTGCCCTAATCACCTGGTTACAGAAAACTACCTGTCATAAACCAGTTATTAACTGAAGCCACTTAAAATTTACCTTCCCCCACTTTAATATAAATGTTTCTTGCTATCTTGAGTTCGGTAAATGAAGTGACTGCTCCATACTCCTTTTGGGCCCAATTTAACAGATGTTCATTTCCATGGGGGAAGTTCCTTTCTTCTGTTTTTGCTGTCAAGGAGAAGTTTCCTGATGAAAACCGGACCACAGAACCCTGAGACACCTAGAGGAAACAGAACGCATTGTTAACATGGCTCAAGACATCTCAAGCTGAATCACAGAGAAAGCACTTAGCAGATCACTCACAAGTATTCATCAATAACCAATGTGTCTCTTCCTGCTGTTACATAGGCAAACCAGGCTTTCAGCATCTGGTTCAAGAAACAATACCAAGCTTAGTTCTCCCAAACAATGGCAAAAGTCCCTTCAAACTTTGAAAGAACTTTGTGATGGGAGACTGAATTTTGCATTGTGAGTAATCTGAACTATCTTTGCTATTCTGCATCTATAAGTTTAATTAACTATAGACTGAAAGCATTTGAGGAAAAAGTTATACCTACACTAAAGATGTATAGATTTTTTCTTGTCATTATTTCCTGAACAATATAGTGTAACTATTCTCATAGCATATACACTGAATTGGGTATTATAAGTAGTCAAGAGATAATTTAAAGTATACAGGAAGATATGTGTAGGTTTATATAAAGGCCTTGAGCACCTGTGGGTTTTGGTATTGAGGAATGGTCCTGGGACCAGTCCTTCCTGGGTACCAAAGGTTGACTGTCATGTATCGCAGGTCAACCGGGAAGCACTGGTGGGTGTTCTCACGGAATGGGCTTTAGAATCAGGGCGAGTGATCTTCTGCAGCTGCAGCATCTGCTGACAGAGTCACCACAATAGAGACCCAGCAAGAGTCCTTTCAAGTTCTTCTGAGCACTGAGATAAAAAGAACGGCTAAAGGTTGCCAGTCTTCTACTACATTCCTCTGTGTGATAGCAGTGAGATGAATGTGTATAACAGTTTATTTTGTAAGACTCCCAAATTTTCATAGCTAATGAAGAGACTGTTGAACTGACCCTAATAAAACCTGGAGGATGAGGTACACAAGTACCATACTACTGTTATATGTATTTATAGCAGTGCTGACAACTTCACACGGTGTACAAATAGCACATACAAAGGAAAACAATCATCTCGTTACTGTACTGTAATCAAACTTAGCTGCTGGTGAAAATATGCATGCCATGAGCTTGTATTTATAAAACAACTGACCTTAACCATGTCAAGTTGGAAACACAAAATGTGGGCAAAAAAGGTTAACAGTTATACAACTATAACTGTCTCTCATTAAATTTCACATTAACTATTCATAACAAAAGCAAGTCATTCCTGATGGGGTTATAAATTGCCAGACCAAAACAGCATGTTGAAGGCAGAGATTTTACTAATGCATCTATTACTTACAGCAGCATTTCCAACCTTAACATGAGTACAAAATAGTACTTATCCAGGTATTATGCTAAGAATTAATATAGTACTTAATTCGATTATATATACACTTACTTTTCTTAAAATGCTGGCTAATGACTACTTCAATGATTTGATCCCATGATATACTAACAGTTGAAATGTGAAATCACCTGAAGAGTTTCTAAATACTCTGATGCCCAGGGCACATCTCAGGCCAGTTAGAATCTTGGGATGAGGCTCAGGCATCAGGACTTTTTAAAGCTTCCAGCTGATTCCAATGTTCAGCCCCATTTGAGAATACTTCCTTCAATGAATATGAACTGATCCATAATGTGAAAGGCACTGTTGTAGCCCAGGCCCAGTGTGGGGCATCTGAGCTGCCTCTACAACTGTGGTTCTTAACCCTTAAATCCCTAATGATCCATTTTTGGAACGCCTTTAACAATGGAACATAATGAAATATGTTCTCTTCACATTCTTCTCCCTTGAATTTTTCCAGGAAATGTACATGAATTTCATGCAAAAATTTAAAAAATTTCAATCTTCAGCATAAATAGGTAAATCAAAGGTAATCTTGTCCTCCAGGAGACATTTGGTGATGTCTCTCTAGAAATATTTTTAAGATGATCATAAAAGGAATGAGGTGCTATTAGCATCCATAGATTAGAATTGAGAGATGTAGGTAAACATCCTACATCCTGTGTGCACAGGACAGCCACACACACACACACACACACACACATACACACACACACACAGACAATTACTCAAAATGTCAACAACGCAGAGAGTAAGAAATCCTGCTCTACGTTTTGTCAGCCCATACGAGGGAGGCAGCAGTGGAGAATGATCCTTGAACTGATCAAGTATTATTACTCAAACATCTGCTGGATTCCAAGACTGAATCCCCAAATAGCAATCAGGCTGGTTAGGACTTTAAAAAGGAGAAGAAAGCCTTTCTGGATTGTACTGGCTTGGGAAGCTCAGAACTAGCTCTCCATAATCTGAGTATAGAGTATTTAACAATCGTTGTCATTTACTCCAAACCTATTACATATTACGGACTGCAAAGTGCTGTCAGATGTGGCAATGACAATTTCTAAGTGCCCAGATGCCAGTTATAAGCAAAGCAGGGTGGAATGCTTAGCTTTGATGTCACCTGCACCCGAAAGCCCTCTTCCCACGTAAGACTAACTGTGCCCACCTATGTGTAACTTCTCTGAGGTGCAGCTGCTCACCAGCACTGAGCCTCAGACGATGTTCGTCTGGTCTTCTAACCTTAGCCTGCTTGTAAAATCATCTTTTCACTGAAAAACATTTGCACTAAAAAGGCATTTTTATTAAGTCTGTCACTGAAGAGGGAAAGAAATCCACAACAGTGCAGAGGTCTTTGTGCCCCTGCCAGGACAGTTCTGGCTTCACTGGCAAGAGTCCCTGGTGCGCACGTCCTCATTCATGATACAGCCATAAACTGTAAATTTGGGTTTTAAGTACATTATACACAGAGCACATTTTTGTTCAGAGTAAAAGAAGGAATATATAATGCTGGTACACTCCCGAGGCAAGAGGGTGAACAGAATAGACAAGACAATAAATCAGAAACAACTTCAGAATATCGCCTGAATTAAAAAGTGATACCATGATAAGGCTGATTGTTCAACAAGGAATGATGCCCGCTCAACTCTGGCTAGCTCATCCTTTCATGAAACATTACCCCCGCCAAGGGTCTTCTCCTGGCCAGCACCACTGAGGTTCATATACTCAGAGCTGAGGAATTTGAAAACAGAATTCCCGCCACTCCTCAGGCATATTCCAATAAGAAGAACACGAACCTGCCAACGGCAGTGAGGTGTCCCTGACTGCAGGTCAGTGGAAATTTCCCACTTTGCTAAGGGGTTAGTCAGCACTCTGCTCCTGACCGCCAGCTCTCCTGGCTTGGCAAAGGCCTCCCCTGCTCCACAGAGTTTTAGAAGGTATTATTCAGATGTCATTTCCACTTGATCCTCAGGACCTGTGAGGCAGACTAGTATAATTTCCACAGCAGAAAGGAAGAAATCTCAGAGAGGCTAATGGCCTGCTCAAGGCTGGAGAGCACCAGAACAGGACCAGGACGTGAGACTTCTGATTCCTGGTCTCAGCAGGCATCTGTTGAACTCTTACAGAACGAAGACTTCACGAGATCCCGACAGACTTCTTTCTAGTCATAAGATTCACTTTTTACTCACTAGTCTGAATCATGCCTACCAAACCAAAGAATTCCTTTCTCTTTCTCCCAGGAGACAATCCTGAGGATATATGAAGGTGTCACAGGGCCTTTATCACGTGTTTGACCTTTAGAGCAGTATCCTCAACTTTCCCTCCTCCTCCCTAGATACCCTGGTTGTGTGATCTGCAGCATAGTCTCCAAATTATGGTGTTCAGACAAGATTCAGGGTTCCCAGATGCAGTCTGACAAATACACTGATGGTTAATTTTAGGCACCAATTTGACTGGCCCATGGGTTGCTCAGATACTGCATTTGATCAAACATTATCCTTGGCATTGTCGTTATTTGAAGATGCTTTTAGATGAGATGAACATTCACATCAGCAGACTGATTAAAGAGGATTGCTTCCTCTATGGGTGGGCTCATCCAGTTAGTTAAAAGAGTGAATGAAATGAAAAGCTGGCCCTCCCCAGGACAGAACTCTTCTGCCTGAGGGACCTCACACCGGGATATCAGCTCCTCCTGGTTCCACAGCAGCGTGCTGGCCTTCAAATGGAACTGGATCACTGGCTCTGCAGATTTGGGGCTTGCCAATCTCTCTAACTGCTTGAGCTGATTCCTTACAGTAAATCTGCTTTTTAAATACATATGTATAGAGAGACGCTATGTAAGGCCCAAGACCACACTAGCTTTTATATCAGCTGAATGCAGGTATTACCTTACATTTATTAATTTACGCTTTAAACATATAACGAACAAGTATTTACTGAGTACCAGGCACTGTTTTGGGTGTGGGGACAAGGTAGAGAATGTGACAGACGAAATTCCCTGCCCTTGTGGAGTTCAGGGTCTAATGAGGGAGACAGAGGAACAAAAAAAAAAATGAGTAAAATATATAATACAGCAAAAAGGGGTATTTGTTTTATCATGGCAAGGCTCTTTGATCCTTTCCTTATCCCAATAATTCTTTCAACATAAATACAAAGTCTTTGTATTTCAAGGCTGTACAGACCATGTAAAATCTTCATTTTGTTATCTATAAATAACTAAACCTCACATGCTGTCTTCTATACATCCATCTAAATTCCTGAGAAACTGAGAACAAGGCTGAAGTCTGCACCTCACAGGGATCTCCACCCTTTTACAGAGAATGTTACCTAGAAGTGACCATGAAGCGACCCCAGAGAAGGACATTTTTATAATGGCGTCATGCTAGAATCTGCCAGGAGTCCGCTGAAACAGACCTGTCATGTCCATGTCATCCCCGGACTTTCCAGTCAAAGCCCCAGACTTAGCTTTCATCTCCACAGTGTGGCACCCTTATTCAAGTCTGGCTTGGGTTAAAGTTTGTGGAAAAAGTATTGAGTATAATTTAGCAAAATACGTAAGAAATAGAGGGGAAATAATTTCATCAGTATACAGGAGAACACAAAACTTGCTTTTCTCTATACTTCTCCGACTCTCAACAGTCCATGTCTAACACAAGACTTCTGACTCCTGGTCCCAGCGGGCATCTGTTGAACCCTCACAGCAAGAAGACTTCACCATGCATTCACCAACACACTGGATACGAACTGCTGTGATGTGACTCCATTGAACTCTGATCCTATTCTCCCTAGAGATCCTACAGGTTATGGGTTCAGCCCCACATTTCCAGGGTTTTTATGAAGATTTCTTTCAGTGAGCAGGATGAAGTTAAAACACTGGCCACTGGCAATTAAGTTGATGTCTTGCTCCATTTCCCTCCCCAGAAGTGGGTGATGTTCTGAAAATTTCAATCTCTAAATCACAAAGTTGGTTCACCTGGCCACCATTCTAAGGGCACCCAAGAGCTCCCAGCTACCAGCCATCTTAACATAGGAAAAAATACATTTATCATCTAAGAGCTGTGTGCTGGGAAATGGGAAGAGAGACTAAATATATTTTTCTTATTATGTCACAATGAGTATGGAATTGTTTAAAAAATAAAAGGTTAAGAATACAGATTTTTCTATGAGGATAAAATAGCAGAAACTTCTCAGCACTATTTATTCCATCTCCCATCCTCCACCTTATTCCTGGGTCCTTGCCACACTGCTACACCATTTCTGGCCCTTCTGTCTCAACCAAACGGTTACAGTAACCAACCCTGCTCTCGCCTTCCCTTCCACACTGTCAGCGGGGCAATCTTTCTCAAATATAAACATGGGATGATGCTGAAGAGAGCTAAGTATCTGAATGTGGCATGTAGCCCGAGGAGGTCTCTGCCCACCCCCATTTCACACCACTTTCCCGTGTACCCAGCACACGCCATATGGAACCAGTCACAGGTGCACACTGCACTGGCACACACTCCTGGGTCTTTTTACATCCTGTCCCCAGCCTGGACCCCTCTATCCTGCCTTGCTCACCTGGTGAACTGCTCCTTATTTTCCCACAAGCATCTCCTTCTCTATGAAGCTACCCAGGCTCCCTGTTCTCCTCAGGATGGAGCTGCTCTCCTGTCCTATGCATGCCTGGACACCACCTGAGGGCCAAAGACACACCTTGTCCCTTTGGAATCTTTTTTTTTTGTCTTTTTGAGACAGGGTCTTACTATGCAGTTCAGGCTGGCCCTGAGCTCACTTTGTAGCCCAGGCTGGCCTCAAACTCACAATGATCCTCCTGCCTCAGCCTTCCGAGTGCTGGGATTACAGGTGTGTGCCACCACACCCGACCTCCTTTGGAATCTCTTGGCCTGGCACAATGCATGGCACAAAACAGATACCCAATAATTGCTTGTCAAATGAAAGCTCAAGGTTGATCCTTACAGGAAAGGATATGCCAATAATTTCTCCATTCCTGTGACCCAAACTCCTTGCTTTCCTCACTGCCCAGGAAACCAGCTTTCGGCCAGGCTTTCAAGCTAATTATTTGATTTTTCACCCAATAATTCTAGCCAAAAACCAACGATTAAAGCATATTTAATAGTTTCATGTCTCCCCCCACAGTCCACTGAACTTTCCTCCAGTTTGCTAATTAAAACCCAATCCTCTGACATTCTCTAACATGACAAATGTCTTCCTGTGGGAAGGAACGGAGCCCTGAGCTCCAAGGATCCCAACTCCTAGCAAAGGTCTGAGGCAGGGGCAACCACCAAGCACTTCACGGTCAAACAAATCCTGGGATGGTGGGATGCACCTGCCTCCCCGCCTCACCCGGATCTTCCTCTCTACTTGAACCACGCACAACACTTGTATTTTAAATTCTGGTTATGCTACCAGACTTTTTTTCAAAAGAGCAGAACATTACTCTATCTGCCAGTGCTGGAAGTTTTATTACAAGAACTTACGGGTAGGCAACGAAAGCCAAGTTTATTATTTTTTCTGGATCACATTCAACAACCTCGTCCAAAAGTGATGAAAAAAAACCTAAAAGAGCAACCAGCCCTTTTGTTTCCACACCTGTGTTTAAAGTTTAACTCTTGAAGTCGGAGCAGATCCCCGGAAGCCTCAAGGTTGATCTCAGGAGCCTGAGGAAAGGGGACGGTTCCTCGCCGACGGGTACGCGTTTTCCGGGAACTGAGCTGCTCCATCCTAGCACTTATCTCAGCCCCTCCTCTGACTCAGAGGCCTGGCAGCTGCGTCAGTCCCTCTCTGGGCCTCCCCCAAGTTGGTTGACTCTTCTTCGTGGGGAGAAGAGAGGCGCTCTGCCGTGGAAAGTGCCACTGTGTAAGGCCTTCTCCAGTTCTGTGCTCACCCACCCAGCTCCTTGACCCTCACCCCAAAACCAATGCCCCCGAGGAGCCATCCTGGTGACAGTGCCAGCCACGCTAGATCACAGGGAGCATTAAGTCTCGTCCTCACTTTCACCTCACCTCCTCCCAGTCTGCTCAAATATGCTTATTTATTATGCTGGATGCCCATCTCCTGCCATTAGAACGGAAGCTCCATCAGAGGCTAGAATCAATGTCCGCTTCATGCATGGATTATCCCAAGAAACCTGTGCTGGCTACAAAAAAGATACTCAATATTTAATAGAATAAACTGTGAAGACCAATTAGCTGGCAGAGTCCACCTAAAGTTCTATACTGAGGAGGACTTTGAGGCCATATTCAGGAGCAGTGGAAAATGGAGACGAGGGCCAAGATCAATCATGTGTCTGCCAGGGGTTTCAAGAAAGCCATCCTTTCCCCCCAGTTGTCCAATACAGTTGCCACTCGTTACATTAAGCACTTGAAATGTTGCCAAATTGATCTGTGTTATAAATGTAAAATGCCAGAGTTTGAAGACAGTATAAGAAAAAAGTCAAATATCTTGTTAATGTTTCATTGACTGACTATATGATTACATGCTTTGAGATCAGTCTCCTTACATTGGTCCAGCTAGTCTTGGACCTGAAGGCTCAAGTAATCTCCTGCCCCAGCTTCCCAAATAGCTGGAACTGCAGGTGCATGCTGCCACACTGGGTTCTTTCCTTTTTAAATTCACTAGAATAAGACATAAAATTACATAAAGTATGTGGTTATCAAACAGCACTACTCTAGATCCTCCTCCAATATGATGCTGAGAAAAAAGCATGTTATAAACTGATAATGTCCATCTATTTGTCTGCTTTTTGATTGCATCTAAGAACGTAAATTAGTGTCAAGAAGATACCTCAAGCCCAATACTTCAGCAAGATGCATGGATTATCCCAAGAAACCTGTGCTGGCTACAAAAAAGATACTCAATATTTAATAGAATAAATTGTGCATCACAGACAGAAGTTCCAATGCAGGTGTCAAGATGGTGGGGGCAGGAACCCAGAATCCAGGAAACGAGGGTGTGATCTTCTTCCCGCCACCCAGGCACACTTGAAGAACAGTGCCCTATGCCATGGAAACAAACATTATTTAAAATCCAAAAAATCTTTATAAAGCTTGCATGAGATTGGAGGAGCATTTCCTCCCCTGAAGCAGAAAGAAGCAAAGAGGGAGAGAGAAAAGCCAAGTCATGGATGGAGTCATCTTCTCACACATTTAAAGAGAAAGAAGTGGGTCTTATGAAAGAGGAGAAGCCACAGCGTCCAGGTGATAAAAGCCTGCTGAGATCTCAGAGGAAAGTTGTTCCAGGAATCCCTCTCTCTCTCTCTCTCTCTCTCTCTCTCTCTCTCTCTCTCTCTCTCTCACTCACACACACACACACACACACACACACACACACACACACACACACACACACCTCCATATAGCTCAGCTGTGGTCCTTTTGGAGTTTGCGTTATCGGTTGGGTGACTGCCTGCTATTCACATTACAGACCCCTGGGGCAGCTTCTATTCTAAAGCCCACACCCAACTTCACACATTTCCATGACTTTGGCATTGGTGGAAATGTGACACTTGCACAATGAGAATCAGCCCTCTCCCTCTTCCTTCTTGCCCTATACTCAACTTTTACTATCCCTCTTCACTTTTTCTGACTCCTATATTTTAAAATTCTCTTTCCAGAGTTGCCTGCTTAGGAAAATAAAAAGAGCAAAACAAGAAAAACAAATAAAGCAAGGGAAAACATAATGATATTTCAGAAACACCTGCCATGCCAAGAACTCGCTAGCTCAATTCCAGTGGGGAAGGACATATGGTAAAGGAGAATAAGCATTTCTCTAGAATCTGGGTTTTTATTTAAGTAGGATCTACAGATTGGCCCTAGCACTCATAATAGCTCCCACACAGAAAGGTATTAAGGAGATTATGTTTTGATGTATTTTGTGCACACAAAGTCCAGTGAAAATAAACTCACTGAAACAGTACTGAAATATTTACTTTCCAAATGAGGATTGAACCCTGTATCTGAAAGAGGAGAAATCACACGTTCTCCCTACCAAATCCCTGGGAAGACTGTACACACTTTTTCCTCCAAAGCTCTGTGATATAAAATATGATCCAAAACATGTTTTCTATTAACGTACATTATAACTTAATGTTGTTTTTTAAAAAAAAAAAAAAAGATTTGTCTTGAAGAAATAATTTCCATGCCCATAAATCTGTATTCATAATCTGCAAAGCTACATATTCATGAGCCATATAACTGTAGTATCTGCCAATCGTGCATTCAGGAAACATACATCTGTGCAACCATTTTTAAATTCTTGTTTTTTTTTAATTTTGCACCCGAAAACAGAACTTTCTTTGGCTTAAGACATACTTGACTATGATTTTTCCCAAAACATTCATGATGGTCATCCTGATTTTGTTTTTTCTCTGAAATGCAGGGAAATAAGAGACTGAGACTGCCTGGTGTTCCTACCGCTCGGCATGTTCACACATGTGCACAAGCAAAGCCCTGAGACACGGCCCGCTGAATAGGCGCCTGCACAAACCTGAGTAGGAGCCAGCACACAAGCAATGCGCTCATCTCCCATGGAAACAGTACAAGAATGACAGTATGTGTAAGTCCACACACAAAGAGAAGCGAAAGATCTCACTCCCTCCGAAAAATGAACTCGGTCCCCACAGATTACCAAATTAATGAAGCGTGAGCTGCATTATAATAGTTTTCCAAAGTACAGCCCCAGGCCACACAGAGATCCTCCTCAACCTTAAAATATAATCTCCCTAGACTCCTAAACTTACCCTTCCAATGTTAGCATGTTTAGAAGAGCTTGCCGCAAATTTCAAAGTGCATTTTCCATCTAAAGAGTGTTTTCCAGGAAAAGAAATAAAATAAAAGATCGGCATTATTACTCTTATTTGCCACATTCCTCAATCTATTTTTGCCTTCCAAGTGTGCTTCTGGGGAAACTCTCACTAGGAAGAATTCTTTCATTTTACTTTATTTTTTAAAGTTCTATTCACTCTATCAAATCAGGCTCAAAAGCACAAACTCAATTTTATAAACACTTGACTCCAAATGGGATCTTAGGATGCTCTTTGTAGAGTTATTCTTTGATGTCAGTTCCTTTTTACAAACAAGGAAACTGAGGCTCAAAGAAAGTAAAGGGTCTACCCAAGGCACACAGGTTACCACCTCTGCGGTAGTACTGACAGAAGAAAAGATCTTGACAAAAGAAAAGACCTTATTTCTCATGAAAGTCTTTCAATTCCCATCATCAGGGAGCAGTCAGCTACCGAACTTAGAAATCGCTGTAGGACAGACAGGAGTCTCCCTCAGCCGCATACTAATAGAACACTGGGAGAACATGATCCTAAGGCCTCAATCTGAGCACCTAAGGGTATGTTACATACATTCTGAATCTTTATATTTGACAAAGAAACAGGAGATCTGAGTAATTAGGTAAAGTGCCAGGTTATGTAGCAAGCACTGTGTGCAGATTCAAACTATATTTGGATTCCAGCCAGACATTACTCTCTTTTGGACTCTGAGTGTACCTGGAAAGGTCATCTCCCTTTGCGGGGGGAACCTGCTCTCAGGTTAGCAAAGATCTATACATATATAGATATATATGGATCTGCCCTACTGGTTCTTTTCTCTAAATAAAGCCTGACTGATACAATTCCTGTAAATATCTGGTACAAGCTCCAGGAGAAATGGAGTTGTACATACTGGACCAAAGAACAACAACAGATCCAAGAACAGTTTTGCAAAAAAGGGTCTAAAGCAGTGATGGCAAACATTTTAGAGCTTTCAGTGATACAAACAGCCCACCGCAACATGTGCGCCATAGGTTCACCACCACTGGTCTAAAGGCTATTTTCTTAGAAGGCAGAAATAGAAATGGGGTCTCTAGCCCAAAACGACTGGTGGGAGCCCTCTTGGATCTTCTTAAAATTAGGTCTGAAGCAAAGGCAGAGTCTTTCTAGTAGGCCACGTCCTTACTCTCACTCCCATTTTGTAGTCTACATTTAACAGTCGCTGAAGAAGACCACTTTGATCTCCTGCCAAAGCCAAGAATGTTGAACTGAACAAAACTGTCACTGATGCTGAAATGATTCCTACAGAACAAAGGACAGAGACAGATATTAAGCAAGGTAGGCTGGTGGAGCTTATCCAGAGTTAGTCCAACCAGGAGCCACAGGGAAAATGTCCTTGGGGAAAGGGTGGAAGAAATAACTAAAACCCTTATCCAAGTGGAGTAGCGATATGACCTAAATCACAGTACTGAAGCAGGTCATTTGTAACACGCTTTGCTGAGACACACCTTTGCTTATCTGGCTTCATTTCCCAATTTGGTTCTAAGGGTTCAAACTGTAAAGCCTATTGTTGGGATAGTTATTAGTATCTCCATGCTGGAGACCAGAGTTACAGACGGTATCACAATTAAGCCCTCAAGTCAGGCAGTGTGATTGTCACCAATGAAGCCATGATTTACCATTCCAGAAAGTACACTATTGTTGCTAACTCTTATTGAGCACTTATTATGTGTCAGACACTATTTCAAAGACTTACTTGGGTATAGTCACCACTTACTAGCTCTATGACCAAGCACATGTTATCTCAGTATCTTCATTTTAAAATGAAGATAGCAATAAGTATTTCACAGGCTTCTTATAAGGAGTAAATAAAATAGAAGAATGTCTAGCACACAGCACATTTAAACTATTAAATGTTTGTTAAACATATACACATAAGCATATGCATCCTCATAACAGGTCATGAGAGCTCTCAGACAGATCTGGAGATGGACAGGCCATGATTTATTCACTAGGGCAGGACCAAGCCTTCTTGTCCAAACTGCTACAAAAGGACAGAAGAGCCCTATTTTCAAAGGCTGGAGCAGGGTTAGCACCAAATAGCGACTCTGAACATCAACATATATCCTATATCACATAGAAGGTAGAGACTCTTATGTTTTCCATGATAAAGATGGAAGGCAAGAGATGCTACAGGCTGTGACCACTGAGGACTTTCACCAGAGGTGGTACATGATACGTACCTGGCTCTCAGGCACACCCCATGTCCAAGTGTCACACTGTCACCCACCGGCCAAACAGGACAAGGCAGAACCAGACCAATGATGACTCCCTGACACAGTGGCACTAAAAGCTCACATGTGCAACAAAAACATCTGGCCATGTACAGATACGGTGCTAGGAACCAAGGACAAAAGCAGATCTTGGGATACAAATTCTACCCAGGACATAAAAATAATAGAGACTAAAGGACTCCTTTGTCTCCTATGGAAATTAGAAGTAGCTTCCAAGCCAGAAAGTCAGATGATAAGAACTTCAGGCACGAGACCCAGGTTACTTCAAATAAATACGACAACTTGCGCCCAGAAAAGAGCTGGGTTGTCTTGCAGCTGTTTTCTGAAATGGGCAGTGGGGGCCGCCTGGGTGAACCCTGAGCAAGGACATCATTGTCTGCAATTTGCAAGAGGACCAAGGCTCAGCCTAGAGCTTTCACATCAGACTCCCAGAACCTCATGGAAGACAGATTTCCTCCCCTCCTACTACACGAAAATAAAACGTTCTGCAACCTCCCTTAAGAAAACACTCGATTTTTCTACCAAACTATTCTCTGGAGGCTGTCCTCCATGTTAGCCACAGCACTGCAGACCAACATTTGATCCAGCTGCCCAATGCTTGCAAAGGGCAGATGCATCAGATTACCAGATCAGCCTTAGACAATAAAGCCTTAAAGGACACCATGGGACTCTACACAAAGAAACAGCAACCTTCGCTCTTCAATGAAAGTGAGTTTATTTAACCTCAATTTGTTGAATGAAAGCAAAACCTTCACAGAGCTGGGGCCATGCCTGCACACAGACATGACACAACATGTCCAGCCAGAGCCAGGAAAAGTCTACACTGACGTGAACCCTCCAGGACAGGATGTCTCACTCAGGAAAAAATATGCCAGGGTGAAGTTCACAAGTGTCCTAGGGCCCCTCGTTCACTGGCAATATTCACCAGCCTTAACCCAACAAGCAGCATACATCCTAGGGAGTCATTCAAAAACCCTTTCTGGACCATGTGTATCAGATGAAACTGGACTCTCTCTAACGTTCTAATTGTTAAAATGTCATTTAGGAAGAGCTCCCTCACCACAAGGGTCTAGAAACTCATTCCTAGGAAATATAGTAGTTGACTGACCCAAGCTCATGAGAGGATCAAGCCCCATATAATTAAGGCTCTTAAGGACAAGCCACAAAACCAAAAGATAAGCAGCCTCCAGGATAGAAATGCATGGTACACAACCACTTGGCTAGCCCACAGGGCACAATGAGTCATTCCACCAGAGACGCTTAAAAGAAGAACTACCAATCTTAAAACATTTAGTTATTTAATCTGCCTCCAAGAGAGAATTTATCTGGGGAAAGACCTCACTGGAAAACCTCAAGTGGCGCATCCAGGCCTCTAGTGTATAGGGTGACACTTTGGGGTGAGTAGGAAGCTGCCTTTGGACTCAGCACCCTGACCCATCTGTCACATGCACTCCCCAGAATCAATCTCTCAATTGTATTTGCAAGAGGAGAATTTGCATTTTGTCTAATTTCCAGGATCCGACAGTAGCCCTTATCTGTAAACTCTAGGCCCTAACTTCCTAGCTAGTTTTCCTGTGTAATGGAAAGCTCTCCGAGGGCAGGCAATTCACCCCCTTTTTCCCTGTATCTTCCACAGCTAGCTCAGTTCCCAGAATTATGCAGGCCCCCAAACACTGGGTGTTACATGAATGAACAAGTAGATGCATAAATCACCATACCAGGTATGCTAATCTTGTGGTGTTCTAAACATGGGTGTGTGGGGGGGGGGGCTGCCAAAGAAGGGAAAGGAGGAAATTAGAGGAGAAATTATTTCCAGATTTTTAAATGTAACACAATAGAAAACAGAATTTTTTTTAAGTTCCCTCCTCTACAAGCAAAGCTGAATGTTTGAGTTATTCTTAGGGCATTTTTGGACGCCGCAACCCTCAGTTACACACTGCTTGGCATCGTGAAAAGGTAACGTCTGGACATGCGCTGTGATACAGGCTGTGCATGTCCCTTCCTAGCGCAGCACTAAGCTCACATCTGGGGCTGTTTAACAACTGATTGGAAATTTAGCCTTCTGATTTCCAGTTAAATACTAGGCACAGGAAAACAAATAGCACTTGTTTTTCACTGAACCTTGTCAGTCATCCAAACTGCAGTGCAGACCAGAGAACTGCCTGTGGTTTAGTGGCAGAGGCCCAAATATTTGGATTTTTTTTTTTTTGCCTCCAGTATAAGAAAAAGGAATAAACTACGTTTTGGCAAACACAGCTTCTTCACCCACCCCGCCCCCATTCTTGGAAATGCAAAACTGGATTTTAAATACGAAGCATGTTCTGGGTATTAATTTACATTTTTCATTAGGATTAAGTTTTGATTTGTTTTTAATCCAAAGCCAACAGCATAAAGTTTGGTTTCTCTCATTTATTTCAACTGCCCTGCCCTGATATTTACTTGGATTTGCTGAAGAGGCAGTGTTCATATTGCCATTTTCTGTTTCCAATTAAATGGGGATATAATATCTAGCAGTTGTATTATCAAAGAATCAGAGAGTTTAAAGGTTAGGAGGAACTTTAGAGATCACAACTCCCTCATTTTAGAGAGGCAAACTCAGGCCTGCACTGGTTAGTGATTGCTATGGTCTGTGTCGGGATGCCCCCCAAAGCCTCAGGGGAGGGCTGCTAGAGTTTATGATTGATTCATGGTCCATTGTTAGGGTTATGGGTGTGAGGGCTACATCCACCCTGGGGGGTAATTTGCATACAACGTAATGGAGGCGGGGGAGGCTGCTTTCGGCTGCTCCTCCCTTTTGCTCTTGTTGCTTTTGCTGTGTGCCCCTGCCCCATGAACTGTTGCCCTCTGCCATGTGCCACTCTGCCTTGGAGCCAGCTGACTATAGACTGCAACCTCCACAGACTGTGAGCAAAATAAACCTTTCCTTCCTTAATTTTGGGTGTCAGGTATTTTGTCTCAGCAACAAGAGAAAAGTAACCAAGACAATGATTTTTATCCAAGGATGATGACTAGTTAGTGGTAGAGACACATGACTAGTACCTAAGCCTCCTGACGCCCAGGTCAGGGTTAATTAAACACAAAAACCCAAGTTCCCTCTGAGTTGCCAGATAAAACATAGGACACCAGTTAAATTTAAATTTCAAATAATGAATAGCTTTTTAGTATGTCACAAATATTGCAAGAAAATCATTTGGTGTTTATCTGAAATTCATCTTTAACTGGCTAAATGTATTTTTATTTGCCAGCCCTGGTAACCACACCTCACAGATCCACGTCCACCCCTCTACACTCCGCCTTCCACTTAGCATACAGGATGGGGTTCGAAGAAGCTTGAGACTTTCTTGAGACTTTACAAATCTTTTTTCCTTATGAGTATGTAAAACAGCGAACTGACACAAATAGGCTGGCAAAGGTTTCTAGACCATGAGTCTTATGTTATTAGAAGCCAAGCGTTAGGGTCTCATCTTGAAAATTTCTGTTTGCCCCAGGCTCTGAATCTGTAGATCTTGTGGAAAGAGCCCTCAGGTTTGGAATGCAAATAAAGCAAGATTTTTAAAAAAAAAAAAGCACAAGGTCGTGAGTTCGGTTCCCGGTACCGGAGAAAAAACAAACAAACAAAAATAAATAAATAAATAAAATAAAAATAAATAAAAAATAAAAAATTAGGTGCACGGAAGAAAGAAGAAAAATACATTTTAAGATTTAGTTCAGGGCTAGAGGGGTAGCTCAGTGGTGAAGCACATGCTCGGCATGCACAAGGCTCTGGGTTCAAGCCTCAGCACCAAAATCAACATTGTCACTGTTACCTAGTTTGCTGGTCTTACATCATGACTTTTTTTTTGTGGCAGGGGGCAGGTGCTGAACCTAGGACCTCCGCCATGCTAGATAAGTACTCTCTACTACTGAGCTACACTCCCAGGCTTTGTATAGTCACTTTTTTTTTTTTTTTACTGGGAATCGAACTCAGGACCTTATGCTTGCCAGGCAGGCGCTTATACCACTGAGCTATATTGCCAGCCCCTTGTAAAGAGGGGCTTTTAAAGAGTACTATAGCAAGGGTTTTTTAAAAACATCTTTTTAAGATATAATTCACTTACCATAATATCACCATTTTCACTTGTACAATTTAGTATTTTTAGCATATTCTCAAATTGTGGCACACTCACACTATGCAACTCCTGCACATTGTTATCATGCTCAAAAATAAATCTCTTATCATAGTAGTAGACATTCTCATTCTCCCCTTCCACATGCCCCTGGAAATGGCTCATGAACTTTTTGTCCCTATGGATGTGCTGACTGTGGTCATTTCATATAAACAGAGTCATACAATATACCCTGCTTTGTGTATGGCTTCTTTCACTTAGAATGTTTTCAAGGTTCGTTCATGTTGTGTCACGTATCAGAACGTCATTCCTTTTTATGCCCAAATAATATTCTATTGTGTGGACATAGCATTATTTTTTCCATTCATCCACTGATAGACATTTGGAGTGTTTCCAGTTTTTGGCTACTATGAATAATGCTGCATTGGACAGTTGTGGACAAGTTTTTATGGGTATGCATTTTGTGCACTTCTCTCCAAAAGAACTCTTTCACATTCCCACCAACAGTGTCTGAGTCTTCCAGTTTCTCTATACTTTTGTCAACACTTGTTACTATCTGTCTTTTTTATTCTAGCAATCCTAGTAAGTACAAAGTGGCATACTGTGGTTCGGATTAGTGTTTCCCTAATGACACGAAGCATCTTTTCATGTGCTTTGGGCTATTTGCGTCCTTTCTTTGGAGAAATATCTGTAAACTATAGCATGTTTTTAAAAGATGATTTAATATTGTGGCTCTTCTCAATACTTGTTTGCAAAAACAAACCTTTCAGGTTGAAAGTTCAGACATCAATTACACAGTTGAGTCATTCTACTACTTCTCCAGGGTGGAAATGGTTGCACACACAAAAATAAGCCTATACGATCCTTCTAAGAGATTTTTATTGTAGTTTCAACATAACACATGGAGCACATAGGATTACTTTTGTCCTGATGGCATCGAGGGACACCTTGAACCTATTCAATATTCTCTGGACCATACACACACCCTGAGAAAGGGACAACTTATAAGGCTGTGACACTTTTATCATGCATGTGCATGTGTGTGACTCACAAAGGTGCACTGCTTGCAACTCAGCCTGAAAGTCTCTTCAACCCACTCCCATTTCCTAGGTAACTAAAACAACCAGACAAAGCAAACGCACTTGCAGAAAAGACTAAATCCTACCTCCTCCTTGCCTGACACACTCCTTTCTCTTGCCTGTACTGAGGAATCCTGAGAAGACTGAAGTGATTTGACAGAAGAAGACAAATGCTTAGATTAGTATTAAAGTATAACATTTTAATATTATCAAAGTTAGTAGTGCAAGCCCTCCTAACAAATGACAGAAGTTTTCACTTTTTTAAAGTTTTCATTTTTAAAAAATCTGAGCAATTATAACAATGCAGACATGTTGACTGAAAATAAAAGGTCCTGACAATTGAGTAGATGCTAATACTCGAACTTTTCTCATCACCTTTCTCTATAAACATGAGTAATTGTGACTTGTTATCATTGTGTATATCTAAAATGTACCAATAAAATTAATTTTAAAAAGAGAAAAAAGAAAGTAAGTATGGTGGTTCTACCTGAAGGGTAAAGACAGCTTTAAGACAGTGATGTGAACCCTTCTGCGGCATGGGAGGAGGAAGCCGGGACACATGCATCTTACACTGAGAGTCAAGAGCCGCATCTTCTCTCCTCATCAACTCTGTGCTCTTGGGTAAGGGTGGAGAGGGGAGTGGTGGAAACAACTAACCCTCAGCTTCCAAAGATTCCATGGTTCACTTGGAGTGCTTGAAGAAACACTTACTGTAAAATAATTTAGTTACCTTATCCCCACACTTTAACTCTTATAGATACACAGGGTACACTACTGGTTTTCTATCCTGTAAGAGAAGCTCCTGGCTTCCTATCCATCACTGTCCCTCTGCTCCAAAAGTGGATGAGGAGTCACTGAAATCCTATCAGGCCACAAGAGAAAGGGATGAGGTTGCCTAGGGAGAGCTGCTCAGCTTGTGAGAGAACTTGTAGCCCTCACTGTCTCCTGATCTGAGAACCTGAATGAACAACAGATGTCCCACCATCTCTTCCAGACCATGAAGAAATGTACAGATGGCAGACAACCATTTCCCTAAAGGAAGCCTGCTGGACAACAAAGCAGAGGTCAGGTGTCCTGGAATTTAAATCCTTGACTTCCCTCATTGCTGTCTCCCCCATGTTGTTAATTTTAGATTCATCACTTGATCTATAATCTCCTTACATGGGATTAACTCCAAATAGGGTCAATGTTAGATTGTTTACTAATACTGTCTCCCTTTCTGCTAGTGTCTTAAACTTGTGGCCAAACAGTTTTCCCAGATTTTAAACAAAATTAGAGCAAATAAATAATGACTGGGAGTAAAATACTTTTCCTTAAAACCCATGGAGTAGCAGACTGAAGAAGGAATCTAGAAGGTGGTAAATACAACTAAATGTGGCCCACATTGTTTATCTGGACCTACAGCCCAGAGAAGTAGGAACTTCTTTCAATCTGGTGTCCAGCCAGGCTGGTGTTTTATAATTATAGGAGTAAATTCAACACCTGCATGTGCTCTTTATTATGACTAATAACAGTAATGGCACATAATGTCTGAACTTATCAGAGTCAGGCACTGTCCTAAAAATTTTCTGTGTTTTTCATTTAATCAAGACAACACCCCTATGGTATAAGAACTATTTTTATTCCCAAACTATAGCTGAGAAAAATCAGGCTTAGAAAAATTAATCTGCCCAATTATTGCTTGGATTCAAACCAGTATGGGTAATTCCTTTGCCCGTTATCTCTCTATAACCTGCCCATTGTGGTAACCTCTAACCTCACACATGTACTGAGCACCTGATAAGTGGCTAAGCAATAGGAATTTTCTTTATTTGTTTGTTGTGTTTTACATTACTGCAGATGAAACCCAGAACCTTCATGCTGAGCCATATCCTCAACATTCTTCTTGTTTTTATTTTGAGACAAGGTCTTGCCAAGTCACTAAGTTGCCCAGGCCAGGCTCAAACGTGCAGTCTTCCTGCCTCAGTCCCTCAAGAATTCTCTGATTACAAACATGCACCACTATAGCAGGCTTGGATTTTTAAAAATTAATTTCAGTAGTGTGCATAGCTAATTCCTATAGCATTGGAAAGTAGAGCTCTAGAGTATGAGAACTAAACGCAAACAGGACTTACGATCATATTCATAAGTCTTAATATAACAGATAATTTTAACTACAAGAGACTGACAATAAGTACACAGAGAGCCTGTTTGGCATAAGAGCATCTAAGATAGGTCCTATTTTGGTTTGACATGCAGCTCTACAAAAAATTAGCCATGTGATGCAGCCCATGATTTAATCTCTAAGTTCCTCAACTATACAAAGGACTAAATATACCTTTACCATAGGGCTATTATGAGAATTCAGTAAGATAAAAGTATTAGGGTTCTTAATGAAATTGCTTAAATGTACTAAGTACTAAATAAATGGGCTAATAATAACAACTAAATTACCACTGTTTTGGTTTTTTAATGTAGAAGTAATAATGTCAGTCTTCAGAAAAAGCTACAAGTTCTTAATAACTCCTACTCTGTAAAATGTACCTGAGTTTCCAAATGTTTCATTCAAAATTAATTCAAATTTACAGCAAGGCTGCAAGTATAGTACAAAGGACTCTAGTATCCTCTTTACCTAGATTCATTATTTGTAACATCTTGTTACATTTACTTTATTATTTTCTATGTTTTTTCTAAACTATTTGACCCTTTGCCTTTTAACACCTAAGTGCATTAATACCTAACTATCTTTCCAAAATAGAAGACTATCTCTTAATATCATGACAGTGTAATTATCAAATGCAAATATTGATACAACACTTTAATCTAGAGACTTAATTCTAATTTCATCCACTGTGCACAAAATGTCCTTTATGGCAAATTTTTCCACTCCTACTCAGTAAGATCCAGTTTGGGACCACATGTGCCTTTTTAGTCTTCTTTAATCTTCAGTCTTTAGCCTTTCATAACTGAGTTTTTGGAGAGGACAGACCAGTTATTTTATAGAATTTCCCAGTTTGGTTTTTCCTTCTTGATTAGGTTCGGGTCATTTGTATTTATAGGGTCTCAATTACTTTTCTCTCATTGCCAAGACAAAATACCCGACACCCAAAATTAAGGCAGGAACTTTGAGGAGGTTTGTGGAAGTTTTAGTCCACACTCGGTTGGCTCAAGGTAGGGTGGCACATGACATAGGGTACAGTTCACAGCAGCGGAAAACAGCAAAAGTAACGACAGCACAAGGGGTGGAGGCAAGCAGCCTCTTTCCCTCCCTTACATTGTATGCAAACTACCTGCCCCAGGGCACATGTAGCACTCACACCTATAATCCCAGGATTGGACCACAGATTGATCACAAACTCTAGAAGCCCACCCCATGACTGCATGAGTCTTTGGGGGGACATCTAGACACAAACCATAACATATAGTAAGAATACTATTAGGGCCAGGGATATAGCTCAGCGGCACAAGTGCCTTCCTGGCAAGCGCAAGGTCCTAAGTTTGATTCCCAGTACAAAAAAAAAAAAAAGAATGCTATTTAACTGGTCGTATTCTTTCTCATTTACCAGAACATAATGTCTAATCACCCCATACTGGTGACATTACTCTGACCACTTGGTTAAAGAATTGCTGGGTATCTCCACTGTACATAGTTATTTTTCTTCCAAAATTAGTAAGTAATTTGTGTAAAAGATGTTTGGGGCCTATCCAAATATATTATTACTCTAATTACCTCCAGTCCCACTAGATTTAGTATCTTTTGGTGACTCTGGCCTGATTAACTACAGAGAGCCCCTTCTGGACCTCATCACAGTCCGCAAAGTTTGTACTTGTAATCCTGTGGAAAAGTTATTGGAATTCTGATGAGTTAATTCCAATCTATCACTTCCAGTGAAATGCATCGCAAGAATAAAGACACTAAGGTGTATTTGTAGTTGTGGGGAGCCAAGGGGATCCTACGGCCAGCTAGCATGATGGCTAACCAGAACAAAGACCTCCATCCCGGGCCAAACCTGGGTTCTATTAATTCATAAAGAGGGAAGTGGCTTGGGGCTGAATGACTATGAGAGTGGTGGAAAGTACATGAGTGCCGTAAGCTGGGCTGGGCAGGTGGCCTGAAATCACCTCTATAATATGCAGGGAGGATATGCAAAGAGAATAGTCTGCATAACACAATTTGAGGCAGTATCTAATGTTTTGGGGTCAGTGCTTCAGCTCTGATGTGTAATTTTTCATGCCCTGGGGAGTCATAGTCACTCTTATCTCAAGGCTTGATTCCTGACAACAGAGTGGAGGTGGCTCTCCTTCCCGCCTGGCTCACATATGCTTTATGGGAGCTATGGGTGGGGCAACACTGATCTGTTGCCTTGCTTCAAAGACTACACAAATCAGCGTGTCAGCTAGACCAATTTGCATTGCTTAAAGACAGTTCAGGGGATAAGGAAAAGTCCTGGCCTGCTATGTACATATCAATACATGAAAACAGGGCCAGGTTAGCGAAAATGGAGACAACTGCTCTTCTTTCGAGAAGAGTCATCCAGATGGTCCTTTACAGTCAATGTTTACTATTATGGCCCCCAAATGATGATTTTCTAATGTCATTCTTCTTCTATATTTACTAATTAGAATTCTACTATAAAGAGGAGCGTTCTCTTCTTTCCTCTTTTATTTATCTACTTATTGATTGTTGGCTATGGATTCTTACTTTACTCAGTGGAGTCTTCTGAGTTTTCAAAAGTACACATTAAATGTAGGAGATAAGAAGGGGCTGGGGATTTAGCTCAGCGGCAAAGCGCCTGCCTGGCATGCGCAAGGTCGTGAGTTCGGTTCCCGGTACCGGAGAAAAACCAAAAAAAAAAAAAAAAAAAAAAAAAAAAAAATGTAGGAGATAAGAAATCATAGATTTATATTAAAGCCATTATTACTTAGGCAAAGTTTATTCCGCAGGCAGCAAGAGGGAAGCTGTTAACTGAGGACCACTCATCTTAGATGCTTCTAAACAAGAGCGGTTTAACAGCCAAAGGCTCTGCAGTGAGGACTCGCTCGATAGGCAACATGAGTTATCACTACCAAGTTGTAGTGTTGCTCATCATCAGACATGATATCATATCCCAAAAATTCCATCCAAACAACCCATCTATTTCTCCACAACTAGCAAACTTGAAATGTTCTGGCAAACTCAAAAGGACATGATTTACAAATAGTAGGTAATATTTGGATCTTTCTATGAGATCTGGGTTCCAGCTTTTTAAAACAAAATACAAATGATTTCATTTTGGAGCTCACTGTGTCACATTCTCAACAAACAGCTCCTCATATCAGAAGTTAGGCATGTGTTATATACAAATATAATGGGTTCATGCATATTTATTTTGTGGTCAGAGACCACACACCCAGTGGCTATTTACAGTATTCATAATGTTCCTGATACCACAAGGAGGGTCTCAGAGCTGAAACCAAAGCTTAGGCCACACAGAGTATGGCTACAGGTCCTGCTGTGTCCAAGGAAGACATGGGTCTTGTTTGCTTCCTGTGACCGCTTGTGTATGTCATCCAAACATCCAAAAGTGTACAACTCCAAATGTAACACGTTGGGCTCTGTTATTATTTAAATGAAAAGAAGCCCTTTGAAAAGTTTTACGGCCATTATAACCTTTCCAAACAATGTTTGGAAAAGTTTTTTTAAAACTTACCAAGAAGTGTCTAGGGACCCCAGCGGAAAGTCTCTCTGTCTTCAAGTGCCAGACCAGGGGCTGCGGGGAGTTGAGCAGGAACACCACGGGCTTGTGGTGAATGTGGACTGAAGAGATGGGATTGAGGTGCAGTGTGACCTAAGAAGCAACAGAAAGAGGGAAGATCTTAGGACTGACTTTCCAACAAATCACTCAGCGCAGCACCTGGATATTTTTTCACTACTCACCACTAAGATGACCAAGTTCTAAGCTAGCTCCAGGTCTGCAAATAAGATATATCAGATCGAACTAGATGATACTGCTGATACTGGATCTTTATTTTCTACTACAATATGGTAATTTCGTACGGTTTAGCAATACTAATACCAACTAAAACATGACTCAGCTCCCCAAAGTGGAATACAGATAAATAAATAAAACACTTTTTAAATTCAAAAGTGGCAAAGACAGAATAAAAGTTACCTTCCCCTAGTACTGCTTAATCTTTCAAGTCAAATTAAAGAACAGAGTACCCTAGGGGGTCGGTTATCCCTTTAGACCTTCAGAAAAATGATCTTCTTCTCTCTCAGGTAAGCTCCAGTCTCTATAAAGTTGAGTTCTGCCAAAGAAAAGTGCTGAAAGCAAAGAGAAAGGGGCTGCCAGGGGCAGCTGCCAGTGCTGTCATCATCCCAGCTACTAAAGCGAAGGAATTTTCCAAAATGAAGCACAAGGAACACACAGAATAAACACTGATTGTATAGGGCCACCATAAACAAAAAACCTAAAAATGGAAGAAAGCTATGACTGTGGGAAGGAACACTGTGCTCAGTTCTGACAGAGGATCAAAGACTACTGTAGGTTACCATCATTATATCATCAAAGAGGAGCCAGAGAAAGTGGACTCAACAATGTTCTCTTGGAGCACATGATGCACGGTCAGCCAATGTGAACCAGAAAAGCAAAAGGTACAAAGAAATACTGCCTCGATGGTTTCATTCAACGGTCTCACACTAGCTTTCTGTTCAGAGAGGTGAGGCAAGACCTTGCAGGAACCACATAGTTAAGTAGATGGGTGCAAGTACAGAAGATTGTCACAAAGTAGTAAGAGTGGTAAAGGACGCCCTCCCCCCCCCCCACAGTTATAGCCATTCTGAGGAGTAATGGTCTGGCTCTATGATCTGACTGTAGATAATCAGAGACACACACTAAATGCTGACTATTTCAGCCTCTGTGACTGCTGGCCCACTTCAACCTCAGGATACCTCTCCCTACTTCTCAGGGACTGCCTATGTTCTCATGTCATAAATCAATAAGGTACCGATCTTTCAAAACCCATGCTTTAGGATATGGTAAGCAATCCCTAAATGTCAAGAGAATGTTTTCATCCTCTACTTTTCATATGCAGAAGTACTTTATTCTATTTGTACTTAGTACATAATAGTGTCTTGTTTGTTAACTGTTGAGTGTACATGTCTTAATTTCCAAACCAGACTGTAGGCAAAGACATCTTACATCATGGGTGTATAACATTTTGGCTTCCCTGGGCCACAAATAAAATATATAATATAGTTAATGTATACACAGACTATATTATACAGTATATTTTACAGTAACAAAAAATTTAATATTTTTATTATAATATTAAAATGAAATAACACAACAAGCCAATGTTTAATAATTAAACAAGAAAACATACATGTCTGATTAACAACAAGACACCTATCTTCATAGGCACATGCATGTGTAGGAAGATTGAATCACTGTTACCAGTAATTGTGCCTTTTACTTGCCAAGTCACACAAGTACATGTAATTCTGATACAAGCAAGTTTCGATTCAACTAACTGTGTGTGGTAGGCATGGCAGGTGGAGTTAGCACTGCACCTTGCGCTTCCCTACACAGTGTTCCCTCGTCACCTAGAGAGTTCATGCTCAAGCACCACACAACTGAGTTCAGAAAATATCACCACAAATCTCATAATAATGTTAAAAGCTTAAGATCTTGTGGAACTGTACTACTAGCTGTCCAGGGTTACGGGTTCGATTTGCCTGCTTTACATTTAATACTGTGCTTACCATAGCATGGAAAAAAAATCACAGCAAATTCATAAATTTATGGTACCTAAAAGGTTAACAAAAAGGTTTAAGATATGCTCCAACTGACTTAGCTAGCTAATCTGCAGAAAAAATACGAGAACATAAGAAAGACTCAAACTGTCATGAGCTATTTGTGCACACAGTTGGGATCATTCTTATACATGACATACGCATAATGCTAAATCAAAGTACCAAGTGAACTGTGATGTCAAATACAGTTACAGCAAAATAATCTATTCCTTGCTTGTACAGTCACACAATGCACTGGAGATGCCATCTGCATCCAGAAATAAGTGGAGTGATCATCACTGAAAACGAGAGAAGCAGTAGAAACAGAGCAGAGGCAAAGACAGAAACTGCAGCATTAAGTGAGTAAAAGGATGCATACTGTGAAGAGCACATACCACAAAGAGTGAAGAAAAGAGAAAACCATTACTTGGGCAAGAGTATCTGACAACTGCAGAACAACTCTCTGACTCACGAATAGCGTATGCCAGTAAAAGGTCTCCTTATGGATTCATTCCAAAACTGTTTATTGGGCACCAAAATAGCACAAAGAATAGCAGTGTGTATCTGCAGGTGTATACCAATAACATGTTTGTATGTTTGTGTTGCATGTTCTTCTGACGACTTTCTTTTCAGTCCCTAGGCATACGATTCTTAAAGCTCTTAGAGACACTAAAGTCTTGCTCAAGAGGTACGCTACAAGATAATTAAATACATATCTCAAATGAATGCAAACTTTTTTTAAAAAGCTTATGAAATAAGATGTATGAAACAGATACTGGTTCTCAGGTCCAAAATTTCCCAGATGGTCCACAGTGTCAAGGCCTGGCTCAGACAACCGAGGAAAGATTTCTAGGAGTTTCAGCTCTCTGAGCTTTCCTGGAATCAGCTCTCTTCAATATGTGGCAGTGTCTGGCCAAGATGAATCTCCTGACTCTGGCACATAGGTCCCAGGCAAAGCCCCAAAAGCCATTTGGCAAAGAATAATTCACACTACGATTGGGAAATTAAAAGAAAAATACGCAACACTTTTTTAGAAAGATCATTTGGCAGGGACAAAGAGTCCTGTGAGCACAGTCTCACCTAATCCCCCAGCAGTCTTCCTCCTCTATACAGTACTTCCTCTACTTACACATACCTTGCCAAAGGCGAGACAGAGAAACAACTAAAAACAATCAACAAAAGAATGAAGGTACAAAAGCTCCCAAGAATGTGAGAACATACCTGGAATATCTCAAAGGCTAAGGTGCCTAACTTCTCCCAGGCTGGAAAAAAGAAAAATGAAAAGAAAATCCTCTTCAGGAACAATTACAGCTCAGGAGTAGATGATAGGATCATAGAGCATCCTGCTGAGGTTTCTCCATGGTTAGATTTTTCAGAGATCATGGCCTAAAGACGAGAGCTGAGGCAGACTGCACCAAAGAAATATCACATGAAGTAGTGATACAAACGGTATCCACCAACTTCTTGCTTAGAAACCCAAACAGTGGCTTAAAGAGTTGACCCTCAATCCTTCATCAGATTTATACATAAAAATACATTTAATAGCTTAATCTGGAGCCTTCAAAAGCAAGGAAGATAGGGGTGACATGAGCTAAAAAGGGGTGTACCACACAGGAAGGGACCACCAGTCTCTAAATCAATGGTTTTGTTATCTTTGGGAGTCATAGAGCATTTGAGAACTCAGTGCAATATGAACCCTCTCTTCATATACAGACATACACAAAAAACCCCACATTACATAAAATTTTATAGACAGTGTCAAGAAAATACATTTACTTCAGGTCCCATGAACTCCAGGCTAAGCATCCATTTGCTCAGATTAAGCAACCAATTGTAAAGGGCTGGGAAGTTCTAATGGTAGAAATAGAAACAAAATGGTTCCATTTAATTAAACTAGAAACTCCATTTAATTAAACTAGAAAGCATACTCTGGTCTTGAGATGCCATCCTTCTGGGGAAAGCACTTAACAGATGACAACTCAGAACTACCCACCTGGGGTTTCTGTGGCCTATTCAAACCCATCATTTGACCACATACTGGTCCGTGAAGCCCAGCCGAAGACTTCCTGCTCTAATCACGTTTGTCTTAAACTACGCTGAATGCTCAGTCTTCCCGAGGATGTGAGAAAGTGCAAGCTGTCACATCTCACATGGAGCTACTGTCCCTCACACCCACAGCTCCTTTGCCCTAAAAGGAATGCAAACTGGTCTAATCAGTTCTACAACATCTATTTATACTAGGTCTTCTGAGATTACCTATATACCTCAACTAACATACTAGCTGTAAATTTATAAAGAAATTCAAAGTAAACCTTTTCTGAGTGTTTTTCTGGATACAACTGAATACAGCGTCGTCCAGAATCAAGGGTGCTCTGGGGAACATTAGGCCTCAGAATGGAAAGACAACATTCCTGTCTCTCATTTGGGAAGCATGTCCTTTCTCATACTATCACCAGAAAATAATACGAACAATATTCTCTGGACCTTTTCACGGTGAAGGCTTCTTAGTTTTCCAAGAATTATTAGGAAAAACCATATATATAGTTTATACAGTTTCAAATTCTCAAATCACTGCATGAAAATGAATTATGTACTTCCAGGAAGGGGGAAAAAACCCTACTCTCTTTAGGAAAATATCCCGTATAATTTTTTTAAATTTCCCACAATTCATAGTCCAGATGCAAGACATTCCTGACATAGAGATTTTAAAAGATTTCTTAATAGCAAGGCCCCTACTCCCGGGGTTTGTTAAAACAAACAAAAGCAAAGTGAGCAAAACAACTGATATGAGAGTCTAACAGTTATCCAATTTTGCTAATGTGTTAGTGAGGTTTCGACATTTCTGATTCTTAGAACAGCCCCTGTGGACCCATGAAGCAAAGAAGGCATCCAAAACACTACCAGAGAGACTTCTACTATCTAAAACAAGACCAAATAATGCTCTGAAATGGACGAGCCAATGATCCGTTTACACTAAGATAAAAAAAGAACTCCAACAGCGTGCCTATAACCAAGAGCCATAAAATCACAGGCTGATCTGTATATAGCCATCATCTGTCCCCTCTTCAGAGGTAAAGAGGCATCACTTGGCAACAATGTTGATAGTAACTGAAAACATCCTGAAGCTTGGCCTCCTGGCACCCACACATTACATGGACAGGGAGGCACAAACCTCTTTCAAGACACCAGCATCCCACACTTCCATCTCACTTCTAGGCCTTGTGACTTTTAGAAACTCAGAAGTGCAACTGACATCTGGGGATGGGAACAGTATCTAGTTAGTTCTACTACAATGTCTTAAAGGGTATTCTGGTCAGAGTAATTCCTACACATGACTTTTTTTTTTTTTTTTTGGCCATTGCTTGTCTTTCACCATTTGGGAATTGGTATAAAAAGATTCCCTTAAAATATTCTTGGAGGAGTAAATCTGCAGCTTTTAAAAATTTATTTATTTTTAATTTTATCTCTCTCTTAATTTCTAAAGGAACACCAACTAGCGTCCCTCCACCTCCCCAGGGAATCAACTGACATCCTCCTTGCTCTAGAGAAGCACCGGGGTCAAAGATTTCACACTGGCATGGTAGATGATACCAAGCTCTTTCTTAAAGGTTTCATCTTAAAACCATTTGCTATGCTGAGAGGGGCACAGTCAATTCCCAAATTAATCCCCCGCCCCCAACAAGAACATGATTCTGGATTCCCTGGGAGCTTCTGAAAATAATCTAATATGACTACAAAAGAGGAAATAAAATAAAAGTCTGACATTGGATGCAGAAATAAGTCTGCCTTCCCTGCTCCATATTTTGAATGCCCTGGAAAATTACTGGGAACTAAATTTGGGTTGGGGGTTGAGGGGCAAGAACTCATATAAACAGAAGAGTATTTATGAAACTATAGGTCATGACCTTCTAAAGGGGTCCTGGGAGCGCGGCAAGGGGATTGCAGGGACCCTGGGCCTCCCTTCCCAGAGCAGCCCACGGCTTAGCCACTGTGAGGAAGAGAGGCAGGGGGAGTAGAGACCCTGGATGCAAGTATGTGCTGGTGGAAAACACTGCTGGGGCCCTCAGCAGGACCCTACTAATGGCCAATGTGAGGACCTGGGCAGGTACTTTTCTACTGAGCTTCAGTACTGAGCAGAAGCCGTGTGAATATCATATATGTCACTCACATACCATCCACATCCTCCCAGGGTTCTGGCCTGATGTACACTACAGCCATGTTCCTAGATGACCCATAACGTTCAGCTCATAATGCACGATCTCCAGAGGAATCCTTTCCCATCCCTCAGGCACTACAGTTTAGACATCCGTCTTCCCTGACATATTGTAAAACCTTCAATGAGGCATGCTTCAAAGGCAGAAATTGAGTCACACTCATTTCTGCAACCTTGGACCTAGCACCAGGCCAGGCGTCTAGTAAGCAATCAACAAGTCTTCTGAAAAATGAATATAAGAAGCAATAAAATTTATCAGTGAAACTTAAATAATGGTTCCAAAGACATACTGTCCCGTTTTTCTGGCCAAAAGAGGGAACATCTAGAAAGAAAACCTTAACTTCATTATCAAGTTCAAGAGGAAACATTAAAACAGTCATGAAAAGCAAATAGATTATAATCACCAAAATGAATACTACAGGCTGCCTGGACCTATGTTGGAGAGGATTCAAAAGCCACATCCAGGCTTTGTATGAATAAACATCATGACTGTCATCCTCTTCTGTGTGTACAGGAAAGGGTAGAACAGCCTTTATATGTACAAGGTCTGTACAAGGTAAAAATGAAAATGCAAAGTTCTTCTCTAACAGTTATGCAAATTTAAATATGTATAATGTGAAAAAAATATTTTAAATATATTCTCTTTCTCAAGGCTAGATAACAGGAACTAATAATGTTTGATCAAACATTCCACTATTTTTTAAAGGCACAGAATTTTAAATGGTTTTCATTCAGGCAATACAGAGTATTAAAACAGTTAGAAATTGAAATTCTAAGCAAATTGAAGGAACACAACACTAAGGTGGGAAAATTTTGCTTTTGTCTTTTTTATATTCCCTTTCACTTTAATAAACAGATTCATTCCAATCACTTTATTATTGCTTCTAATATATAACCAAAAGCTCTATATAACTATGTGCACATTAATTTCCTCTCAATTCTACTTTTATAATGGGTTTGAAATTGTTTTCACTATCTGTTAAGTAAACCAGTTTTTATAATGTGTTTAGTAAACCACATGTTAGGAGGGCCTATGTGTCACTACTGTGGGGAATGGAATTTCAGAAAATCACTAGTGTGATCACCCAAAGTTGGTTTGGAAAACAGGCATAGCAAGAACCCACCTCCTATATAACCTGGGAACTGGAGTAATCATTTCAATCTCCCAACCACAATCAAGTGTGTCTCTGATACTTCATTGTAGAATCATAACCCCAGGAGCATGAGGGCCACAAGAACATAAGGCTCTGGGAGTCTGTAGAAATATACTTTCTTCTGGATTTCTACCAAGCACAGGATTGGCACAGGTGCAAACCAATCATTCCTTGAACTCCGCAGGCTCCCGTACATATGCGGATTAGGCTGAATTACTCTCTAAGGGAACTAATCCTGGTCAGGGAAGGAAAACCATGGGGATTCTGTGAAGTCTGGTTTCCTTTGACAGCTGTAACAAAAACAACTCCCAAAGTTCACAGTCCTGGCCCCCTCAGGGTATCCTGCTCCAGCCAGGTTATGATTTTAAGGAAATATTTTTAGAGGAACTTTAGTTTCAATATTACATGACCAGTCTTGATAGAAGGAGAAAAAGTAACTCAGACTAAACCACTGGAGAATCTGTGCAGGGGAGAATTTTCCTGAAAAATTCTTATTTTCTTTGATCAAATGTTCCACCGTCTTTTAGAAATATGGAATTGTAAATGCTTTTAATTCAGACAATAAACTGTGTCAGAATAGCCTCATGCACAAGGGGGTAAGTGCAGTTTGTAATGTTTCCATTAGCGCTTGGGAGTTTTACCTATTTTCCTCCACACAATTCACTTTCATCGAGCCCTGCAATGCCTTTTCAGGGTGAAGAACCTATCAGCAGGGAAAGCCAAGGGGAAGGCGTCAAAAGCTGCCTGTGGAATTTGTCATGTTGCAGCTGATAAGTGTCTAGAATGGAACAATATCTTCTTACAGCAGCCTTCAAAGGTTTAAATTTCATATTTTCTTGAGGCAGTTCAATACATATGTTCTGATTGGAAAGGAACACAGATATAATAAAGAGTAGGATACTTGGTAATGAAGTTATTATAGTTATTAACAGTGGTGGCGAACCTATGGCACACAGGCCGTAACCAGCTGTTTGTCATCACTGAAATCTCTAAAAGGTTTGCCATTGCTGCTCTATTACCTTAAGGACCCTTCAAGTGATTCTACTAAACAAAATGGAAAAAAGGAAAATAAAAAGTTAAAGAAATAAGCAAAAGATCTCAATTGTGTGAGGTCTGCACAATGATCCCGTGGACATCTCTTTACAAGGAAATCACAACTGAGGGTCATGGCAGGAACTTGGAGTGGGTTTTACCTCAGAATGAAATAAATGTAAATTTCAGCACAATCTAATGGATTTTCAGGTTATATAACTAGTACAAGACCAGTCATTCATTTCCCAGCAACAAGGCACTACAGTCCTGTCAAAGCTTTATGCACACAGTCTGCACATTTAAACCCTGATAAGTCAGTTCGTATGATTGGGAATTTGTGAGGGTAACTGAGCAACAGAAAAAGAGAAGATATAAATTATCTTCCATGTGAATACTTAAAAGTTTTTGTTTCCCACATGTGACATTGGGAAATATGAGGTTCCACATTAATATAGGGAAATACTAACTGTGCCTTAATTTTTATTTTTATGCCTAGTCTCATTTTTTAGACCTAAGATGAGTTTTCTACTATTTGAATTCTATTCAGTGTGATTAACATGGAAGACATTCAGATACTTGACTAAGCTGCTAAACAAAAAGAGGAGTGTTTGTATTTAAAGAGTAAAAATACTGCAAAGGCTTGGTCTCCCATGTAAATGGAAAAAGGTCCAACCTACCCTTTCATAATATGTTGCTAAAGAATTTTCTAATTCTGACCACAGTCAGGAATGTCCTAAAAGATATCAAGGTCATACTGCTTAAGCTCTATTTTCTAAGTTGGTCAAGCCACTAATGCTTATTAAATCAATAGCTCCTAGTTCTTTGTTTCTCATTTTAGTGAAACTAGCATGGTCTGTGATTCTGCCTCAGAACTCATACTTATACCACTAATAAGCAGTAATTAGAGCCCAAAAGAGAAAAGTAGAAGGGGTTGAGAAGTACATTACAAAATATTCAGGCCTTGGTTGTAAATTTAATTATGACAAAGTTACTAGAATATCATAGAAGTAGTTGAAATTCGGTTTGTGATGTTCAAGCAGAGAAAAAGAAGTCTGGTTCATAATATAACAAATCTCTCTATAAAAATGTTATTTAAAATTGGGCCAGGGATATAGCTCAGCAGCACAGCACCTGCCTGGCAAGTGCAAGGTCCTGAGTTCAGTTTCTAGTACCTCCCCCAAAAAAGAAATAAATAAAACATGGTAAAACCCATGCAATAAAAGATTAGTCAGCCATAAAAAGGGAAGAAGCACTAATACATGATAGAACATGGAGAAACCTTACAAACAAAAAGCAATGTGAAACAAGCCAGGCCAAAAGGGCATATGCTGTATGATTATATTGCTTTGAAAAGTTCAGAACCAACAAATCCACAGAATAGAAAGTAGACTGGAAGCTTCGGGGGCTGGGGACAGGTGAACAAAAAGTTACTACTAACTGGCATGGGGTTTCTTTTTTGGGTGATGAAAAAGTTCTGGAGCAAGATAGTGGTAGTGACTGTACAACACTGTGAATATACAAATGTCACTAAACTATACACTTTAAAATAATTGTATCAGGGTCCTGCAGAGAAACATAACTATCTTATAGAGAAGGCCCCCAAGTTACTGATATACATTCAGTTAGAAATCATACCTCAGCTGGGGTGAGACAGCACTGGGGATTGAAGCCAGGTGCTTCAAACTGAGCTACATCTCCAGCCCCTTTTTTATTCTTATTTTGAGACAGGACCTCATTAAGTTTGCTAGGATGGGCTCAAACTTGTCATCCTCCTGCCTTAGCCTCCTAAGAGGTTGAGATTATAGGCATGTGCCACCACACCCAGCTCTTGGTTTGAATTTTGAAGGTTGATCTTTTCCCAGGCTGATGAGATGTGGCACGATGCTCTCTGGTGATGCTGGGCAGTGGCAGAAAGCTGCAGCTCCCAGTCAGCCACAAGATGGAGGGTAACAGCCAATACTAAGAACAGCTGTTACTGAGCCGATGTTCAGTAGGTTAGGTGCATTAAATGCATTTTCAGCTTACAGTGGTCTCAATCTTGTGATGGATTTACTGGGATGTAATTCCATCCTCCTAGAGGAGCATTGGTATAAGAGGGATTTTATTGTGGGAACTCATTCATAGGACTGTGGAGGCAGCAAAGTCCCATGATGTACCACCTACAAGCTGGACAACCAGGAGAGCCTGTGTGGGCTCAGTGAGCTGGCTGGTGCCTGCCAGCACTGAATGTAGGTCTTCCTTACTGTTTGTGATGCTCATGAACTCAAATGCTAACCTCTTCCAGGAACACCCTCACAGACACATCCAGAAATAATGTTTACCAGTTACCTAGGCATCCCTTAATCCAGTCAGGTTGACATCGAACATGAACAGTCACAAGGGTAGGTTTTCACATTATGTATATTTTATGACAATGAAATGCAGTCTGAACTTTCATACAAGACAGAAGACCAGACCAATCTAGTATAAAAGAAAATTTTTTTAGAAAAGACTTTCATCCAGTACTCCAAGGAATTCATTGTTATCTTAAAAGGCTGAAAAGGCACATCAATCCTCAAGGCTTTGGATCCAAAGCATCCAAAGCTTTGCCATACACTAAGCAAGCTTCAGCCCAAGCACCTGTGCTTCCTATGCATTTTTTTCATTTATTCAAGCAGCATTTGTTAAGTTCCTTTTACAGTTTATGCCCGGCACTGGGTCAGTTACTGACAATAGAAAGGTAAGTGACAGGCCACCTATCCTTCCTCACCTTGCTCACAGTCCAGCAGGAAGACACACACACAAAGGGCAGATTTCAATACAACACTGTGACGGTGCTGGATATATGGAGAGGAAGAGGATGTCAGGAGTAGGGGACACAGCTTGAGCTGGCATAGGTTTCCCATACAAAGTGACCTAAACTGCTGCTAGGAAGCAGGCTAAAATCTGTCACCATGACAAATTTCCTTCTTCCGCATAATTTCTGAACAACTTGGATTGGCCAGATGACCAATTATCAGAGATATTTTAGGGATAAAATTCATAAACCAAGGAGAATCTGGAGAGTGATCACTAAGTTCCCTCTGACCCTAGAATCTAGTTTTTCACTGACTTCATTATGAATTCGTTAAACTTTCAGAATCTCTTCACTGCTTTCCCATTTCACTTCTTCTCTAAAGATGTTTCCTCAGTCTTCTAAAATCCGTGTATTGTACTTGGTAAAGTCCTTGAGAATGTTTCTCAACAGTAATTTTGTCAAAAGAAAATGATGAGCTCTAATAAGGAAGTGATGACAGTTCTTCAGTATTTCCGAAAGAGTTTGGAAACCTGCTATAGATTGAGGTCGTCCCTGTCGGTGTCGGGGAAATGTGAGTCTTAGGGAGCTTGATGTGTCTTGCTTCTGAATTCAGATTCTACAATGAACTAGTTTTGAACAAGCTGTTTTGCTTCATAAAATATTAAATTAAATTTCTCCCAACCTGAAAAGAGGCCAATAACACTAAAAATGCTGAGGTTAAATAATTTATATTTATTGTAAGGTTAATTATTTATAAACTCTAAAATATAAGGAAAATGTTACCATTATCTCAAAGAAAGATAAGGAGTTACATTTTCCAGATGACTTCAGATGAACACCCCTTGTTTAAAGACAGAAACCAGACAAAGGCTGTTAGTGACACAATCTAGCCATCAGTTTCCACATCCTTAGGCAAACTTTCTAACCAGAGCTGACAACTAGCAAAATTGTGTGATATTTGTTTCCTCTTCTATTAATTTTCCACTCACCATGGAAGGCTCCCAGTCAGTACCAAGAAATGAAATATGGATGAAAAAAATGAGTATGTCTGTCTTGGGACAAATATCTAGTTGAGCAAAGGGTTCTCACAGTGGCCTCAAACTACTCTAAGAACGACTTAGAATCTAGACTGATGGGATGGAGTCTCCCTGTAGCCCCAGCACTCTGGGAGGCTGTGGCAGGACAGTCACAAGTTTCACCCCAGCCTGGGTAACTTAGCAGAATTAGCAAGACCCTGTCTCAAAACAAAAAATGTAAAACACCTGGGGATGTATCTCTGTACAAAGGCCCTAGGTTCAATTCCCGGTACAAGAAAGAAAGAAAAGGGAAAGGGAGAAACGGGAGGAAAGGAGAAGATCTAGAATCTAATGGACCACCTTTTGATCAATACCTTATCCCTTAAAATAGAATCCATAAAGTGAAACGTGACCATCAACATAGTGTAATGAATGACAGTGGGCATTGCTGGACCCCTTGTGTTCAACTCCAACTCCAATAGCTCCCTCAGCTGTATGACTTTGGGAAAGTTGACTCACCCCTCGGTCCTCACCCTCCGTTTCTTTGATTAAAAAGCATGATGAGTACCTAGCTTTCTGAGTTATTATGTAGAATAAAAGTTAATCTGTGGAAAGCCTTAATCTGATTGTCCCACAATTAAAAATTAATGCTTCGCTACAGACAGGTTCTCAACTTTCCCCTACAATGATCAACCTCTTGTAGTCTTCTCAGACTCTTTTGTTTCTTGGAAGCATCCTCCACTCACTACCCCAGAACCCCTCTAAACCACAGTTGTTTATAAAGTGGATACACTGCTGTACTGTGATCTGCAAATTTTCAAAGGTGAACTACATGCAAATTCAGCAAATTTTATTTTTCAACCCTTTTTAGAAAGAAGTAGAAGTACATATCAACAAATTAAATTCAAGGTTCATATTTTAACATAGGATTTGGGGGCTGGAGGGGGCTAAGGATCCAACCTAGGGTCTTGCACTTGCTAAGCAAACACCTACCATTGAACTACACCCCCAGTCCTCACATAGAATCAGTTTTGTTCTTTTCACAGGAAAAAATAAAAACATCATGCTTTTTAAAAAACCTTCATGTTATCAGTGCTCCCAGAAGGAAGCTCCTTCCAGCAAATGCTCCTGACCTATGTCCTACTGACCCTTCTTTTACAGTATTTACCATCCACTGCCTTATATTAACTTCATACCTAAAAAGTATCTCAGAGGAAGTGCTAGAGTTTGGATGATGAATGTCCCTCAGGAAGCTTGGCCCACACCCTCGTCCTGAACCATCCTCTCTCTGGACACAGACAAGCCCCATTAGGCTTTGCCTTTGCCGTCACTCTTTCTTCTCCCCCTGGCAACTCTACAAACTTCCTCCATCACTCTCCTAACTCTCGCACTGATCATATCATAGCTAACAACAGTTCCACGGCTCCCTTAACTCTGCCTTTCACTGGACTTGGAGATGCTTCAAAGGTCCTATGCGATTTGGAAAAAGGGTAAGAACAGGAGCTGTTAGTTTTTAAATTCAGCAAATTTAGTGGCACTACTGGGAGACACTATAGATCTTTAGGAGACAGTGCCCAGGGAGGAGTCCTTAGTTCACTGGAGGCAAGTCCTCAGGAAGGACTGTGGGACCCGTCTGTCTCTGTCTGTCTGTCTGTCTGTCTCTTCCTCTCCCCCGCTCTTCCCCTCTCTACCCCTCTCCCCATTTCTCCCCCCTTCTCCCCCCCCCCTTTCTCCCCCTCACTCTCCCTGCTTCCTAGCTCATAAGGTGAGTGGTTTTCTCTACCATGTGGTCCTGCCACAATGGCTTCCCAAAGCTAATTAATCAAGGCCTGGAGATTATGAGCCAAACTAATGCTTTTCTCTTCATAAGTTGATTCTCTCGGGTATTTCATTATAGTGACAGAAAGTATACTAACACAGGAGAGGCTGGAACTTGTCTTTTCTTCACCTTAGAGCCTGGTTCAATATCTGGCACTTGGAGGGAAGCATATAAATATGTAATGAATGAATAAATGAACCAACAAACACTTTCTAAAATAAAATTTAATCTTTTCTAAGACCTACATTTTCTTCCAAGTTGACCAGCGTTCCCTGTAACCCAATCCTTTGGGTCACGCTGCCTTCGTTCCTAAATTACAGGCACTTTGACCGCGTGGTTAAGAGCAGTGACTCAGAGCCAGACTTTAGGCTGGAATCTCAGCTCTCCTCTTACCAGCTTTAGAGCCTTGAGTATGTTAAAACTCAGTGAGCATCAGTTTCAACATGGGGATGGTAATTGTGCCTATTACATCAAATGTCAGAGGATTAAACATGTCATTTGTATAAGTATTTAGAAGAGTGAGTGGCACACAGTAAGTGCCTATAAGTGGTAGCTATTATTACATCTACCCTCTAAAACCACCACTGTTTTACTCTATTCCCTTGATTTGTACAGAAGGAACTCTTGTCTATCCGGTCCTCCAAGCTCAGGTTTCAGCTTTCCTCAGGGTCCTCCCAGCCAGTGCTTGGCCCACACCCTCCTCCTGAACCATCCTCTCTCTGGACACAGACAAGCCCCATTAGGCTTTGCCTTTGCCGTCACTTTCTTTCTTCTCCCCCTGGCAACTCTACAAACTTCCTCCATCACTCTCCTGACTCTTGCACTGATCATATCATAGCTAACAACATTTCCATGGCTCCCTTAGCTCTGCCTTTCGCTAGACTTGGAGATGCTTCAAAGGTCCTATGAGATTTGGAAGAAGGATAAGTACGGGAGCTGTTTGTTTTTAAATTCAGCACATCCTGAATGAGATGCCCTGTTTCCACATATTTGTTGACACAAACTGATTGCTGTTGGGCTGGCTACAAGCTCGGTGAAGACCTCCACCAGATACCACACCAAAAAGGTCGAGACAGCTGCAAAGGTTCCCGTTTCCCTGGAGATGGGAGTTTCATGGAAGGCTAAGAATCACCACAGCAACCAGACTACAAAAACAGTCCATGGGCTTCAGCCTCAAAACTCTGGTAAAGCAATTTGTAGCCTGTGTAAAGCTGGGGCACAGAAGTTGAAAGATGATCAAAGTAAACACAGCTCCTCAAGCACCATTTTGTTGTGCTGATTTCAAGGCATCAAGTCACAGCATCAAAGTTCCGTTAGGAAAGATTCACATCAAGTGCCAGGGATTTGCTCGGCTGAGCTGCCTGCTTCAGTGTGAAGGTCTAGAGGGAAATTCATAGCACATTTTCCAAAACAACCATTTCAAATTTGCTCTATGAGCAGACCAGGGTAAAAATGTATGCCACTGCATCAAATTACTCTCCCCGTGGTAGAACAGCTGTTGATCCCAACCTCAGATTTAAGAAAAAAAGAAAAAAGAGTGGGTGATTTTTCTAATAAAATATTAAATAGTCTTTATCCCACGCTGACCTTACAGTTTTAAGAAAAAAAAGCTAAACCTCATTAAACACTAAGTGAGAAAACGACACGTTCTAGAATCTCCGATTTGCCATTCCAACTCATACTCTAATTTAAGTAGCAAATAAGAAACTACAGTGTTATCTCTACACTATATGGAAGCAATAACTACAAAGTATAGCAATTTACAAACAGAAATTTTATCATGGATCTATAAAAGCCTTTGATTTTTATTAGTGTGATAAATTGTTAACCATGTTAACTATACTTGAAGAGACAGAATTTTTTTTTAAAGGAATGCAAAGTGGTTCACCTAAGTAGCCTTACTACATTCTCCATGAGAAAAATATTCAATTCCCATTAGTAAGAATTTATTTAAAAACAAACAAATCTCAAATTTCAATTATACAAAGGATGATTAAAATATATGGTACAAGTTTCAACTTTTTAAATGATTACAGTAAAAGAAACATTGCTATTCATCGCCCTGATAAAACTTTGCTTTGAACACTATTATCACATCGTTCTTGCCACTTTCTGATCTACTTTTTGTTTGTTTGTTTGTTTTTCCGGTACCGGGAATCGAACTCACAACCTTGCGCTTGCCAGGCCGGCGCTGTGCCACTGAGCTAAATCCCTCTTGCCACTTTCTGAAGTCCTCTTTCATGAGACTTTACAAGTCATAATAAAAAATATAATGAGTGCTGCTGCTGTGCGCCACCCAATGGAAAGGTAGGCCCATAAAAATGTTACGGTGTGCCCTCATCCATCTTATTCACTGGATCTGCAACCATGGTTCCTGCCCAAAGTCAAAATGACCATAAAAGACAACCATTTTGAATAGGTTCAGGACATCAGAACTATGTGCTGCTCATCACACTCCTCCTGTACAGTACACAATACTGGGTACTGCTTCCTGGATCTCGTCTGAAGACACAGTACACTTGCACAATCGCTAGAATTTCAGCAGGACGGCCACTGAATCAGCAGATGGTCTGCTAGCCACACAAGTTATTGCCCCTTAGGTTCACTGGACCAGCAGTGCACAAAATATAAGGAAAAAATTAGTAACATCTAACACCTAATGCTTCGCAAGAATCAATGACAAGGTCACTCCATCTTTTCTAGCTTCTCCCTATTCCATCATCAGGTTAACAAGTGTGAAGTTACTAACCTAACAAGGAAAAGAGGTTCTTATTCTTACGTTTTGTGCATTTATTAATTCTGTAGATAACGATAGTTATTTTGTATAAGATACTTTGTTAACTCGATCTTTCCCGAAGTGCAGAGATACCTAATAATTACTTTACATATAACCTATCTATCTATTTTTCTGAGTACTGGATGTTGAAAATAAAGATTTTGGGGTGAGGTTTTTTTCTCAGTGAGACTAAAAGAAAAATATTAGATAAGTAATAAAGTAGTATGTGAATTCTGTACAAACTGTGACTGAGTGTGTATAATTTGCATTTGGAAAAGACCCCTAAGTAACAAAAGAGGTCAAATGTGAATCAGACAAAGGACTTGTCCTCAAGAAGACCTCAGTCCTGAGGGTAAACATATACACAGATGCAGACAACCCTGTGAGGACTCTCAGCTAGGCCCTGAGGTAAGCAGGACAGGGAGAGGCAGAAGTGTGATGGGAGCCAAGAGCGGGCAGGGAGAGAGCCTCAGCTAAATATCGGGGTGATAGAAGGAGCATAGTAGGGCTGAGCAACATTACACTCAAGATGGAGCTGAGAAGATATGAAAGAGAATAAAGAGAAAGTTACAAACATAAACTGGGGTCACCCTACCTAACTGGGGTAAGCAAATAAAGAATAACATATAATACAGTTTCAGAGATGTGGACCATGACTTGCTTTCTGATAAATAATGGGTACATTAACTTCTAGCATTTTGCCACTTAATTAATCACATTAGGCCTGGGGATACAGCTCAGTGGTAGCTGGCATGCACCAGGCCCTAGGTTCAATACCCAGCACTGCCAAATTAATAATAATGATTATGATATTATTATATTAATACATTCTGTACACTTCATTACCTAACTTACTTGCTCAATAGAACATACATCATTCATCTAAAAATGTTTTAATCCCATTTTATTTAGGATCCCCCTCCAAGTCCTCTATGATGCCCATTTAGATTGTTACTGAATTACCAAGGAATAGCTCACAAGATAAGACTATGAAACTTTAGTCCTCAAATAGCTCAGTGGCACAAGCGCCTGCCTAGTCCTCAAATACAAATCTCTGACTCAAGACTTTTGTTCCTTAGCTTTGCCACCAGGTCATAAGTTATGGGCATATTTTAATCAAAAATAATCAAGGATCAAGCAAGTGAGCTTCAAACCTTGCACACTTTTTTTCTTTTTAGAAGAAATAATGCACAGTACCTGATAATTCTGGTCCCAGTAATAGTATTCTATGCAAAAATCCATTAAGCCTACCCATAGGGCTTTACTATGTAAAAAAAGTAAGCTAAAGTATCTGTCCCTCTACTTCATCTGTACTCTTCAAAAAAAAAGGAGGGTGGTATAAAATTTTAGAGTAAAAGCAGGATAGTCTGATTTCCAGAAAATCATATATTTTCATCCTCAGTAAAAAGAAGTGAATTCTCTGTGCCTGAGAAACAGAGGAAATTAGCTTTCACTATAAACCACAAATACTGGTGCATTCCAATCTTGCCTTTCTCCTAGTGTAAGATGCCTGACATCATTCACTTAAAAAAGAAACAAACATGTTTTGCTGAAGTATTTAGTGTGGGCTACACTTTTGCCACAAATAAAAAGGATAGATCAAATCTGCATGGCTATGGATAGCTTTAAAGTCTAGGGCTCTTTGAGCAACTGATAAAGTGAAGTGAGTCTTCAAGATAGACAGATTCCTAAGAACAGATGCAGCTTACAAGGAAGAAGAGGCTGATGTGACAGAATCATTAATTTCACAAATGCCAGGTCACACTAGATGATGTGTGTATTCGATTAAAAGGAACGACTGACAAAAGGTTAACTTAACCTGCCAAAGTAAATACAAGTGAACAAAACAGAAGATCTTTCTTCTTTCAAGTGAAAATATCCTAAAATATCCTAGTCTTATTTTTCAGACTGGTATGAACATGTTGAACAGAATTTCTTTCCTTGCTTTTCTTGTTTTTTTAACTTCAACTCTGGGGCAGTCTGTGTCCTCTAGTCTTTTACATTTGGTAGAAGCAAAACAAATCATGAAATACTCAAAGATAATCCTAAGTGTAAATCATGATTTATGAATTCTGTCAAAATAGGGTATGTTGACAAGATAAAAGACAAATTCATTTATTTGCTTTTGCTAATTTTTCTTAGATACACTTAACAAGAACAGAGCTGTTTGCTTTATAATGAACCGCAAGCAAAATGGCAAATTTTTCTATTTTGTTCCTTCTTCCTCCCTTCCTTCCTCCCTTCTTTTCTCTCTCTCCCTCTCTCTCTCTCTCCCTCCCTCTCTCTCTCTCTCTCTCTCTCTCTCTCTCTCTCTCTCTCTCTCTCTCTCTCTCTCTCTCTCTTTGTTTCTTTCTGGAGCCAGGGTCTTGCTATGTAGTTCAGGCTGGCCTTGAACTCACTATGTAACCCAGGCTGGCCTTGAACTCATGGCAATCCTCCTGCTCCAAGCTCCCAAATGATGGGATTACAGGTGTGTGCCACATGCCAGCAAAGTTTTCTATTTTCTATTGAAACATATACTTTCTAATATATCAAAATAGGATTTCTAAAGTAAGAGTAAATGCAAACACCACACTGTCAGGTTCTAAAAGCACCATTAACGTGGCATAAATCTTCCTTAAGAAGAACAAGACAAGCTCTTGGTTAAACTATAAATCATTAGCCTGAAAACAAGTTTCAGCCATCATAATTCATGCATTTGGTGACTGGGAATTCTTTCAGGGCAATGGGCAATGTGCCATGGGCACTGCTGAGCACACGTATGGAGTTATAGAGTCCCCTTATTACTTCCCCATTGTTTACTTCTTCCTGTCTTTCTCCCCTTCTCCTCCAAGTACTTGATTGGCTGCTTCAAAAGCAAAGAAATGGGGAAAAGAGTGAAATTTGAACCAACGAGTGGACTTGGTTATCATAAGAACACTGATAAAAGTCTGAAAGGAACACCTAAAACCCAAAATGAAATGTATATATAATAAAATCATGGACTTTTAGGGATAGAGATTTTAGCAGTATTCTAGTCCAGATGGTAACAAAATTGAAGCCCAAAGAGGTCATAACTTTCCCAAATTCCACAGCTGGTTATAGCATCCCTCAGACTAGAACCCAAGTAGTCATTCCAATAATCTAGCTTCTACATACCAGCTAGTGGAACCATCCACCTGAGTTAATTCTCTGTTACTGGGAACAGGGATTCCCTAAATCTTCAGAACTCAAGATTACCTCTGAACCACTGGATAAGCACACAGAAACATCAGAAATTGCCAGAAAACCAACCTCTCCCCCTGTACAGCACCCTGCAATCTGACTCTTGAGTAATCTCATCTTCCACCACTATCCTCCAGCCACACTGGCCCTCTCACCTCCAAACAAGCTGCCCTCAAGCACAGGACCTTGCCATATCTGGCGTCTTCTTCCCCAGATCTCCTCATGGTTTGATCCTCTTCACCTCTCAGGTTCAAGTGCACCTCCTCAAAGCAGCCCTTCCCAACCACCGGCTCCTCCCGTCACTTGAATACCCAGGTCCCCTGTCTTCAAAACCACCAGAAGGGCTGAAACTTCCATATTTAGTACTGTATCCCCAATCCTGAAACAGTGCCTTCCATGAATAATTAAATGAATTAATCTGTAAAAGGTAAAGAAAAGATAAACCAACATATGGGGTGAGTCTATAACTTGGTGCCGGAAAGTCCTTTCGTTTACATTTTTATAAAAGTGAAGGGAAAAGAAAACAGAAAGCCTATTGGCTTCTAGCTAAAGCATATCTCCTGGGCACTCTGCTAAAAGATCATTGCCAACAAAACAAAAATAACCAGCCTTCAGCCATAAAATATGGAAGAATTCAAGATCAAGTCAGAATATATTTCAAAATTCACCTGATTCTGCCAGCAGAAGCCCTGCAGTGCTGAATTTTGGGCACGTGAATGATACATTGTTTTACTGAAACATTTTCCAAGATTTCTTTCCAAATTCAACTCCATGATCTTTTTTCCCTAAAGGGCAAAACACTAACCTGTTTCCAAGCTACTTAGTAATATTTTGGCAGAGATAATCCAGTAAAAAGAGTTGTTTGTATAGAACAGAGTTATCGTTAATAACAGGGTACCCCAATCTGTTCCTCTGAGCTCCTCACCTATAGATGCCAACCCAGCTATTGACATTTAGTTCTTACTAGACGGCTGTTTCATGGCAGCATCTAAGACTTCCCTCCAATATGATTAAGTCAACAACACCAGAAACAATATTTAACTCATACTTAAGAAAAGCAAAGAGGGTGATATAAAAGCAAGGGGGAACCAGCTATCCATTTTATCTTTTCTACCTTTGACGACTTCTCAAGGTTAAGCGTGTCAAGACTACCAGTGCCTGGCACTGAGCTAGACAAATATCAGATGCTTAGCAAATAATGACTTTAAGATTGAAGAAATGTCTATAGGTTGCCCAAAGCCACACACAAGGCACATCGACTCCATCTAAGGAGGTATGCTGTGAATTCCAGTCGAGCTCTACCAATTACCTCCTCATTTGTAACCCTCAGTGGAACACTCTGTCTCTCTCAGCCTCCATTTCCCTACCTGTTTTTACAGGTAGCTCTCTTTTTGAGAGCTAACAACACCTCCCTTGTTTGAGTGTTGAAACAGTGAATAAAAGCAACGAAGAGCTTCCCAAGCAGCTGAAGTCCCAAGGTTGGGAAGTAAAGCTAGAGATTTCTCACAGTCTGTAGCTGGGAGGTTGGGGAACATTTATCTTTAGAGGCCTACCGGTGTTAAAGATGGTGTCAATTTATCCAGCTGTAAGGACCTGAACTAGTACAGCTGAACACCCATTCTCCCAGCATAAGCTCCAACAGGCAAGACCTGCAGAAACCAGCTGTCACAGCTGCCAAAGTACTTGCTGTCCTTAAGATCTTTCATACTCTTCAACTCGGCTGTTTCATTTACCAGTCTCCTCCTCTAGTCTTGGAAAATTCTGCCTTCACCCCCGAGCCAAACCACATCCCTATTTCAAACCCCTCCAAATTCTCACCTCCAATAACCAGTGCCAGGTTAGTGCACCTGGCTCCAATTACTCTAACACCAAGCTTTACTCCAGCCTCGGCCACTTCTAACATGCCTGATTACTTAGTGTGTTTATCTCAGTACAGCTGTGGTTGATTAAATCTATTTGTCTAAGTTTCTATCATGTGTGTTTAGGGCCATGCTCTGTTTCTAGGTCTCTGTCCTTTCTGTTCACAGGAGATATTCTTTGTCCCTGCGATGTACAGAGGATCATGAGCTCTCAAGGCTGCTTCCTTCCTCACTCCCACAATGCTTTGCACTGGCACACAGACCACGAAGGCTGCACCGCTGCCTGGTTCTAATTTACGGGGGGGGGGGGTTCATTCCACAAACTGACATGATTATTTCCTCTAATCTTCCATATTTGAATAAATAAGAGAGATTCATGCATATGCTCTGTCCTGATGGAACAGTAGAGCTCTTTGGAAAGTCATGAAATTCTTACTGTGCAAGGTTGTGAGATCTAAGCAATGAAATGCAAAAACATTTCCCCAAGTATTTACAGGCCAGATTGGCCCCCAGACCTGTAAATCCTACTTAATCCAGGGTTTTTTTAATAAGGCATCACATACCTTAACTGACATTTCTGCTATTCAGTGGTTCCTTAGTCTACATAGGGTTTCTTTAAGGTTATTTTCTAGTTAAGCAAGTCCTAAAACACTTTCAACTCTAATTTTCTATTGGTAATTTTCACTAATTGTACATTAAGCTGCTTTTCACATTGGCAACCTATACTAACTGCATTAAAAGTATATCCACCTTTCCCAATGCAGACCCAGAGAACAATAGCACTGAAAGAGAGTTCACTCTTCTCAACTTGTTTAGCAAGAAAAGAAACTGAGATGCATGGCTCGACACACTTGCTCAAGTTTAAATGAAAAACATGGTGTCGATGGAGGACTAAGTCCTGAACTGGGACTCACAGTCCATCACTGTTTTTTTTAATACCTTGAAACCCTGATTTAAGCATCATATATACCAGTATCAATAACTAGGTTCTAGAAAATAAAATCAGTGATAAATTTCCAGATACAAAGTGGTTAGACTTAACCTGTTTGCTAAAGCTAATGTGTTGCACCAACATATTAATTGAGACATTCAAGCATTTATTTAGCAAATACTTGAGTGCTTACTGTATGCTGGGCACTGTTTTCACAGCTGGAGATAGTGAACAAAATAAAACATCTATCCTCAGGTATGTTCTAGTTAAAGAGACAGAAAATAAGCATATTTAAAAGTAAATGAATATCAGGCACTGATATGGGTTATTTTTAAGAAGTCAAATAGGATCCAGAGATTGTGTGGGTGTTGGGGGGGTTACGGCTGCTTTACTTGGGGTGGTCAATGAAGGCCTCTCTGCAGAGGTAGCAGCAAGGGCAGGACTGGCTACAGGGAAGGGCTGGGCCACATGAGTAACTGGGAGAAATGCGCCAGGCAAAGTGAGCAGCCACAGGAGGGGTGGCTGGACATCAGCGCTAAGTATGACTGAGTGCCCGAGACATGGTAAGATGCTGGGGAAGAGGCTGAAAGATCTTTCAGAGATCTGGGAAGGACTGTAGACTTTCTTCTAAATGCAACGGAAAACCACTGCAGGAAGCTCAGCTGGTGAATTTCATGAATGGGCTTAAGTTTTTAAAGAATCATGTTGGCTATTACATAGAGAATAGATCTTACTCACCAACAACGCTAGTAGCTGACAGCCAGCTGCTATTCTAACCACTTGTCACTTTTAATTATTTCACTGTCACAGCAACCCTATGAAATAGACTCTATTCTTATCCCCACATGACAAAATGAGGCACAAAGAAGTTAACTAACTTGCCCGAAGACACACAGCTCATAGAGTTAGGCTTCCACTTGGGCACTCTACCCCAGATTCAGCACTCGTGTAAGGCTGGGCTACAGGTCCGCTGGGTCTCCAGTAAAAAATGTGATGGTGGCTCAGGCCAAATGTGACAGTGGTGGTCAAAGGTGGGCAGATTCAAAATATATTCTAATGGTGGGACAAACCGGATTGGATCTGATGCCTGAGAAAACACAGAAAATCATAGATAATGATAAGATGTTTGGTCCTGGCACCCAGATGCCTTGTACCGAGATGGGGGACATAAGGAAGGAGCAAACTGTAGATAGGGGGCTGTATGGATAATCCCCTTAATTAAGGAAAGATAATGTGTTCATTTTCTGTAGGTGCTATAACAAATTACCTAAACTCCCATGGCTTAAAATGAAAGAAATTTAATTCTCTCACAATTCTAGAGGCTGGAAGTCCAAAATCAGTATTTTGGGGGCCAAAACCAAGATGGCGGCAGAGTTGCACTCCCTCCAGAGACTCTAGAGGAGAATCCGTTCCTTGCCTCTTCCAATTTCTCATGACTGTTGGTCTGCCTTGGCTTATGACCTCACCCCTCTAAATTACAAAGCCTTCAAGATCACAATGTCTTCTTCTCTTCTATTTACATCCTCAAATCTCTTTTTAATAAAGTTATATGTGATGGTATTCAGGGGCCACCCAGATTATCCAAGAAAATCTCATCATCTCAAGATTCTTACTCATATCCTGGAAAACTACATCCGTATAAAGGTGACATTCACAGGTTTGGCAGTTACGACATGGACATATGTTTGGGGCCTACCACAGTTAAGTATGAGAATAAGAAAATCCACAGGTATAGATAAAAAGTTAAGACACATTTCCCTCTTCTACATGAGAATCTGATCTTCTGTTAACTCTTAATTCTATAAGCCCCATAACCTGGTAAAATGCTATATCAACTATAATACAAATCAACTTACTTATTTGGAGCTACAAAAAATTTTAAATATCTGATAGGTGTAAGCAATATGTGTGGGGTTCCCGGAAAGCAGTAGTTCAGTGGATACCACAGAAACTATTCCCATAGCATAGAACAGTGGTGGCGAACCCATGGCACACATGCTGCAGCAGGCTATTTGGTATCACTGAAAGCTCTAAAAGGTTCACCATCACTGGCATAGAGCATAGTAGCTTTTTGGCTCCTGGGAGGGTATAAGGCTTTTAAACTAAGGACACACACCCACGTAGATCTCATCTCCTGGCATCTGAGAAATCAACTAGACAGCTCCTGTGGCTATACAAACTGACGTACAGATATCCAAAGGCACCCCCCGAAAAGAAACACCACCTGCCCAGGCCACAAGTTGCAGTCTTTGGCCTATAGTCTTTGGAACAGTCTGACGCCACCTGTGTCTGTTGAGCCTGAATGCTTATTTGAACCCTAGGAGACCACGTATGTGTTTGTTGCCATGCGTTACAAATGTAATTTCAGTTAATTATTTCCATTTTTTCCTCCACCACAGTTACCAGCAGGGAAAAGCATTTGTTTCCTCAGTTCATCCTCCCATGGTCTCACTCATAAGCAGCAAAGTGGCTGAAAGAACCAGAGAAAACGGAAAATCTGGAAAAGAAAAATTTGGTAAACTCACAAAAACTGAGTTGACTATTCCCTCAGGGAGAAGTGTGCAGTGCCTACCAATGACTGTGTCACGCTGCCTGCGCTGCACGTTCCAAAGGCCCCTCACGCAGGATTAAATGCAAAACCCCAGCCCACATCTCTGCTGGAAATGTGTAAGCGGGCTCATTACTCAGAGCCAAGATAAAGGATAAATCTTTATGAGTACCGTAAGTATGAGTCATAAAAAATAGGAAACACATGTAAGACATATACAGCGTAATAGTACCAAGCCAGAAAAAGTGTTTAGGAAATGTATATAAGAACACGGCAGAAGGGGACCAAAAATTACCCTTGTACACTGCTCCAAAACACATCCAAAAAACTCACAGCAAGTCAAGGGTCTATTATCACTCTGTTCTCTAATAAACTTAAGTCATTTCCCTACTTGGAAATGCACTGGGCTTTTTTTTTTTTAATGCAAGTAGGAGAACTGAATCAAGAAAAAGTAACTTAGAGTAGGGTTTGAAAGATTTTATGATTTGGGAAATCTGAACACCTTCCAACTAAAACACTAGGAATTAGATCTTTCACAGCATTAAAAATGAACAAGAAAGATTCTTTCAGAAAAATACTTGTTCTCAATCGTTCTGTTACCATTTCATTTAGATTCTCACTATCTTAACAACCAGTGATGATAAGGGAAAAAAAGAGCAGAATCTCTAAACCTTATTTAAACAGGAAACAAAAATAAACAGCAACACGTGCACTAACAACAGACGGCAAGGAAGGGCCAGGCTGAAGCCTCTCAGGGATGCCGGGCTCAGCAGAAAGAACTCTCGGCAGGGAAGAGGCAGAGCCCACCCCCACTGCACCAGATGAAAATAATATAAGGGAGAGTAATTGGCCCCTAAAAGCCTGCTGGGGATGAATGACTGAGGCACAATGCATCCTCATAGGAAAGTAAGCTCCTCAGTTCCCTTCATTTTGAAAGAGCCCTAAGTTTAAGACCAAGAGTGGTAACCAAAGGAGACAACTGAAAGCCATATGTCTCCCACCAAAGCATGCGTGTCCTCGTGGACTCGGCTCTCTTTGACCCAGCCTTCTCTTTTCTTTAGAAACTGCTGGGTCTCAAGGAGAGCACTGCTTGCATGTCTATCTACTTGAGGTTGAGAAGAGGAAATGTGTATTGTTTTGAGCTTCATTAAGTGTAAAATTTACCCAAGGTCCCAAAAAAGTCAATTCTCTTGAGCTATTCTGAGGCAGAAGTCCCAACATCCACGTCACACAAAAAAATCCAGCTGTAGGCCAGTAACAGACCCCAGGAACACAGCTGCGCTGAAAAGTGGGATGCCTCACTCTCTTGTCATTTCACAGTCTGCAAACAGTTGCTGCCTGCCTCTCAAGGCACCTGGATATGTGGTCCCTGAGAGCAAAGTCAAACCTATGGCATGTGGGGGCTCACCTCTTAGGTCATCGGTGCAGTTTCCATTTAAATCAGCACCCAGGTGCTGACTACTGACCCTGCAGCAAGCCCAGCACTTGGCATGCAGAATCTCATCACCAACTTACTACAGCAAATTAACAAAGAAACAGATGTGTGTATGCAGGTATCAACAAATAGAAATGAGATGTTGTGGGCACAGTGGGATATCTGGGCTCCAGGCAAGAATGAGGCTATGGCTGTCATCCTTGATCCTAAAGCTGGCTTTGTCATATGGTTCTGGTGAAAAATGGTTCACCTTTTTTTGGTGCCAGGAATCAAACTCAGGACCTCGTGCTTGCCAGGCAGGCACTGTGCCACTGAGCTATATCCCCAGCAATGCTCTAACTTTAGAAAGCATTATTGGAGGGCATCTTGGACCCTACAGAGAGAAAATCATTCCTAGAAACTGAAATCCGTAGCCGCTTGAACAGTTTTGGCAGAATCCTATCCGATTACTAAAACAATCTGGTAATAAATCTGTAAAAGCCAATTTATCTTTCAAAAGCTCAATCCCACTCTTATGAGTTTAAAAAGCTTACCTGCTACCTGGGCTTTTGCTATTTTAGCCTTTGAGGCCAGGCCAAGTAGCTCAGGAGAAGGACTACTTCAAATCACCTACAGTCTAGCCAAGGTGCCTGACACGCTGGAAAGAAAAGCCAAGGGCACATGAGTACAAAGGAGGCCAGGCAGCAGGTCTTCCAAACAGTGAGATTCCTGTGTCTTTAAGATCAGACCCTCATAAATGGCTTGCTTCTGCTGGACACCATGCTCTAAATAAACAGACTCTTCTGGCCGACACACAACTTCCTGTAGGGTTGTGGTGGGTAAAGCTTGAAGAGGCTGCCAAATCCAATGACCAGCAACTTCTGAGCTGACTTAGAAAACAAGCTACAAAGAGTTGAGTCCAGAGTAAACAAAGGAAAGAGCCACATTAAACAAGGAACAAATTACTATACAGGCAGGGATATTTTAAGTATTCACTGAGCAAGAAAACAAGCTTTTCTAAAAAATCAAGTTATTGGCTATTTAATAATACACAGTAGAGTAAAACGCTCTCTTTCAATTGGAGGAATCCAAGTTAATTAATTCCAGCAATATTAAGAATTGACTCAGAGTCACCGCCTACATCATGAGGACAGATCATTCTCGATGGCACAACTTCAAACCCGGCTCAGATCAAATGAGCTACCCAAGGGAGCAGCACGAAGTCACAAACCATTTATAGCTCTTTACCCAGCTGAGGGAAAGACTAACTAGTTTACTAGCAGATGACTAAAACCCCTAAGAGTAAAAAAGAATGTAACAAAGATTCAGATGTGTGCTAGGGGAAGACTGAGCATAAGGTGAATTAAAGGAGATTTAATTGGGGGAAAAATATCCAAGTGGTAGTACAAAATGGAGGGGACTGGGGACCAAATACCAAGTCTGCTGATACAATGCAAATCAAATAAAGACGCACTGTGGAAAGGAGAGTAGTTAAGAAATGTACAGTTATACTTTCAACAACATCCTCCAGCCATGTTAGAACCCAATTTGCACAATGCCAGAAAGGTCCAAGACCCATTCCCTGTCCTTAGCAAATCCACTTACCAGCTGGGTGCACAGAATTATTCACACATGATTCAGCATCAAAGAATGTAAGAAAAATCAAATTCTGTGCTCTGGGGAGGTGCAGAGTTTAGTAAAGGGAAGTGGAGAATTCAGAGCAACATTTAAAAAAGAGGGAGGCAGACAGGGTAAAGGAATCAGAAAAAGGGGTTACTGATGGCAGGTGTGGTGGTGCACACCTGTAATCCCAGCGCTAGGAACCACAGTGAGTTTGAGGCCAGCCTCAGCTACATAGTGAGTTCAGACAGCCTAAACTACATAGGAAGACCCTGTCTCAAAAAAGGAAGGCTGCTGAAGAGGTAAGACTTAAAGGCTTCTAACAAGCAGGCCTGGGGGAATTAAGATAGAAGTTCAGAGGGGAAAAAATAAGATGGTCTCGCTAGGTTGTCCAGGTTAATCTCAAACTCCTAGTTTCAAGCAATCCTCTTGCCTCAGCATCCTGAGTAGCTAGGATCACAGGTGCATGCGATGACACCCAGGGGTGAGGTAATAGAATCTGACTCTAAAGCAACTACAAGAGATTCACACATAGGGGCTTCACATACCACACACACTTTGAGAAACACTGACCCACAGGGGTCCAGACCCTTACTTGTGTGTCATTTCCAGTCGCATCTTCCACTTGTAGACCCAGCCCACTCCCACCCACCACTGTCCAGCCTCTGGCCCAGGGGTTGGCAAGCTCTTCCTGCAAAAGGCCAAATAGTAAATATTTAAGGCTTTGTGTCTGCAATATTCAACTGTGCCACGATAGTTTAAAAAAAAAAGGCAGCCACAGATAACATAAACAAATGGGTGTGGCAGCACCCTAATCAAACCTTGTTTACAGAAATAGGAATCAGAGTAATATGGAGGTAAAGAGAAAAAAAGGCAATAAAGAGGACATGGCATAGCCATACAGAGGGATACTACTCAAGAATAAGAAGGGATGAAATAATGGACACATGCTTTGTAAACAAATATCAATAAATTATGCTAAGTCTATCACAAAAGAGCACATACTGCATGATTCCATTTATATGAAGGTCCAGAATAGAGAAATCTAGAAAGAAAGTAGATCAGTGGTGCCTTGGGGTGGGCAGGGGACACACAGAAAATGGTGGAGTGACTATTAACAAGTACAAAGTTTTTTCAGGGGTGCTGAAACTATTGTAAAATTAGATTATGGTGCTTGCTACACAATTCTATAAATACTGAAAGCCACTGGCTTGTATACTCTAAACATGTGAATTTTATGGTACATAAATGGTATCTCAAGCAAGCTATTTAAAAAACTGAAGTAGGCAGCAAGGAGGATTTGGTCCAGTGACTACGGTTTGCCACTACATCTGTAAATCAACCACACTGCATACATGGAAGAACTTTCCTCTACATTTGGTTTCTGTTCTTCTCTCTGGATACTGAGGCCTCCAGCTCTAAGCCCTCCCTCAAATGCTGTGTCTTCTGGAAACCCTTCCTTTACCACCAGATAGAATTATCACTCCCTGCCAGTTGTGGTGGCACATGCCTCTAATCCCAGCACTCGGGAGACTGAGGCAGGATGATTCCTGTGAGTTCAACGCCAGACTGGGCTACAAAGTGAGTTCGAGGCCACTCTGAACTTCATAGTGAAACCCTGTTTCAAAAAGACCAAAGAAAAAAAAATTACCACTCCCTTTGTTCAGACTCAAAGTTTGGTTACTATATTAGTCATATTATCTGCCACACCACATTAAATATAGGAGCTGAAGGAATAAAGAATAATAATACTAGCAGAGTGGCACACAGTAGGTTCTTAGCACATAGCTCATTGACAGGCCTGTGAACAAATGAATGAATTATGGGAGTGGTATTCAGAGAAAATTGGTTTATGAAGTGGTTCCCAGCCAAGACGGAAAGAGTCGGGGCCGAGATGCCAGTCCCAGGAGATGCGTTAAGGCTGTGTTGTTGCAGAATAGAGAGAGACAGAAAAATTCAAGGGAAGCTGCAGCAGAAATGGCGATAAAACTCAGTGATTGATCAAATATAGGGTTTGAAGGGGATAGGTAAATCCTCAATGGTTCAAAACTCCAAAGAAGGATGGTAAAGGTAACACTGAAGGGACAGGGAAACTGCCTGAAAAGCCAGCACTGGGGTAAGGAGAACTGGCTTAGGAAGTTCCTTGAATTCCATTTTAAAGACAATGAAAAGCATTATGAACTCGCATTTGATTGTTTCCTGTGTGCCAGGCACACATGCCAGCCTTGAGTGTACAGAGAAGTCTCTCAGTAGTCAGTACACCCCCTATCATCTCCATCTCATAGGTGAGGGAGCTTACAGAATTAAGTCATGCACCAGGGCCACAAGCTTGGGAAGTAACAAAGCTGAGATTAATCCTGTATGTGATCCATGCTGACAGCCACTCCCACACTCGGGTACCCAGGAGCTCAAGGAAGGACCAGGAGGGGGGGTGCAGCAGAGCCACAAGGTGGGGTGCAGCAGAGCCCCGGCTGGAGCTCTACTTGAAAAGCCCACAGAGAATTCTGGTAGTCACAGGCGGGAGGTGACAGTTGGAATCCTCGGGACAGAAAAGCCACCCTGGGAAGAGCAGATAAAGGAAAACAGAAGTGCAATGACTGTGCTTTAATGGAGAACTCTTTGAGAGCCAGGCACAGTGGCACATCCCTGTAATACCAGCTACTCAGGAAGCTGGGAAAAGGGGAACTTGAGTTTGAGACCAGCTTGGGCAACTTGGTGAGATCCTGTCTCAAAATAAAAAATAAAAGGGATAGGGATATAGCTCAGTAACAGAGCATTCCTGGGTTGGATCCCAGCACCACAAAAGGAAAAATCAGGTGGAAAGGGAACAGGAGAGCCAGGTAACAGAGCACCCTGAAACCAAGAGGGAGGGACCAGCAAAGTGCTTCACAACCCTGAAGTTTACACGTGACCTCTGTCCTGAGAGGAAGAAAAGTAAAACAATTAAAATGCATTAATTGGCACAGAAATATTTAGAACACACTGGAGGGAAGAATGGAAGGTTAACAAATGTCTCTGCAGAATATGAATACTCAAGTTGGAGATATTAGCAGTAAGTTTCCTTTTATTTTCAAACAAAGTGTCAAAACAGCAGATAAGCAATGGAAACAAGACACACAAGTTGGACGACTGTATATTCTGTGCACACATAAACCAGGTATTTGCCCAATCAGCACATATGAGTCTCAGATTCATAGGCCTGTTCCTTACTTCGGCTCCTTTTTTATACTCTCCAAAACGATTCTAAGAGCAAAAAAGTCAAATGTGGAGGATGTTCTTGTAGAAACATTTTTTAACAAGATGTTCAAGAAATTAAGAAAGCCCACAGCAGTTGCCATGACAACAGTGGGGGTCAGGGTTGTAACCCTGACCTCTAAGAAGACAAAACACCATGCCGGTTGGGAAATACTGCCACTGAACAGATTTTAAAAGGGGTCAAGACAGTCTCTTCTCCACCCCAAGGAAGAGGCAGTAATAAGAGAGGCTTTTTCAATCTGTCAGCCTCTAGCCAGTGAAGAACATAACCCAGCATTTCTTCATGCTATAATGGTAGAGTCCAAACAGGCTCAATCCCCATAGTGGGGGCAGGGGCTGTGGTTCCCAGGGCAATTACACAGCATGTGGATGCCCCCCCATGATCAATACCACCGTCAAAGTGATACAGCCAGCAGTAACATTGTTAACTTAGTCCAGGCCTTTGTTTGTTTGCTAATCCTGGTGTTTACTAATATCTAATCCCTGCTTTCACTTTTTCTAAAAGTTTAAGACTGGGCTTTTAGAGAATTTTTATTTGAGAGGTAGATGTAATTTCATCTCTCCCCAGCATGTTAGCAATCAATCTTGATTGGTACGGCCAGTCCCAACCCTGCTTGCATTGTCCTCTGCTGCCACAACCGTGTCTTGCTGTCCTCCACCCTGTTCCTCCCTCCAGACCTGGACTGACCCCCTTCACACTGCCTAGCAGGGCATTATCATTTAAACCTCTCGGAGTGTCTTTAAGTGAAGAGACAGCTCTTTTTAAATGATGTGGGCGTCCTATTCATTTAGTTTCTCTGATCCTATGTGAGACACACAGCTGGCTCTGAAGGTAATGAAATCATTTCTACAGGAATGCTGAATGAGAGAATGAGGGGAGGACAGGACAAAGGGGAAGGGAGAAGGGAGAGCAGGAAAGAGAAAGGAAATTCAGTGTATCCCAAGTAGGTCTATGACAAATGGTCGGCTCAAAGATCAGCTTACCAGCCACACTGGAGTGATTTCCAGAACAACCTTCCAGAACTTTTAAACAAACATCAGACAGTGCTTATATATGAAAGGTGCTTGTTTAGAAACTGAATTTCACCAATATACAGTGTCTGTGTGTGAGTTTACTTTGACACTTGCATAGTACATATTATGTGCAAGATGTCACAAAATAGTTAGCACTGGGGTATTGGAGTTTTGTTTTTTTTTCCTGCATGTATACAAGATTATCTTTGGGAAGTCATTCATGAATTAACAACAAAGAAAAAAAATGCCCCAGATAAAGAAGAAATACAGCAAACTTGCTTTATATGATGAACAAAATTCTCCTATATGTGCTTTCTAAAAAGCCAGCCTTGAAACTGCGCATCAGTTCTTTCAGCTGTGATGGGTACAGGCAAGATACACACTCACTGCCTCCCTCTCCATGTACTTCCGCCTTTTTAGTAACCAAGGTAGAAAAAAAAATAAGAAAAGTTCACCATCTATTAATATTGTAGAAACAGGAGGAAAGAATACAGATGGACAGATGAGTAAGTAGGTAGTAGAGGGAGACAGGTGGATAGGCAGATATCTCCCAAATGACCAAAATTAAAACCAAGCAAAAAGATGTTGAATCAGATGGCCAAGCCCCAATACTGTAACTTTCACAACTTTACGCAATACTGTAACTTTTTTCATTCTCAGAGGAAATCTCTCTGTGCACCAGTTCTCCCTTCCACAGTTAAAGCAAGTTTGGTTAAAAGAAGTTCTGGATTGTAGGCAGAGCACAGGTGAGTTATTGTGCAGGCTGCTGAAAGCCTTAGGGAGATGATTAACTATGAAGGCAGAAACATCCCCTTGGCAGTGGCATTTAGCAGCCAAATAGAGATCAATGGCTCTTGAGCTCACCCCTGCATTTTATAATAACTGACGTTTGGTATGATAATCCTAAACCAAGGGAAGGAAAAAAACAACACTGTCACACACAGACCAACCTTAATACTCTCCCAAAGCCAGAGGAGAATAGGAAAGGACACAGAGAATTGAAAAGAGCTGTGGCAAACCTATGCACAAAACCCAAAGCCTCCCTGAGACCTGCTGGCTCAGCTAACTGATAGAGCTGGCTCGAGGAGGTTTGCAGCCTGGAAGTAAAATAAAGACCATCTCTAGGCATGGAAAAAACTTGAACTGCGCCATCAACATATACCACTAGAGCTGGCGTCATGAGTCCCCACCTCCCATAGTCCAAATGTCCTCCTCTGCTAAAACAGTGTGACCTTCCTTCCGGGGTGCTGAGGACTGGCAGAAGTAATGCAAGTGCCCAGTGAGGGGGGGCCCACAGTGGGCATGTAATCTCCACCACTGGGGCTACTGCTACTGTTACATGGAGAATAAAAACGCTGTTAAAAAAGGCAAGCAGAACAGTTAACATTTATATGTGCTTACTTCCTTCTCTTTCTCCTAACTGTGGTCTCTTCCTGTCCTCAACCAAGAAAGGAACAAGTTCATGCCACAGTCCTCAGAGAAGGTACAAAGTCAAAGTGATTTAGAGCCACATGTGTGATTAACCACACATCCCATCTGGCCGTGCCTGCCAAGAAACTTGGAGCCAAATTTCAAACTCAATCATCGCAACCACACTGACCCACACAGCCAACAAGCTACACTCTCCTTTTTTCCCTTGGTTCTTGTTTTGTTCCCTGTGCTTATATTGTTGATGTGTCTGTTGTTGGAACCCACCCCAAATCTTCTTCTGGGAGGAAGCAGAGAAGCAAACCTATAAAATTATAGAAGGCATGGACGTTCTCATGGGTGAAGTTATTAAGCCTGGCGCCTTTCCTGTGTCAATGGAGCCTCCCAATTCTCACTCCACCCTACCACCCAGCACAAGCACACCCATGAACGGTCAGTCCCTCCCTCAATGGCAGAACAAATACATACATGTAAATGCCCACGTCTTTCATACACATGCGTAATGGCTAACTATGGGCGACTAGCAGCTTTTCAAAATATAAGCAAGCAATTAGACAGAACGGAAATAGAAAAGACACAGACCACCACATAAAAGCAGATCACAGAGTAAAAATTGGAAGATAGGAACAAAATTGTTGCCATTCCAGCAACTAATGAAAGCATGTTTCTGTAAACAGCCTCTGATGGTACTCTAACCCTTCTCAGGAATCAGGAATCAGGAACGAGGGGAGGGACCGAACTCTGGAGGCTCACAGAAAGGGAAGGGGCATATTTTACTACAGCCAAAGGGCACTGGGAGCTCCTTTGTACAGAGTTTAATTTATTCTAAAAGACAAATCCAATCTATCAGGGCTGTTTACCCCCTTCTGCCCGCCTCTGCCAGAGAGTCTTTTTCCAATTTCCTGTTCACTTCCAGGGCTGTTGTTTCCAAAACCAGTGATTACAAACGAGAGGTGTGGCCTCACATGAAAAGAACAACTCTAGGTCTCATTGTCCTGATGAGAACCCAGCAGGCAGGCCAGTGGGAGAGTGGTGCTTTGGTATCGAGGGCTTCCAGTCATGGCTGTAACAGGCATGTTTCTGCTACGAGCCCTCTGCCAGCCAGTGCAATTATTTGTCCAACTTAAGCAAAACTGTTTGCCCAAATCTTACCAACCTGCTGCAACTACTCCCTCCCGGTAGGCTATGTCACGTCCTCTATTCAGGCAAACAAGAAGCCTCTCCTCAGCCGCAGGACCTTAAGGCACCTGGAAGGTCTGAGTTTAGTAAAATGCGAGAAAGGGGGATTTATTGCAAATCTGGATGCTGATCCTGCGCCACTGACAAGCCAAGGGGAAATGGGGCTGATGTAGTAATTCCTTCACATTCAGGATGACACTGTGGATAGCAACTACTGTAGAATCAAGGTCATTAGAGTCATTAGAGTCATTAGAGTCAAAGTCAAGCATGGCCGGGAGCTAGTGTCATAATTCTTCTGCTAACTTGTAAGCAATGGTACTTATTTCATTTTGAAAAATATCTGCCTTAATTATCCGATAGTGACTGTACAGGTTGCCCCAGGCCCTCCCACTAATACCCCCCAAACAGGTCAGCTGTTATTTCTGACAGAGCTCATAGAATGTCCTATCTATAAAAATCAAGTCATCCATTAAGAACAACAAAGAGTTGGGTGAGTTTAGGCTGTCAGAGGAAGCAATTTTAGTATTTCTTTAAAAAGTGAACTGAGTCAAGGTAAACGTTATGGGCTAATTATAATGTTGGCAAGTCTAATGATTTTTTATTATCTTTATTAAGATATAATTTATATCCCATCAAATTCACCCTTTTATTATTCAAAACTTTTTAGTATATTCACAAGATTGTACAATCATTACCATAATTTAATTTTGGAACACTTCTACCTCCAAATAACCCCCAAATAACTATAACCATTAGCAGTCAATCCCTACTTCCCCCTTTCCCTCATTTAGTCCTAAGCAAGCACTCCCTACTTTCTGTGTCTATAAATCTGTGTATTCTGGATACTCCATGTAACGGAATTACATAATACAGTTTGCTATGTCCATCTTTTACACGGCATAGTATGTTTAAGCTCCATTCGTATTAGAGCACATATCAGTACTCTACTCCTTTTTATTGCCAAGTAACAGTCTACTGTATGGATATACTACATTTTCTTTATCCATTTACCAGAGGATAACAAATTGTGTCCACTTTCTGAGTATAATGAATAATGCTGTTAAGAACATTCACAGGCAGGTTACGGCGTGGGATCTAGGTTGGATTTTTCTCTTGGGTGCATCTCTAGGAGCAGAACCCCTGGGTTATATGGCTCAAGTGATTTTTCAAAGTTATCTGTACAACTGCAGTGCTGTCTCTCCACACTCAGTGGACGGAGAGAGGCAGGAGCATGGAACACTCTTCTAGCCCCATCTTGCCATCCACCACCAAATTCTCTCTTATTCTCCCCTTGTCTGATCTCACCCTCCACATTTACTCTGCACATGCAAAGTACTCTGAGTTCTACAGCATGAGAACACATCGGAGCCAGGTGGAATTTCCGAAGATCAATTATCCTAATCATCTTTTCAAATAGCATTGAGCTACAGCCATCTAATCCTCAAAGGTCCCCAAAAAAGAAATAGTGCAATTTCCCTTAGTCACCTATTCTCAGAAATGCCTTCAAATCACCGGTCCCAAGTGTACCTACACTACGCAGATACTGAAGGAGAACAATGTTCAGGTTTTCAAACAAGAGGTGACATCCTCCATAGGCCTTCTTTCCTCCTCTTCTCCCTGAACACATTACATCCCTACATGCCAGCTCATTTTATGTATCTACAGCAGCGCCCTCTCTTAAACGAGGTTCCCATGTGAGAGAGTTCTGCTATCCTTGCTTAAGGTATTTCTCTTTTCTTCCAGTGGTCTTATTGAATTTATTTTCAGAGTCAACAACAGTGCCGCACAATTTAACATCAAGAATTTGGGGCTGATGCTGCTTCTGTATCAGCCTGGACTTTCCTTTCCTTCTCGGCTCCTCTGAGAGAAGCATATATAAAATGAGTAATTACTGCTGCTGAAGAACTGCCGGAGTCAGCAATGCCTCATAGGAACTGCATTTCCTCCTCTCCTGCCTCCCCTCCCAACACAAACTCTCCCCCATAAGTTAAGAATTAAAGATGCATTATGGGGATAAAGAAATCTGACCTGAAATATGTGTTGCAGCAACAATGGCAAGCAACCAAGAGTATTAACAATAATTTCCAGTGCAGCTAGAAAGGTTAGATGATCTGTCTTTGAAATGAGCCAATTCTGCACACTTTCATGAGATTAAACCCCATTTGCTTTTCCTTCTGGATGCCTCATGCCTCTCCTTTCCCTACTCTCCCCAAAAGACAGGGTGATGGGGCACATAAACAAATGGTTCTGGAAATTTATTTTCTTGACCAGGACAAAACTAAAAGATAAATTTCATTCTGCATTAGTTTTCCATACTTTGCTGTGACCAGGATTTACTGTGCTTTCTTTCTCCCTAGAAAAATAATGTCTGAGTGATTAACTTTGTGATACACTGAAGCCAAAAAACCAAACAGAATGACAACTGTGTGTTACTTTGTAGGAAAACCTACCTCCTCAAAGAAGCATGATGACCGTGCGCCCATCATCCACGCCATTTTAGAGTTACAGGAAAGAGGAGTTCATTTCTTTCTAGAGTCATGACCTTGACCAAGTAAGTTTTCTCTGCACCTGTTTAATCACCTGTAAACTGACAGGACCCCATGGGGCAGTGTAGGCGTCTCCCAATGTCAGCAAATACTTGGTAGCTATGAGCTTATACCATCATTCTCAACATGACTCCTGAGACCACCACTGTCTTAAAGAATCTGCCTGGACAGCACCAAGGAGCTACTACAGGGGATTCTCCTGGAGACACAAATATTGCCATCCTTATTTCAGAGTGATCCCATTTCCCCTTGGCATGCTGCAGGAGCAACAGGCTAGTAAGACAAAGCAGGGAAAGAAGATAGAGAGGTCACAGGTAAAGTTCAGAAGACACCTACAGTTTCAGAGAAATGGCCCCTTGTCTTCTCACAATCATGTTTAGAAGCTGAAATTCTTCCCACACAGAAGGCCAGGAAGAGGGCGAGGTAAGCAATTCCTGGAGAGAGAAGTCTTAAAGTTGCCCAGGGCAGAGAACAATCCACTATTTTAACTCTTGCTCCATCATGTATTCATACATGAGAATCCCTGCTGAATCCAAAAGAGAAGAAAAGAATGCTTTCCTCAGAAAAGCATCTTTGCAATTAAAAAGTATCAGCTCCCCCCCAAATTCAAAGACCCAATCCAAAAATGGGCCGCTGAGATAAATACACACTTCTCAGATAAGGAGATACAAATGGCAAATAAATACATGAGAAAATGTTCAACATCATTAGTCATTCGAGAAATGCAAATTAAAACAACACTAAGATTCCACCTTACCCCAGTAAGAATGGCTAGCATTAAGAAATCAACCAATAACAAATGCTGGCGAGGCTGTGGAGAAATAGGAACCCTTCTCCACTGCTGGTGGGAATGCAAACTGGTGAAACCACTGTGGAAATCAGTTTAGAGATTCCTCAGAAAACTAGGTCTAGAGGTCCCATTCAACCCAGCTATCCCCCTGCTGGGTATTTTCCCAGAAGATCTAAAAACATCATATCACAGCGACATATGTGCACCTATGTTCATAACAGCACAATTTGTAATTGCTAAATTGTGGAAGCAACCCAAATGTCCATCCACCGAGGATTGGATAAGTAAATTGTGGTACTTTTATATAATGGAATATTACTCAGCTATAAAGAAAGATAAACTCGAGGCTTTTATAGGTAAATGGTCACAACTAGAGACCAACTCATAAGTGAAATAAATCAAACATACATGTGCAAGCACCACATTGTTTCACTAGTGTAAAACCTGAAAGAGTTAATTTAAACTAGAAGGTATGGTAGACATTGTGGAATGATAGGAAAATGCTCAAGGGTAAAGGCAACTGGGTTGTGAGAAAAGAGAAGGGAAAGAAGGAGAAATTTTGTATGTATGTATATACAGGAGAGTTAAAATAGTTGTTCTACTGTCTTCTATTTCTTTGCTGAAAGAAACTGTCAGTGGGTCCTTCATTGATCAACATTGCATGTCTCTATCTGTTTTCATGAGAAACCAGTTTGAAGATATCAATATGTAATACAACAAGCATGGTTAATTTCCTACCACTTTGTTTGTAACTCTGTATTGTCTGTACTGTTCTTTTGCTATTTTGTAAAAGGTTGTCTGTCTGTTAATGTTAATTTTCCTCCTTTTATTTTTAAAATTAAAAAAAAGAAAAGAAAAGCATCTTTGCAGATTTGGGGGTAAGGACTGAAGGCTGACACCCATACCTACCTCTCTCCGCGGCTGGTCAGACCCTTTCTCATCAGTGCGGAGGTTCAGGACGTGTACCTCCTGTGGCAGCCCGGTGGTACCTCTGCTGGCACAGCCCGACAGGACGGTGAAGCTCTCCATCAAGGCCTGGACGGGGTGGGAGGCATTGACAGGTGACAGTTCACACTGGGCACTGGACTCTGGACCTGCATGTGGAATCACAGACACAAAGCATTCAGTGCAATTCTACCTCAAAGCAGATACTGTGGATAATCAAGCCACAGCCAACCCACCAGAGAAGCCTTTGCAAGTAAATTGTTTCCAAAGCAAAACAACCAAAACATCTAGCCTATTCTGAAATTCAAACCTCTTACATTTCTTCAGGATGATTCTCCTGTATACTTGATTTTCTAAATGCTCATTTAGACTCACAAATAATAAATATATTCCTCCGGATGGAGGGCACTTTCCATTGGACATTTGTGCTTAATTGTTCCTCTCTTGGAAGAAAATCAGAGAAAAGCAGAAGAAATTACTTAAAGGCCCAATAATACTATGCATAAAAAAACTGACTGTCAAAAATTGCATTCTCAAAAAAGGTATACAATCCAGTCCCTGCATTTTAAGAACTTCCCTTTATTAAGGAAAGCAGAACAAACTTAAGAACAACATGGAGAAGGCTGATATGAATGCAGCCAAGGACCACATAACAAAGGTTGAGCCAGAGATCAGAAAAATTCTCCCTCAAGAGGCAGAACATGAGCAGAGCTCCACATAGAAAATGCAGAACACTCCTTATAGGTGGCTCCTTCTTCTTCCCTCATCTTTCCTCTAATCAGCCAAGCCTAAGTTCTAAACCTACCCATTTCTATTTCCTTACTCTCCCCACACAGTTACAGACCCCCCTAAAGAAAGCTTCAGGTCTCAAGCTCTCCAGCCCACCTGTACAAAGGAGGTCTTCCTAGGCAGGGGTGCCTAACTGTGCAGTGGTTCCAAATGTGAATGCCTATCCCTCTTGTCTCCGTCTCTGGAGAACTGCTGGTCTAAGGAATAAGCTGAAGTTCTTTCACATGGCATATGTGGCCTTTTATCCAGCCCACCCCACTTGAACAACATCAGCCTGCATAAAGATCTGCAAACACACTATGACGGTTCTCAATTCCTTGTCTTTATTCAAGCCTATCTCACATTCCTCTTCCATTCTAATTCTACACCCACAATAAACATCCCAAGCAGAAGGAGGTAGTTTTTTTCCTCTGTCCCCCTCATAATTTCTCTGCCATCTGTTTCATTTACACTAGCGGCCACAAGTGTATACATCTGTCTTCGGCAACTGAATGTGACCTCCCCGAGGGCTGTAAGTTACTCATCTTTGTATCTTCAGGACCCTGTACAGTGCCTGGCATATAAGAGATATTCAAAAAATATTGGTTAAATGAATAACTAAATCACTGAAGTTTTTTTTTAATGCTTCCTCTCTGATCAGTGAGGCGGGCTTCATTCTGCAGACTGAAGTTGGCCGTAAGGAATTAATTTGGGAAACAGATTGCCACAGTGATGTGAGGTACAACCCCATGACATTTCAGAGTGGCCAGATGGAGAGAGACAGACATCCAGGAGAAAGGACAAACTGGGACACTGAAGGGGCCCAGGGACTGTCACCCCAAAAGATAGCACCCTGGTGTGCTCACCACTTTAGGGCTTGGAGAGTGGTAGATGCTAGAAGAGGCTTCCCTCTCGTAGTGGATCGACAATGGGTGGTCAACTTACAACCCCCAGCTGAACTGAGTAAGCGTGGTGCTGGGTGTGGGGAGCCCACCTGAGGATTGTTGCCAGCAGCATAAGAGGCAGAGCTGGAGAAGAAGTTAGGTTGTTGGGAACTGAGAAAAGGCTGTTGGGAGCTTGTAGAAGCTGTAAGGAGCTGTTGGTTCTTTTGGAGGAGCTTGTCATGGTGGCTTTCTGATGAACCTGGCTGTTTTCATCCTCCAAGGAGCTTGGGACTTTGTTGGCACTGAGAATAGCTTTGATTCACTTTGGACAGCTGTGGTCCTCGCTCTGAGCATCACTTCCTGGCTCCAGAGGGGAAGATGGTGCACTGCCCAGTCTCCTGAAGAAGATTGCTGTGTTTTTTTTTTTTTCCTGATGGGAACTCAGCCATACTGATCATCAGAGGAGCTCGGGACCTCACTGTTGCTGAAGATGGCTGTGGTACTTTTCAGGGGAGCTGTGGTTCTTACTTGCGCACCGTTTCCTGGCTCCAGTGCAGATCCCTCAGCCTGCTAGCACAGATCCTTCATCCTGCTGGCACAGACTTCCTAGATTCCACCACTGACCTTTGGGCTTTCCCAGTGCAGATTGAGAAACAGGCCTGCATGAGATACTGTTTTAGGCTCTAGGCCTCCAGTTGGACTCGTAAGAGGCATTGTTAGGAGCTCTAGATCTTCAGCTGGACTCATGCAGGACATTTCTGTGGGATCCAGGCCCTCAGCTAGATTTCTTGGTCTTAGTGTGTGGACAGATTTCCTGCACTCTCTTGTATATGATTCTTTGGGTGACTATTATAAATAATCTTATAAAATATGTGTCCTGTATTGTATTGTTTCCCCTTGCAAAATATCCCTCAAACCAACACACCTCTGCATGTTTCTTGACTGCTTAAACTCTGGAAGGAAGGAAGCAATGACCTCTAGTTCCTTCCCCAAGTTTTCATTCACTAAGTTCATACTGCAGGAAGAGAGACTGAACTCTGTCAACACACCTGCACAAACCTTTCTCACCTGTCTTCTGCTTTGGTTCTACTCAGTATTCCAAAGAGAATCATTTACAAACCACTGCCTGTTCTGGAGGCCAGAAAAATGTTGTCTCAGACTGCTGTATGTTCTCCAAACTGACCATGTTCTTCTAAAAATCATTTTCAATCCCTCAAAATTGTCCACATTCCCCAATCCTCCCCTTCCTTCCTCCCCTACAGCTAGGAGGTGTATACATTTCTCAGTCATTTTGGGTTAGTGGTTAATCACACTCCTGTGGTTTTTCCTTGGTTGTCATTTTTCCCCTTCTGCAGGTTAACTAATTTGCATGCTTTTTCACTTATTTAATTGGACTTTGTCAGCCTATTCCCATGAACCTGCAGAGGTCAGAAAGGAAATTTCCCTTCATTCTTTTATGGTAAGACCCTGTGTTCACACACCTCTGGGAGCGTGGCGCTATTGTTCGTACTCAATAGCTAAGTATCCTGAGACTTGAACATATAACCCACTAAAGCAACCTTCCAAATGGAATCCACACAAAAAGCTCTGGCCATTACAGAAATGCAAATTAAAACAACACTGAGGTTCCATCTTACTCCAGAAAGAATGGCTATTGTCAAGAAATCAGATAATAACAAGCAAAATGCTGGTGAACCTATGGGGGAGAAGCAATCTTTCTATATTACTGATAGGAATGTAAACTAGTACAACCCCTATGGAAATCAATATAGAGAATCCTCAAAAACTAAAGATAGAAATTCTATTTGATCCACCTAGTCCCTTCTAGTATCTTCCCAAAAAACTAAAAGACATCATGAACACAATGATACAAGTATACCCACGTTTACAGCAGAACTCATAATGGCTAAATCTTAGAAGTAGCCCATATGCTCATCAGCAGATGAATGGATAGAGAAACTGTGGTATTTATAACAGCGAAGGACTACTCCACCATAAAGCAGGATAAAGTGGAGTCATCTGTAGGGCAGTGGATGCAGCTTGAGACCATAACATTCAGTGAAATAAATCAGAAACATAAGCTTAAATATCACATGGTTTCTCTTATATGAGAAACCCAAAATATAAATAAGGACACAATAAAAGGCAGATAATAGGAAATAGGGAGATGAACCTTTTACAAATGAGAAGGGGACCAAGAGATGGAAGAGGGTTTGAAAGAAAGAATTAAAATGTGTTACATACATGTACCAGCTCCGCATGAGGAATGTAATCATTATGTACTGCAAACATGTACTAATAATATGTACTAATAATATAAGAATGATAATAATAATAATAGCTTTGTACCACTCCAATGTACTAATAATATAAGAATGATAATAATAATAATAGCTTTGTACCACTCCAATGTACTAATAATATAAGAATGATAATAATAATAATAGCTTTGTACCACTCCAATGAGTTCCTCTTGACATTTAAATAATAAAGGTCTTCTTCAAGACTGCACCCTCAATCTAAAATGCAAAGGTCAGAGCCAACCCCTCCTGCCCCCCACTGCTCTGTCATAAGCAGACAACCTGCCCAGTGGACCCAGTCTATTTCAGGAGTCAAAGAAATTATCTAGGGTGATAATAGCAATCTGGTCTAAATGAAGTATGTGCCTTCTCAAATAATCACCGCCACTCTATATTGCTGGACTGTGCTCAGCCGTTTTCTGAGAAAGCAAGAGGTGCTGAGGGGAATAACCAAGCCAGCAACAGCGAGAGGTGCATTGCCGGGAACACACCAGAGCCTGAGAGAAATCCTCTTCTCCCTACTCAATTCTGGGGGCCCATACTGGGAGTAGCTACCCACACTGGAAACCTAAATTGGTTTCAGATCCTCCTGCTGTGAATTCGTGATGATCACAAGTTCAACATAGATAAAAGTGCTTTTGAGTTCCAATTTGTATATGGGCATGCAAAGCTGTGACTGGTCTGGCATTTGGCCCAAAAATACATCTGCAAAAAAGCCTTTAAACTGCTTAACTTGCCGACCTCCTTACAATTCCAGCATTGCCCACTGGTGTCCTCCTTAGTTCGTGTCTCCAACCTTAGGGGACACAAGTCAGCACAAAGCAGTGCACGGGGTACAGTACACTCTGATCAAATGGCAGGACAAAGGCCCTATACAGAGACCTATTGGAATCAGTGTTTCAATGTTAGTGTCAAGGGCTTAGATTTTAAAATATCTTCCCATGTTAAAGGCTTGGTCACCCACTTGTCCTACTGGGACATGGTGGTATCTTTAAGAGGTTGAGCCAAGTGAAAAAGAGTTAAGCCATGGGTGAGGATGGGACCCTGGCCCCTGCTGTGTTTGTTTCCTGCTGCTATAAGGTGAACAATTTTCTCCACCACACAGTCTGCCATGAGGTACTGTGTCACCACTGGCCCAAAATGACAAGGCCAAGTGACCATGCACTGAAACCTCTGCCAAAATAAACCTTTCTTCCTTTTAAGTTGATCACCTTAGGTATTTTGTCACAGCAATGGAAAGCTGACTAAGGTACTCAGTAAAGAGTGCTCCTGATCAGCTGACACACTAGAATTTGGGGGGGGATCCTTATGGAATTTTTTCCTTCAAGTTTAAAAAACAAAAAAAGTACAAAACATGATTAAGCTATCTGCATACCAAAAAGGCAAAAAATTAGGAATTATCCACCACTATCACTAAGAGTATATAAGAAATGGTGCCTTCTGCAGTTCAATACACAACTTCAGATGGAGTGAAAATAACACATTGCTCTCCTTTACTAAGTTCTTACTATGTTCTGGACAGTGCTAGGTGCAATATATCCTTCCAACATACCAGAAGGATTATGCCCATTTTAAAGAAAAAGAAGATAAGCTCAATCCACTAACATAACTATTTCAAGTCATCCTAGTCACTGGAGGCCACAGACTGGGACCTGCCTTGAAATCCTCTCTCTTACCCAACAGGATTCTGAAAAGCAACATCAGTATGAACTCCTTGGGCCGCTATGCTCAGACTTTGTGTGAGGATCAAAAAGCAATCAGAGTATCCTGTGATTTATAACTTACACTGCAATGCATCCAAATAACAAGATGGATTGCTGGGAGAAGAGATAGTCTGATAAAGCAACTATTGCAAAATGTTAACTGTGGAATCTAGATGTTCGCTGGTCAATGATTTCAACATCTCTGTATGTTGAAATGCTTCATTAAAAAATGCTCAGCGGGAGGAGATGCTTATGAAAAATAGTAAGGCCAGAAATACCTCCAGAAATCACGCTCTGCTGATAAGAGAGCAAACAGGCATGATTTTTCAATGTATCAAAAGCCTAAAGAAATGTGCATATTCTTTGCATCTTTTTTCTTTCTGAGATAGGGTCTTGCTGTATTGACCAGGCTGGACTCAAACTCCCCATTCTCCTGCCTTAGCCTCCCAAGTAGCTGGGATTACAGGCAAGTGTCATCATGCCCAGCTAGTATATAGCTTTTGACCCAGTAACTTCTCCCTAAGGAGCTCATTGTAAAGAAGTAACTGAGTAAGTGTGCGGAGTACAGAATGTACTAAAGAAGAAAACCAGAGAGGATAAAAGAAAATAAATCTTTTAAATATCATAATTCTGATCCTGCCCTGATCTATCTCAGCTCTCTCACTGCTCTCCAGATGAAGGCCCTAAACCTCCCCTTGGCTTATGAGGCCCTTCCAGACCTGGGTCCACCTCCTCACCCAGTCTCATCTCTCATCAACCTGGCACTTCCTCACTGTGTTGTAGCCCTTCCGGCTGAGCCACGGAACTGCTGGTTGTCTCCCAATATCAATTATTCTCCACCTTTCTCTGGCTGTTAATCACGCACATATTCCAGTTCCACTTGAATTCTTGCTGAAATATAAGCAGAGGTGTCATACACAACTTCCAGGATGATTTATTAGGAAAGGAAGGAAATATTTTCTAAGGCTTTTTTCCCCCCTCCTGATGACTGGAATACAGATGTGACAGACAGTGCTACAGCAGTCATTTTGACTCTAAGATGGAAGAAATGCTGAGGAGGCCAATACGAAGTTGTCCGAGTGCTTGACAAACATCATGGATAAGCTCTGAAATGCTTCTTTCTATTAAAAAAAAATGTAAACTTTTCTCTTACTCAAGCTAAAGTCATCTTAGGTTTTCTGACACTTGTAGCTTAACTTACTCTAATTAACATCCCTGCTTTCTTTTATGCCAGCCTTCCTCCCAGGAGCCTCCACATTTACACGGTTACAGTTTCTGTCTCCATGAACGCCTTCTCTGCCGCCTCTGCTCCTTCCCACTGCCTTGGCAAGACAAACCCCTGCTCGTGCTTCAGATCTGCCGACAAACCTTCCTGTGCCTCTCACACGGTGTGCCACAGCTATCTGTTCATACTCTCAGGGTACTCCAATTCCCTTCGAAGTGCTTTGTGTGACTTGATGCTTACAGTCTACATAATTCTGTGCTTAACGTGGACACACTCCTGAAGGTGACTTATACCACAAAAAAATGGAACCTAACCATTGTGTTTATTGTTGTATGCCTTAACTCCGCACAGTGCCTGGAACACAGTAGGCAATGTTACTAAGGAAAGAGAAAAGAGGCATGAGGTGATCCATGCTTAACAACTTTCATACCAACGAGAGACTGTCTATCCTAGACTTCTTCCTTTCACTCTTCTGGGGGGAGGTTGGCCCTGGGGATTGAACTCAGGACCTTCGTGCTAACGTACATCCCTCACTCTTTTTATTGTTTTATTTTATTTTGAGACAGGGTTTTGCTAAGTCACTGAGTTCTGCAGGCAGAGCTCGAAATTGCAATCCTCCTGCCTCAGCCTTCCAGAGTCCTGGGATTATAAGCATGTTCCCCCATGCCTGGCCATTCCTCCCACTCTTTACCTAAGAGCCAAAGTTGCAATCTTATGCCAAAGGAAGAAAATCATCATGAAGAGAAGGAGGTGGTATCTTTGGTTGTTAAGAGTCAAGTTCCAGTTGGGGCTTCCCCACCCTCAACTGTCACAGAAAGTAGGAAACACAAAGCAGTTTTGGCCCTCTCTTCGAGTACCCCTTTCTCCGGGTCGCATGCCAATCACCACTGCCCCTGCCATGGGCCAGGTCAGGCCCAAGCCCCCCATCCCTCTCGTGGCCACAGGAAGCCCCTCCCACCCGCCTGCTGGCTAGATCCGGCCCCACCGAGACAAGCTTCCACCTGCCACCCGTGCACTCCGCCCGCTCAGGCTCTCCCACACGTGCCTGAGGGCACACAGTGGCTCTGGTTCGTGCTTGTGAGTGCAGCACTTCAAGCCACAAGGGCCGGAAACCAGGAAATCTTGTTCTAAAACCAGGTCTGACTCATCTGCCATTTCTCGATGCCCATGAGCGCTGGAGCTGCCGGTGCAGGCCCTCAAGGAGGGCTCGGAAGGCTGGGAGTTTCTCTTGCGGCCACGGCTGGCAACCCACAGCCCTCCTCTTCCCTACGCAATCTCATCCTTGCAGTCAAGAGACCAATGAGCAGCTTGCTCTGCTGACGATGCTGATCAGCACAGCAAAAGCCACTCCACCACAGTGAGAAGCAAACAGGACACAGATGACCACAGAGGATAAGGAAAGAAACGCACAGAGCTGTGCGACTGACTTCTATCGCTTTACTGAAAGGAACAGTTAATGATTACTGATTTGATCCATCTTGCCTGTCTCTATTTGTTTTCCTGAGAAACCACTTTGAAGATATCAATAAGGAATACAACAACCATGGTTAATTTCCTACCACTTTGTCTATAACTCTGTATTATTTGTATTGCTCTTACGCTATTTTGTAAATGGATGTCTGTTTGTTAATATGTTTTCCTTCTTTTATTTTTAAAATAAATTTTAAAAAAAGGAAAGAAACGCAGGCTAAGACCAACAGCACTCACAAACCCACACACATTTACCCTCACCCTGCATTTTATAATCAAGAGTCATGCTGCAGACAGCTCATCTGCAGCCTCCTAAAAACTGTAAACTGGGCAGAATCAGTGTTGTTACTCGCACTTAAGTAAGTTGTTGCAAGCCACAGAGCCGGGTGCATCTTTCAGGAACGTGAGACCCGCAGCATGGTACTGTGGCTTCCGCTCCTGGCCACTCCTCACGGGGCCTACCAATGTGGGCCCTGCTGTTGCTTCTACACATCTAGTGCACACCCGGGCTGGGACTCTTTGGAGGTTATTCCCAAAGAGATCCAACTTTTCTGTGGTCTCAAAGTGTGAGTTTCTCTTTCCCTGCTTGCTACTCTAGAAATGTGATCTCCTCAAAACTCTTAAAAATTCTGTGAATTTTTGGAACTATCTTTTCGCCCTGTGACCTGAAGCCAGCTCTGTTCCATGTGGTACACCCATCCAGCAACCAGGACACACTTGACCCCATCACCAACAATATGATTCCTAATCTTCGTAACAATACTGTGAACACAGTGTTAAAATCTGCGTTTTAGAATGATGGAAATTGTGCTCAGAGAGGTTAAGCAACTTGCCAAAGGTCACACCGCACCAGTAAGTGGCAGCAGGAAATATGAACTAGGTCTGTCAAACGCTAGGTGCAGGCTCTTCTCATGACAAGTTCATCTGCTTTTTGCCTTGCACTTTCCAGTTCTTCACTTAGGACGAGGTGAGCAGACTTAGGGGCCAAACACAAATATTAATTCATGTCTGATAAGATAAAATAAAATAAACTGCAATTTACACTCACTACCTTTGGGACTTAAAAGACTTCATGAACTTAATGCAGGAGCAAAAGCTCCTTTTCCATTGTACCAAATGCCCTGTCTTTTTCACTAACGCTTGATTATCTGGACACATGGGAAATGTTCCTACGCTCTGACTATAACATCAATGTCTGAATTCCCCATTCTACTTAAAGAAAAAAATGCAGATGGACTCACCCTTTCATTATGTGCTTTCTCTGCAACCCAGCATTCCAATCTCAGCTACAGAACCCCCACATCCATGCTGGCCGCGGGCCAGCCCTGAGACTTGACAGAATGCAGACAAGGCATTTGGGAACAGATGCATTTGCTGCACACACTTGAAATTTAATCTATCCCCAAAGAAATTATTAATGTTACACCTCATGCAACACAGAGTAAAATACTGAGGGGAGGGTACTGTTCAGAGGAAAGGATGGTGATTTTCACATTTAATAAATGTGATCTGCGACCATTCTAAATACTAAAGCATGCCAAGTTGACAAAAACATCTGGTACCTATTCCACATCATTGCCAGCATTCTGATTCCCCGTATCACCCAGGGTACTAATGAGGAGCGTGTGTTCTGCTATAATAAAAGTGGTAAAGATGCAGAAGGAATTAAGGGGTAATATTATAGCCTGGGACCAAGACACTGCAGTGGAGAGATTTTATTCCAACAACACCATTGGCTAATGAGGGTTTCTGTTATTGTCCCAGAGGGAATTCTGCAATGCTGTCAGCTGCAAAGAGGGACAAACTCCCACAGACTGTGAGACTGGCGCTGCAGGATCTATTCTGCCCTTGAGCCGAAAATCCCTTCGACCCCTGTGAGATGTCAGATTGTGTAAGCAAGGGCACCCAGGATGATTTCTCAGCCAACAACACAGTCTGGCTTTCACTGAGCTTTATGAGAGAGAATGTTACAAACACCAGGATACCATGCAAAAACAAAACTCAAGAAAAAACACCTGGAAGGCCCTGGGCTCCAGAGGGCCTAGCTGTACACAACATGTGCTTATGTTTGTACCATCTCAAATTGCAAGTCCCTGGATCTACAGCCCTTGGGGAGAGAGCTGGGGAATGTACCACCATTAAACTCCAAAAGGGGCCTATCCACCACCGCCCACACCTGGGCTTTTCCACAATAAAACTTAGCTTGAGGCTAGCATTTATCTCTGATAGGAAAAAGACAGAAGAGTCCTAACCCATGTGATATGGGACTTCTAGGGTGCTGAGCCAGGAGATCCCAGAGTTTGCTACAGCACAACGCTTTTGGTATAGCTCCTCATTGTTTCTTTCTTTCTTGCAAGAAGTCACATGCCAATTTGTTGGGCTAAACACCAGTGCACATTTGTACATTGTTATGATGAAATCATGGTATAACCAGCGCAAACCTTTTCCTATTTAAAATTGTTTTTAAATGTTCAAAAGGAAACAAAGAGAAGAGCTGCATTAAGAATATAAATTCTGAGTACGGGGAAGTGCCAAGTTGTCCAGGGTACTAGCTCTTCCCGCTAAGCAAAACACCACCATACAACCTGGAGTACCCAGAGAGATTATATATGCGGCTCTGGGAAGAAGGTGTCTTGTTTTGTTTGGTAATTTTTATGACCTAAAGAGAAGTAGCATGTCCTACACGTCATCACTAAACATAAAAAGGAGCCCCAAAGGTATAAGGGTAAGCTCAGTGGTAGAGAGCATACTTAGCAGGTGCAAGGCTAGGCTGTACCCTAAGAGGTGCCCTGGCATGAGAAAGGACACGGCGCTGGGGCACAAGGATATATGCCCGTAATCCCAGCATGCTAAGGAGGCTGAAATAGGAGGACTGTAACTCTGAGTCTAGCCTGGGCAACTTAACTGAGACCTTGTCTCCCAAAAAAGGAAAAAAAAAAAAAAAGAAACAGGAGAGGGCTGGTACTATAGCTCAGCTCAGCACAAAGCAAGGGCCCTGGGTTCAATTCCCAGTGCAAATGGGACAGGAAGAGGAGGAGGAGGAGGGGAGGAGGGGAGGAGGGGAG